>NC_135237.1:155102902-155408214 GCF_051348905.1 Ranitomeya variabilis
CTCAGGGTAGATGGGAACTGAAGAGACTAGGAACTGGAGCGTATGACGGGGACAGAGACCTGGCGGGTATACTGCAGGAACACTGGGACCGAGGGAGCAGGGAAGAGACACAGGGAATGACAAGGTACTACAGAGACAAGGGAGCTGATAGGAACGCTATGGTGACACAGAGACTGGCGGGAACATATGGAGACACAGAGGCTGACGGAAGCAAGGCAGGGACACGGGAGCAGGGCAGGTACCACAGAGAAAACTGGAACAGATGGTACATGGCAGGAACACAGGAAACAGGCAAGGCACTGCAGAGAAAGGAAGAGACCCAAGGTCAGAGGGCAAGGAACGCACAGAGACCACAGGCGGCCAGAAGCACTTGAATGCACAAATGAGCATCAGGCACTGAGGAGCAGCAGGAAGCAGCTCACATACCGGCGTGGGAGACACTTCCGGGTTACAGTCCTCCAGGATGACGGAGAGGACGGGAAGGAGCGCCAGCAGGAGAATTAGAGGTGCGCACGCACAGAGCTGAATGCGACGCACGCGCACACCCCACGAGCTGCAGAAGCCGGGGGCGAGCGCTGGAGAGGAGACGCATCAGCAGAGGAGCCGCGCCAGGACGCCGAGGATAGGTAAGTATGACAGGGCACGGGAAGCAGCGGCGGCAGCGGCATAACAAAGTGTTTAAGATGGATCCTGGGAATGTGCAGGCTGTAATTGATTGGGTTCAACCTCGCAAAATTAAAGCACTACAGAGTTTATTAGAATTCATCAATTATTATGGAAAATGTATTATGGTTTTTTCACAGATTGTTAAACCTCTTACCAATCTCACATGTAACGGGGCAGGTTTGGTTGTTGGATGCCATTAGGGCCTTTAATAAACTAAAAGTGTGCTTGATTTTTGATCCAATTTTGATTCAACCCAATCTTCAGAAACTACTTATCATTGAGGTGGGGCAGTTTTATTTCATTGTCCCAGAACCGAGACTACATTTTTTTGTCTGCTGAGAGAAATTATGATGATGAAAATCATGATCTGCTTGCTGTCAAGTTAATTTGAAGAATGGAGGCATTTTTGGAGGGAACTATTCATCACGTCGCAGTTGTGTCATGCACAGTGTAGGAAAGACTAAGTACAACACAAAGGTATAAGTGGAATGGAACCCAACACTAGGGAAGGGGGGAATGGAGACCCTTAGGCAGATCTAACATAACCCTGTCTGCCCTAAGTGTCCCTATATATGTTCCACACCTATCACTGTGCAGGATACCTAACCCCTGATCTTGGTGATAAGCCTTGCATATAGAAGGACAGGATAAGCACTAGTCAATCCCCACTACCACTAAAGACAGATAGGATTCACAAACAAGGGGAATAGAAACACTCAGCTTGAGTAGACTCAGAGAGAAACACAGACATCCTCTAAACACTAAAGAGGAAGATGCCGGCTGCTATAGCTTCAAGCCTCAACAGGGAAATGGAAATTGAAATATCACCGGCAACTCCCAGCAGACAGACTGGGAGTTATAAATATCCCGCTCCAGGTGAGCCAAGTAGAGCCGGGATTGGTTGCCACTGGGTCCTAGAGTCAGAAAGACTAGGAAGGAGTTTGTAAATCCAACTGCTGAGACCTTCTACACCTACATGAAGCGTGACTGTCTGCAGCATCCAACACACCCTTGACAGGCTGCGGTTGATCATAAAAATTTAGCCTATATTGAATCTGGAAAATGTTTAACCTCTAGACAGTGTAGGTGGTCGTTATTTTTTTCTAAATTCAATTTTTTCATCATGTTCAGGCCAGGTTCTAAGAATGTTAGGACTGACGTTTTGCCGTGCAACTTTAATTCAGTTTCTCCTAATTTCTATGGTGCCCTTGGAATTTGAAGTCCAGTTTTTGGCTCCATCCACTACTCCTGTATCTAAATAAGTTGTGCCTGTTTATCTAAGATTACTTTTGTTGCAAGAGTTGCATGACTCCATCTTGAGTGGTCACCCCAGCATCACTGCTATGCAGAAAGCTGGCCATCCATGCTTAATGACATTAAAGGCTTTGTATCAGCTTGTGAAGTTTGCTCATGTGCTAAAGTTTGTCATAACTGGCCGGACGAGAAATTGGCACCATTGCCTATACCAGAAGGACCATGGACTCATTTTTCCATGGATTTCATTACTGATTTGCTTTTGTCTAGTTGGAAAACTGTTATTTCAGTGGTTGGTGACTGATTCGGTGAACAAGCTCCCAGTGTTCCGTTATCGGTGTTACCTAATGCAGAAACGCTTTCCAAGTTATTTATCAATCATGTATCGAGATTACATGGCATTCCTTTGAACATTGTATCTGATAGGGGGGTTCAGTTTGTCTTCAAATTCTGGAGAATGTTTTGCAGAGATATTGGGGATTTACCTGTCGTTTTCCACTGCTTACCTCCTGAAACCAATGATCAGACTCGGAGGACAAAGTAGTTGTTGGAGCAAATTCTAAGATGTTTGTTTGTGGCTCAGTAGGTGCACTGGTCCTCATTCTTACATCTTGCAGAGTTTTCCTTTAACAGTTAGGTTAGCCAGTATACTGTTAGCTGTCCAGATCCCAGATTACATTATTCAGTCTCCCAATATGGAGTTTGTTGAGGTGACAGGTATAGATTCATGCACGCTTTGATATTGTTTTCTACACCATCCTTCACCTTGAGTAGTATTTAATTGGGTTTTAGATTGCCATACCTATCCCTCCCTTACGTTGCACAATAGAAAATCTGGGTGCTACTGTATGGGAGTCCACTGTAACTTCTTGATTTATTTTTGTATGCGATGAACTAAACATCTTATATAATTAGCAGTGTTGAGCGATACCGTCCAATACTTGAAAGTATCTGTATCGGAAAGTATCGGCCGATACCGGCAAAGTATCGGATCTAATCCGATACCGATACCCGATACCCATACAAGTCAATGGGACACCAAGTATCGGACGGTATCCTGTATGGTTCCCAGGGTCTGAAGGGAGGAAACTCTCCTTCAGGCCCTGGGATCCATATCAATGTGTAAAAGAAAGAATTAAAATAAAAAATAGGGATATACTCACCCTCTGACGCAGCCTGGACTTTACCGCCGTAACCGGGAGCCGTTGTACCTAAGAATGCGCGCTTGAAGGGCCTTAGATGAGGTCACTGCGCTCTGATTGGTCCGTAGCGGTCGCGTGACCGCTACGCGACCAATCACAAAGCAGTGACGTCACCTAAGGTCTTTCAAGCGCTTGAAATACCTTAGAAGACGTCCGCAGCTTCTGATTGGTCGCGTAGCGGGCGCGTGACCGCTACGCGACCAATCACAAAGCAGTGACGTCTTCTAAGGTCTTTCAAGCGCTTGAAAGACCTTAGGTGACGTCACTGCTTTGTGATTGGTCGCGTAGCGGTCACGCGACCGCTACGGACCAATCAGAGCGCAGTGACCTCATCTAAGGCCCTTCAAGCGCACATTCTTAGGTACAACGGCTCCCGGTTACGGCGGTAAAGTCCAGGAGCCGCCAGAGAGGTGAGTATATCCCTATTTTTTATTTTAATTCTTTATTTTACACATTGATATTAATCCCGATACCGATTCCCGATACCACAAAAGTATCGGATCTCGGTATCGGAATTCCGATACCCGCAAGTATCGGCCGATACCCGATACTTGCGGTATCGGAATGCTCAACACTAATAATTAGTCAATAAAGTGCTCTGTGGTTTTGACTGTGCCTTATGATATCACCTAGGATTTAGCAGACAGGTACCTTTATCACTACAGTGAATGCTATCGGACGTAAGCTATATATTGCTACTACCAACATTTATTCACTTTGCATTATTTTTCACCTTGCACCTTACTATATGTTGTATTGTTGACTTTTTAATAGTCCAATAAAAGTTATATTTTACTTCTCAATTTGTTTTGTATCTTTTTACGTTCCTCATTGGGATATCCCTATTCTAGTTCTGTCAATGACAGTGTGGAGTTTGAAGTGCAAAGGATTGTTGATTCTCGGAAAGTCCATAATTTCCTCCAGTACCTCATTCATTGGAGAAGTTACAGACTGGAGGTGAGATCCTGGGTCCCTGCTTGAGCTGTAAATGCCGATCGTTTGGTCAGGGTCTTCCATTGCAGGTTTCCTGGGAAACTTGGGGGTCTGGTGATCCCCCCTAGATGAGGGGGTACTGCAACATTTGCCTGATACTGTTGTTCTGAGTTTTGATCTTCTTCTGCATGACCCTTTGGACTGGCTCTACTCATGACTTTTCCTTTTGCTTTGATCCGCTATCTCCTGGTATTTTGATAATTGGACAGTGAAGTGACTTATGCCTTTGTCTTTTCCCTTGGTTATCTATGTGATTTTTTGGTACTGACCCCGGAACGTCTGGCTTCTCTGCGTCATGGTCTGTCCATGAGTAGTGACTAGCATCACACCTACGATTTTGATAAATTTGATGTAATTTTAGCTAATGTTTGGCAACTTTTAAAATACTGTTTCTATTGATCATTATCCTACAATATGTTATTTTATGCCAATGGGAAACTAAATCATTTACTAATCATGACAACAGGATCATCTTTATTTTCACTCTGTTGTATTGCATTTTTTGTATGGTATCGAATTTTTATATGCGATATTAAGTTTAAACTTACTGAAAGTACAAAGTTATGAATGATCATTTAGTTTTACTACACATTTTATGCCATAAAGTGGTAACATTTTACAGTAAATTAACGCATCCAATATATGGAGCAAATTTAACAATTTAAAGGAATGTTCAACAAGTTAATATAGATTTTATTGATTTTTAAGAAATTAATTTACCATTTTGTGTTTCTGTTTTTCAACAATTTAATTTTCATGATGGGGGATTAATTTACAAAGTCAGCATATATTGCAACATCATTTTATATACTCACAATTTAACTCCTCACTGTACTCACTAACGTTAGGCATGGAGGTAGTATTGTACAAGTACAGTATTAGCTCCTTAAAGAAGAATTCAACTTAAAAACAAAATAATAATGTGTTTAGGCTCCTAATATATAATTCAGCTAGTTGTAACTTATTTAGTTGCTCCTATCAATCTGTAAATTCATGATATATTTTTGTCATTGATCACATTGTGAACCCAGAGGAATGGCATGGCTGTATTTTCCATGAAGGGGGTCACTAGCACTGCCTGTGTGATACAATGGCATGTATTGCAGCATTTAAGTTCTCCATAGGAATAAACATGTCAAGTGGTCATGATCTTTGGTAAGGAAGGGGTATCTTAAACTGTCCCTGGAACTGGGACCTTAACTATCTCTGTCCCAGGAGTGCTCTTAGAAGTAGAGAGGCCGAGTCTGTGGCCTTACTATGTTCCTATTAATGTCTTAAGCTTTCAGCTCCCTCTCCCCCAGGAGGCCTGGGACAGATATGTTAGTGGTTATACATGCAAGACAAACAGGGATAACAAAAAGCAACTTGCATACAAAAACACTCACTAAGCGTAGAGAGGAATAAAGGAAAGGATAGGAAGGTACAAACCAAATGGAAATAGAATAATGGACAACGAAGACAACAATCTCCAGCATCAACTATGAACTTCAACTTCAGCATACCAAATCCAGCAAGCCAGGAAGCCAAACTTTCACAGGTAGGGATGAGAAGGTCTGGCTAGGTTTTATAAAGAGAGAAAACAGGCAGGTCAGGAGAAGCTGTGATATGGAGCTGCATATCTCTAACCAGCATACAAAGAGTCATTAACCTATTTAACGTCAAAGGAAATGAAGTCTATTTAATATGAGGAACAAAACACACAGGCTAAATGGAAGACCTACAATTCCTAATTAGTGATGAGCGAATGTGCTCGCCACTACTCGGTACTCAAACGAGTATCATTATGCTCGGTGTACTCGGCGAGCACCGAGTATTTTCGGGATTATTCGATGGGAGCTCGGGTCTCCGCTCTGCAATTCTGGCACTCTTTAGAGCACCAATGACAGGGCAGGGATTATCAGCCATGCATTGTAATGCCGCAGCCATCTTTGTTGTGGTATTACAGTGATTGGCTGGCCGCATAGCATCATCAGGTCTATAATGAACTGCTGCGAGTGCAGCCTCAGTCAATAGTGGTGACATCATCAATAGTGTTGAGCATTCCGATACCGCAAGTATCGGGTATCGGCCGATATTTGCTGTATCGGAATTCCGATACCGAGATCCGATACTTTTGTGGTATCGGGTATCGGTATCAAAACAACATTAATGTGTAAAATAAAGAATTAAAATAAAAAATATTGCTATACTCACCTCTCCGACGCAGTCTGCACCTTACCGAGGGAACCGGCAGCGTTGTTTGCTTAAAATTCGCGCTTTAACTTCCTTACGCGAAGTCCCGGCTTGTGATTGGTCGCGCGCCGCCCATGTGGCCGGGACGCAACCAATCACAGCAAGCCGTGACGTAATTTCAGGTCCTTCAGGATTTTAAAATTACGTTCCGGCGTTGTGATTGGTTGCGTCGCGGTCACATGGGCGACGCGACCAATCACAAGCCGTGACGTCACGGGAGGCTGGACACGCGCGCATTTTAAAATGCGCGCGTGTCCAGCCTCCCGTGACGTCACGGCTTGTGATTGGTCGCGTCGCCCATGTGACCGCGACGCAACCAATCACAACGCCGGAACGTAATTTTAAAATCCTGAAGGACCTTAAATTACGTCACGGCTTGCTGTGATTGGTTGCGTCCCGGCCACATGGGCGGCGCGCGACCAATCACAAGCCGGGACTTCGCATAAGGAAGTTAAAGCGCGAATTTTAAGCAAACAACGCTGCCGGTTCCCTTGGTAAGGTGCAGGCTGCGTCGGAGAGGTGAGTATAGCAATATTTTTTATTTTAATTCTTTATTTTACACATTAATATGGTTCCCAGGGCCTGAAGGAGAGTTTCCTCTCCTTCAGACCCTGGGAACCATCAGGGATACCGTCCGATACATGAGTCCCATTGACTTGTATTGGTATCGGGTATCGGTATCGGATTAGATCCGATACTTTGCCGGTATCGGCCGATACTTTCCGATACCGATACTTTCAAGTATCGGACGGTATCGCTCAACACTAATCATCAAGGTTACCTCCGATCAATGAGGCTGCATTCCCAGCAGGGCTGAACTGCCATGACTTCAGCACCATGAGAGAAAGGCAGTGATGAGATCACCGCAGTTCAAGCTCAGTGAATTCACTGCACATCACAGTGAGAAATTCTCACGGTGATCTGCTGTGGTAATTAAAAATACGGCATTGGCACCCCTCTATTCTTGATAGCCAACCTTGGTGAAGCTGACAGCTGTGGGTTGCAGCCCCTAGCTGTGAGTTTTGCCTGGCTGGTTATCAAAAATACAGGGGAACCCAAGCAGGGTGTTTTTTTAATTATTTATTTACAGCTCCGGAGCGGCTGATGAATACTCCCATCCACCGCTCCTGCTCTCACTGCTATTAGCGGCAGCAGGTGTCATCTGATGGGAGCTGATGATCACACCAGTGACCAGAGGTAAACTTTATACAGCCAATCACAGCTGAGCTCTCTGACCTGAGGGGATGATTTCACCACCGATCAGAAGCGATACGCCGGTGTTTTCCCAGCTGCTTTTTTCCTGTGAGGTACCATATTTCCCTGCCTGTTTTATCACAGGAGTGACTGTTTCTGCCTTGCCACCAGTCCTGTGAGATCATAATAAATCAAGTTAGTATTGCAGCTCAGTGTTTAGCACAGCAACTTTAAAGTGTTGGGTTCAAATCCAACCAAGGACCACATTTGAAGGAGTTTTATATTCTCTCCATGTTTGCGTGGGTTTCCTCAGTGTACTCTGGTTTCCTCCAACACTCCAAAGACTGATAGGGAAATCTGATTGTGAGCCCCAATGAGGGCAGTGCTGTGGAATAATGGCCCTATATTTCTAAGTAAAATAAATAAATATGAAAGCTCAGCAGCCACTGGAGTTTCTATGTCACTTATTTAGTTTATTTTAAGCTCAGAGGACTGGAGACATTTGCTCTTATGATAAAACAGGCTGGACACCTCACAGAAAGCAGAATCTGCGAACCCCTGCTGTGTTGTCTGTATAGTGAATTATCATAAGTGACTTATCGTATATACTCGAGTATAAGTCGAGAATTTCAGCTCATTTTTTTAGGCTGAAATTGTCCCTCTCGGCTTATACTCGAGTCATTCCCAGGCCGTTGTCTAATAATACTCAGCTGCTCCTGGCATGGTCTCTGCATGTCCCTGGTTCTCCGGGCGTGGCAGCTTCTTCCTGTATTGATTTCACCTATATATAGCAAGGCTTACTCTGTGGCACTTCCCACAACAATGTATGAACCAATCAGAAAAGTCGGAAGCAAAACGCCAGATAAAATCTAAACACTTTATTAATGATAAACATTACTGATATAAATACAAAAAATTAAAATATGAAGATACTGGTACACAATACAACTGCCCTTCTAGGTGATACACCCCTAATAAATCCTACACATCCCACTTTGTTAACGCCCACTTGGCTAAATACCAACTATTTGTAAAAAAGCCGTTAATGATTCAAAGAGTTGTCCATATACGCAGTGGCTTATACAAGCCTACATAGCATAGAGGAGGCAAACAAAATCACCCCCAGCCCTGTGTGTGAACAGCAGATTAAGAGAAACATAAGGCTACTCTTTAATACTTCATTATAAAGTGCCCAATGCAGATGCTTAATCCATAATGGATTTAGATGTAATATATAGTATAATAATATGGGTACAGATTACCTCAATAGCCTCGCAAGTATAACAAACATGCATTTAGTTTACACCGATTTGAATACACTATAAGGGGCACACCTGCAAGAGTACTCACTTAATTAAAACAGGTCTATCCAGCTAAACAGTTTACACAGTAGCAAAAAGTGGACAATGGGAGATTAGCTAAAATAGACATAAGGAAAGGGGTATACGACCTAGTAGAGCAGTCTGGGTTCTTCCTGTATTGAGCGGTCACATGGTACCGCTCATTACAGTAATGAATATGGACCCGACTCCACTCCCATAGGGGTGGAGCCGCATATTCATCACTGTAATGAGCGGTACCATGTGACCACTCAATACAGGAAGAAGCTGCCAGCACTCGGAGAACCAGGGACATGCAGGGACCGTGCCAGGAGCAGGTGAGTATAACGGGGCATTACACGATATTCACCTGTCTGCTTTCTACTGCCGGGTGCCATCTCCCGTGTCCTCTGCATTGACGCTCAGGTCAGAGGGCGCGATGACGCGGTGGAACAGGGAAAGGTGACTATAGCAAGTGTCGAGGGCCTGAGCGACGAGAGATGAGTATGTGATTTTTTTTTATCACAGTAACAGCATATGGGGCAAATGTCTCTACGGAGCATCTTATGGGGCCATAATCAACATTTGTGCAGCATTATATGGGGCAAATGTCTCTATGGAGCATCTTATGGGCTATAATCAGCATTTGTGCAGTATTGTATGGGGCAAATGTCTGTATGGAGCATCATATGGGGCCATAATCAGCATTTGTGCAGCATTATACGGGGCAAATGTGTCTATGGAGCCTCTCATGGGGCCATAATCAGCATTTGTGCAGCATTGTATGGGGCAAATGTCTGTATGGAGCATCTTGTGGGATCATAATCAGCATTTGTGCAGCATTATATGGGGCATATTTTAATAGGGAGCATCTTATGGAGCCCATCATGAACTGTATGAAGCATTATATAGGGCTCCTGATTCAATATGGATATTCAAAAACACTTATCCTACTGATGCCTCAATTAATTTTACTTTTATTGGTATCTATTTTTATTTTGGACATTTACCGGTAGCTGCTGCATTTTCAACCCTAGGCTTATACTCGAGTCTTTAGGTTTTTCCAATTTTGGGGGCAAAATTAGGGGTCTCGGCTTATACTTGGGTCGGCTTATACTCGAGTATATACAGTACGTTTCCTCTACCTGGCCAGGAGCTGTAGTGTGGTGTTGCATGGATCAGTTCTGCATAGTAAGTCACAACGGTACATATCCAGAGCACATTTATAACATTATATCATCACCAGAACATTTTTTAAAACATCTAGCTGTGGAACTTATTATTATTGTTCCAATATTTATTCATTAAAAATATTTTGTTCATAGCACAAGCCATTTAATTAAATTTTTATTAAAAATAATTTATCCCATAATTGAATTTATATTAATTATTTATACTGTAATTTTACATAACTAGTGATGAGTGAGTATACGTGTTCCTCAGGTTTTCCCAAGCATGCTTGGGTGATCTCCGAGTATTTGTTAGTACTCGGAGATTTCGTTTTTTGTCGCCTCAGCTGCATGATTTACAGCTGCTGGACAGCCTGAATACATGTGGGGGTTGCCAGGTTGCTAGGGAATCCTCACATGTATTCAGCCTGCCTAGCAGCCGTAAATCATGCAGCTGCTTGGAAGAAAACAAAATCTCCCAGCGCAAACTAATACTCGGAGACCACCTGAGCAACGAGTATACTCGCTCATCACTATTAACCCCTTCCCGACATGTGACGGTATAGTACGTCACATGTCGGGACCCCCGCTTTGATGTGCGCTCCGGCGGTGAGCGCACATCAAAGCCGGGACAAGTCAGCTGTTTTGAACAGCTGACATGTGCCCGCAATAGGCGCGAGCAGAATCGCGATCTGCTCGCGCCTATTAACTAGTTAAATGCCGCTGTCAAACGCAGACAGCGGCATTTAACTACCGCATCCGGCCGTGCGGCCGGATATGAGCGCATCGCCGACCCCCGTCACATGATCGGGGGTCGGCGATGCTCCTCCATTGTAACCATAGAGGTCCTTGAGACCTCTATGGTTACTGATTGCCGGTGGCTGTGAGCGCCCCCCTGTGGTCGGCGCTCACAGCACACCTGCAAATCTGCTGTGTAGCAGCGATCTTATGATCACTGCTGCATAGCAGAGCCGATCGGGCTGTGCCTGCTTCTAGCCTCCCATGGAGGCTATAGAAGCATGGCAAAAGTAAAAAAAAAAAGTTTTTAAAAATGTGAAAAAAATAAAAAAAATATAAAAGTTTAAATCACCCCCCTTTCGCCCCAATCAAAATAAATCAATAAAAAAAAACCCCAACCTACACATATTTGGTATCGCCGCGTTCAGAATCGCCCAATCTATCAATAAAAGAAAAGCATTAACCTGATCGCTAAATGGCGTAATGAGAAAAAAATTCGAAACGCCAGATTTACGTTTTTTTGGTCGCCACGACATTGTATTAAAATGCAATAACGGGCGATCAAAAGAACGTATCTGCACCAAAATACTATCATTAAAAACGCCAGCTCGGCACGCAAAAAATAAGCCCTCACATGACCCCAGATCACGAAAAATGGAGACGCTACGAGTATCGGAAAATGGCGCAATTTTGTTTTGTTTTGTTTTTTGCAAAGTTTGGAATTTTTTTTCACCACTTAGGTGAAAAATAACCTAGTCATGTTAGGTGTCTATGAACTCGTAGTGACCTGGAGAATCATAATGGCAGGTCAGTTTTAGCATTTAGTGAACCTAGCAAAATAGGCAAGCAAAAAACAAGTGTGGGATTGCACTTTTTTTGCAATTTCACTGCACTTGGAATTTTTTTCCCGTTTTCTAGTACACGACATGCTAAAACCAATGATGTCGTTCAAAAGTACAACTCGTCCCGCAAAAAATAAGCCCTCACATGGCCAAATTGACAGAAAAATAAAAAAGTTATGGCTCTGGGAAGGAGGGGAGCGAAAAACGAAAACGGAAAAACGGAAAAAGCTCCGGGGGTGAAGGGGTTAATAACATATTTATACAAAGAGAATACATACTGTACGTAGAAGAACATTAGAGTGTGTATAAGTAAGCAGTTATACCTAAGTATAATCATAAACAAACAGTATATCCTCCTTCAATGACAGTTCAGTGGTGGACATGCCGTTGGTGCATCTTAGGCTAGTTTCACACTAGCGTTAACTGCAATACGTCGCAAATGCGTCGTTTTTGCCGAAAATACGCATCCAGCAAAAGTTCTTGCTGGATACGTTTTTTCGTCATAGACTAACATTAGCGACGCATTTGCGACGCATTGCAAAACGTCGCGTCCGTTTTGCGACGCTTGGGCGTGTGGTAGCGGACCGTCGGGAGAAAAAAACGTTACATGTAACGTTTTTTGCTCCCGACGGTCCGCTTTTTCCGACCGCGCATGCGCGGCCGGAACTCCGCCCCCACCTCCCCGCACTTCCCCGCACATCACAATGGGGCAGCGGATGCGTGGGAAAAATGCATCCGCTGCCCCCGTTGTGCGGCGGAGACCACGCTAGCGTCGGGAACGGCGGCCCGACGCACAGCGACGGGTTGTTCCCGACGCTAGTGTGAAACTAGCCTTATGCTGCAGCACAAGGGACCAGGGGGTATGGAGGCTCACTTCCACCTCCAAAAGCAGCATGATGCATCCGTCACAGACACATTATTGGACTGAAATGGGCCCATGCACTGTTCTTGTACCTTGTAGAGGACCTTCCTCTGTCTGTGTCAACTCATATATGGAATTGGCATAAATCAAGTTGCAAGGGGATGAAAGGGGGGAGAGGTCCACTCCTTTGCTTTCACTTTTTAAGACACAATCCAGTTATATCACCAAGAGGATAAGAAGTAGTTATTTTATCAAAATATTTCATGTTACATTTTAATAATTGTTCTATGTACCATCAAAGTACGCTTTGATACTGAGTCTTGTTTATGATCCTGGCTTTGATATCTACTGTTGCTATGTATATTTTTGTGCTATGCTCCCTAATGATGTAAGAAGTAGAACTTTTGGACTGAGCTATTGATCCTGCCTTCTTGTTTATGTTTTGAATTGCTCCACCCTCATGCATTTCTGTCTTTGAATAGATATAACCAGCTTGCCTTTTTCTTTCCTGTGTATTTTGCTTACGAAAAGATATGGATAACACATATCAATTAGGATACCTTATGCATCATTAGTATATGTAAAGAGTCACCTTGTGACATGTCCACATATATTTAGCTGCATGTATGTTTTTTTTTTATTTCAAAAGCACGTGCTGGATTTTACTTTTGGTTAATATTCTTTAGCAGCAGGCAGTCCTATGCATTTAGTGCATGTTTTAGTCTAATCTGTTTTCTACTCTCTGGTTAGCTTTGATAACTATACTCTGGGAACCTGACTTTGATCTTATCTACTGCTGTTTTTGCTAAAAAGTTCTGAAATACAGAAATATAGAATTATAAAAAAAAGTCTCAGATTGAAGATAAGTTGCAAACTAAATTGAGCAATTCATATATGCTACTGATCTAATATCAGAATTCTTGTCCTCTAATATTTCTCTCAAACTTTGTACATTGGTAACATGGCCTGTAACATTCATTATGAGACTCTGCATGATATTCTCTAAAACTAGCACAGGACCTAGTGAAAATGACTTTTCACACCAGCAGAACATTATTCTAAAAAGGGCCTGCCACAACCTGCTGAATAATCCGGCAAGGTATGATATAGTGTATATGATATATATATATATATATATATATATATATATATATATATATATATATATACACACTTAGTTGTATTTGGTGAATATGGTCCATGCAAGATCCAAATGTCAAGGCTGCTCCTGATTGAAACGACATGCTGTTTTTACAATCTTTTGATACTAAAGGCTCAGGATTTAGGCTTTTGAGAAATCAGACTATTATAATTTTTACATTTAATGTACATAAAAAGGACTTTTGCTTTTTCCATTGCTGGTGTCCTTTAAAGGTAATTTGGCAGTATTTTTTGCTATTAAATCTGAGAGAAGTATAATATGGGGCAGAGAGTCTGATTCCAGTGATGTGTCACTTACTGGATTGCCTAGTCAAGTTTTTAGAAAATCCCTTTTCCCTCTGCTGTAGATGAAGCAGTTCTGTGAGTGCTGAGCTCTGTATATCCCTGCCCACACCAAACACTGATTTGCAGCTTGCTGAAAACAGCCAGTCATTGTTGGGGTGGGGTGAGGTTACACAGATTACCCAGACTGCCTCACTTGCCACCCCAGTCCTGAAGTGATAATCTGATTAAACATTGATTGTATTGAAACTACAGCAATCTGCTGGGCATGTGAAACACTCCTGGAATCATGCTCTCTGCCTCTACATTATGTTGCTCTCAGATTCCCTTTAACTATGCCACAAGAAGTCAAGCTAAAATAAATACAGTTTATTCCCCATTTACTGTTTGACAAATTTTTATTTAAAAAGTAATTGGTGGAGAAGGTACAGTAGTTTTCTAAGTTGGAAAGCAAAATCAAACTACACAACTTTAAGTAGAACAGATAAAAAAATGTATTTTTTTTAACATCTGAAAGACATAAACTATCACAATTCTAACATTTAGCTTGTAATCCTAAAATGGCATAAATGTATTCAACACTGTTATGAAAAAAAAACAGAATGGACCCAAACCACACTGACTCAAAGGTAATCGCATAAGTCTGTTACCCACTAAAAATCTGTTCTTTCTGAGAGAACTACATAGTATTCAGAAGTTGCACAGTAGAGTATGTCTTTTTTAAGATTTGTTATTGATCTGAAAAGGATGCTGTACAAAACCTCTCATCTAGCCAAATCAGTTCTCATACTTTGCACTGATGAGGGGCAATAGCCCGAAACACGGTGTCTGCAAATTGATCCTGAGATTCTGATTTGGCTTTTATCCTAAGTCACATTGCAAGACTCATTAAAGGATCAATAGTGACTTGCAAGATTGCTGCTTCCATTAGATGGCGCTACAGAGTTCAAGTTCTCTTCCTCTCTAAAGAGGTAATTTGTATATACTTTGAAAATACATGTCAGAATGACTATATATTTCCTTGTGAAAGCATGATCGTTAGTGATGGGCTAGTATGCTCAGCATTGCTCGATACTGGATTAAGCATCGAGGAGCTTGATTGGTTATCGAGCAGTGCTGATAGTCGTGTGGGGGTTGAGAGGGAGAAAAATGTTTTCCTTTCTTCAGAAAAATGCTTGAGTTTGCCATTCACTTTCATTGTGCTCGCTACTCGAGTCCAGCACTTCTGAGCATATGATGTGCTTGATTCCATTACCAAGCATTTCAGTACTCAATCAACACTAATGTTCATCTTAATACTTGGATTTTCAAATCAGATCTAAGAGATATATTTAATAAAATATACAGTTCGTATTGGACAGCTCACGTGTCCAAGAGTATCCCATTTCCACACACCCAGCCAGAGTACAGCTATTCAGTATCCTCACATCCATGCTAACTGACAGCTGCAGCTTGTTCTAAGCATGGCGATATCTCAGCAGCACTGAGGAGTAGTGATGAGGGAGTATACTCGTTACTCGACATTTCCTGAGCACGCTCGGGTGACCTCCGAGTATTTTTTAGTAATTGGAGATTTAGTTTTCCTCACTGCAGCTGAATGATTTCCATCTGTTAGCCAGCTTGATTACATGTGGGGATTCCCTAGGAACCAGGCAACCCCCACATGTACTTATGCTGGCTAAGAGATGTAAATCATTCAGCTGCGGCGAAGAAAACTAAATCTCCGAACACTAAAAAATACTCGGAGGT
Organism: Ranitomeya variabilis; assembly: GCF_051348905.1. NCBI lineage: Eukaryota > Metazoa > Chordata > Amphibia > Anura > Dendrobatidae > Ranitomeya > Ranitomeya variabilis. The sequence continues at coordinate 155,118,566 of NC_135237.1, forward strand.
GACCCGAGCATGCTCGAGAAATCTCGAGTAACGAGTATATTCGCTCATCACTACTGAGGAGCTGTCAATCAGGTGGAGATCAGGTAGGTGGAGATTGCCTTTATATTTTCACAACCATTTTAATATGGATTTACAAGTAAATACACTAATTTTATCAGGCCTGACAGAGCTATCTAATAAAGTATGCAATTCATAGTGTACAAGCCGATTACAGATTAGCTACAGCTATGGTGCTGGGAAGCCAGAAAGGAGATTTTCTAAATATATATATATATATAAAACTAAATTTCTGTTGATTGTAAAAAGTTTTCTTTTATCACATAGAAATACGTTTTTAAGAAAACGCACATCAAGTGTTTTTTCTCTAATGTAATAAATGCTGTCATGTTGTAAGAATGATACTGTACATTCAATTTTACTTTACCATAAGGTAATTTTAAGTCACAAAGATGTTTTCAAAAGATTTCAATTAATATGGTGTACAAAAATCTCTAGATAAGTTTTCCTTCCCCGTGAGGTATCTATGATGAATATGCTTTCAATTATTTCATTCACACCAGCTGTATCTTGCCCTGGAACACCTGTTCCAAATGTAAAGGATCTGTCTGATAGAGAAAACATAATGTACATACATAAGTTGATTTAAACACATATAAAGGCATATATATATATATATATATATATATATATATATATATATATATATATATATAGCTAAAGAAAATAAAGGGAACACTTAAACAACAGAATATAGCTCCAAGTAAATCAAACTGTCCACTTAGGAACAGGGCCGTATTTAGAGTTTCTGCTGCCCAGGGCACTTTTAGTGCTGCCTCCCCCTTTGGTGAGTATGACACTATCGGCAATGACTTTTGGCAAAAATCGCTGATGTGAAAGTAGCCTTTTGCAGCACATCCGGCAGTTTTTCCGCATCTGCCGTGTAACGGATCACTTGACGATCTGGCCAATTACTTCAAAGAAAAAATTGACCACATTCGACAGGAAATCATCTCCCAATCTCTTCATACCAGGCACTGCCCTCCCTCCCCCACTGCATCTAGTTCACTCTCTGACTTTGAACCAGTTACAGAAGAAGAAGTAAGCAGGCTCCTTGCATCTTCTCGCCCGACCACTTGCACCAGTGACCCCATTCCGTCACATCTCCTCCAGTCCCTTTCCCCAGCTGTCACCTCTCACATAACAAAAATATTCAACCTTTCCCTCACTTCCGGTATTTTTCCCTCCTCATTTAAGCATGCCATCATACATCCATTACTTAAAAAACCCTCCCTCGACCAAAACTGTGCCGCTAATTATAGACCTGTCTCTAATCTTCCCTTCATCTCTAAACTCCTGGAACGCCTGGTCCACTCCCGTCTTACCCGCTATCTCTCAGATAACTCTCTTCTCGACCCTCTTCAATCTGGCTTCCGCTCTTTACACTCTACTGAAACTGCCCTCACTAAAGTCTCTAATGACCTACTAACAGCTAAATCTAATGGTCACTACTCCATGCTAATTCTCTTGGATCTTTCCGCAGCATTCAACACTGTGGATCATCAGCTCCTCCTCACTATGCTCCGCTCCATCGGCATCAAGGACACCGTTCTCTCTTGGTTCTCCTCCTATCTCTCTGACCGATCCTTCACTGTATGTTTTGCTGGTTCCTCCTCCTCTCCCCTTCCCCTTACTGTTGGGGTTCCTCAAGGGTCAGTCCTAGGCCCCCTCCTCTTCTCTTTGTATACTGCCCCTATTGGACAAACAATCAGTAGATTTGGTTTCCAGTACCATCTCTATGCTGACGACATCCAATTATACACCTCTTCTCCTGCTTTCACCCCGACCTTCCTAGAAAACACCAGTGATTGTCTTACCGCTGTCTCTAACATCATGTCCTCCCTCTATCTGAAACTGAACCTGTCAAAAACTGAACTCCTCGTGTTCTCTCCCTCTACTAACCTACCTTTGCCTGACATTGCCATCTCCGTGTGCGGTTCCACCATTACTCCAAAGCAACATGCCCACTGCCTTGGGGTCATCCTTGATTCCGAGCTTTCATTCACCCCCCACATCCGATCACTGGCTCGCTCTTCTTATCTGCATCTCAAAAATATTTCTAGAATTCGCCCTTTTCTTACTTTCAACTCTGCAAAAACTCCTACTGTCTCACTTATTCATTCTCGTCTGGACTATTGTAACTCTCTACTAATCGGCCTCCCTCTTACCAAACTCTCCCCGCTCCAATCTGTCCTGAATGCTGCTGCCAGGATCATATTCCTCACCAACCGTTACACCGATGCCTCTACCTTGTGCCAGTCATTACACTGGCTACCCATCCACTCCAGAATCCAGTACAAAACTACTACCCTCATCCACAAAGCACTCCATGGCTCTGCACCAACCTACATCTCATCTCTGGTCTCAGTCTACCACCCTACCCGTGCCCTCCGCTCCGCTAATGACCTCAGGTTAGCATCCTCAATAATCAGAACCTCCCACTCCCGTCTCCAAGACTTTACACGTGCTGCGCCGATTCTTTGGAATGCACTACCTAGGTTAATACGATTAATCCCCAATCCCCACAGTTTTAAGCGTGCCCTAAAAATGCATTTGTTCAGACTGGCCTACCGCCTCAACGCATTAACCTAACTATCCCTGTGTGGCCTAATTAAAATTAAAAAAAAAAAAAAACATAATCAGGTTCCTCGCATCATGTTCTCATACACTTTATGCAGTCAATAGCCTCTGTGTCTGTACTGCTACATACTTAGGCTGTTAACTGGTTCATGCAGCTTTACATGAACACCCAAGCCTTACACTATGGCTGGTCCAAATAATTAAAGCAATTGTTACCATCCACCTCTCGTGTCTCCCCTTTTCCTCATAGTTTGTAAGCTTGCGAGCAGGACCCTCATTCCTCCTGGTATCTGTTTTGAACTGTGATTTCTGTTATGCTGTAATGTCTATTGTCTGTACAAGTCCCCTCTATAAGTTGTAAAGCGCTGCGGAATATGTTGGCGCTATATAAATAAAATTATTTTTATTATTTATTACGGCAACACTGCATTCGGCCTCATTCATTCCCTATGGGATTTGCGGTACTTGCTGTGATCCAGCAAATGCGGTACCATACCTCCCAACTTTTGAAGGAGGTGAAAGAGGGATAAATTTTGTGGTGCACGTAGCACGCCACGGCACAATTTAGGCCATGCCTCTGGCCACACCCATTTCACAACTAGTCACACCCATATCCACATCCCAACCACACTCATTTAGCACTGCTGATCACACAGTTTCATAAACAATAATTATAAACAAAAAAAATGGCCACACAGTGCTCCATTCTGTATAATGGCCGCACATGATGCTCCATACTGTATAATGGCCCCACATGATGCTCCATACTGTATAATGGCCCCACATGCTGCTCCATACTGTATAATGGTCACACATGATGCTCCATACTGTATAATGGCCACACACATGATGCTCCATACTGTATAATGGCCCCACATGATGCTCCATACTGTATAATGTCCTCACATGATGCTCAATACTATATAATGGCCCCACATGATGCTCCATCTACTGTATAATGTCCTCACATGATGCTCAATACTATATAATGGCCCCACATGATGCTCCATCTACTGTATAATGGCCACACATGATGCTCCATACTGTATAATGGCCCCACATGATGCTCCATACTGTATAATGTCCTCACATGATGCTCAATACTATATAATGGCCCCACATGATGCTCCATCTACTGTATAATGGCCACACATGATGCTCAATACTGTATAATGGCCACACATGATGCTCCATCCTGTATAATGACCCCACATGATGCTCCATACTGTATAATGGCCACACATGATGCTCCATACTGTACAATGACCACACATGATGCTCCATACTGTGTAATGGCCACACATGATGCTCCATACTGTATAATGGCCACACATGATGCTCCATACTGTATAATGGCCACACAGTGCTCCATACTGTATACTGCCCACACATGATGTTCCATACTGTATAATGGCCACACATGAGGCTCCATACTGTATAGTGACCCCACATGATGCTCAATACTGTATAATGACCCCACATGATGCTCAATACTGTATAATGGCCACATATGATGCTCCATACTGTATAATGGCCCACCCCCTCCTGTATGCATGGCTCATCTCCCCCCTCCCTGTATGCATGGCTCATCTCCCCCTCCCTGTAGGCATGGCTCAACTCCACCCCCTATATGCATGGCTCATCTCCCCCTCCCTGTATGCATGGCTCATCTACCCCCTTCCCTGTATGCATGGCTCATCTCCCCCTCCCTGTATGCATGGCTCATCTCCCCCCTCCTGCATGCATGGCTCATCTCCCCCCTCCCTGTATGCATGGCTCATCTCCCCCTGTATGCATGGCTCATCTCCCCCTCCCTGTATGCATGGCTCATCTCCCCCTCTCCCTGTATGCATGGCTCATCTCCCCCATATGCATGGTTCATCGGCTCCCTGCTCACATCTTGCATGGCTCATCTCTCCCCCCTCCCTGTATGCATGGCTCATCGGCTCCCCGCTCCCATCCTGCATGGCTCATCTCTCCCCCCTCCCCGTATGCATGGCTCATCGGCTCCCTGCTTCCATCTTGCATGGCTTATCTCTCCCCCCTCCTGTATGCATGGCTCATCGGCTCCCTGCTCCCATCTTGCATGGCCCATCTCTCCGCCCTCCCTGTATGCATGGCTCATCAGCTCCCTGCTCCCATCTTGCATGGCTCGGCTCCCCGTCCTCCTTCATCTTCCCCCCGTCCTCCCTGGCTGTCTTACTCACCTTTTCCACACCATGCTGAACATTCCTCCAGCTGTGTCCCGGCGCGTGCGCAGCACTTTCTTCCTGTCTGAGCAGTCACGTGGTACCTTACTGTATAATGGCCACACATGATGCTCCATACTGTATAATGGCCACACATGATGCTCCATACTGTATAATGGCCACACATGATGCTCCATACTGTATAATGGCCCCACATGATGCTCAATACTGTATAATGACCCCACATGATGCTCAATACTGCATAATGGCCACATATGATGCTCCATACTGTATAATGGCCCACCCCCTCCTGTATGCATGGCTCATATCCCCCTCCCTGTAGGCATGGCTCAACTCCACCCCCTATATGCATGGCTCATCTCCCCCTCCCTGTATGCATGGCTCATCTACCCCCTTCCCTGTATGCATGGCTCATCTTCCCCTCCCTGTATGCATGGCTCATCTCCCCCCTCCTGTATGCATGGCTCATCTCCCCCCTCCCTGTATGCATGGCTCATCTCCCCCTGTATGCACGGCTCATCTCCCCCTGTATGCATAGCTCATCTCCCCCCTCCCTGTATGCATGGCTCATCTCCCCCTTTCCCTGTATGTGCAGCACCCCAGAGTCCTGGTCATTGCAGTACTGTGGCTCCGCCACTAAGGAGAGCTATGGTATGTCTGATGGCACTGAAGGAGTTCATCTGACCAGGTATCACAGACACCAAGACATTTCACAGTCGGGCCTCCGGGGGGAGCTAAGGGTTCTATTCACTAGGCCACTCCCCACCATAGTGGGTAAACTGGGGGTCAGGCAGGAAGTTAGATCAGAAAGCTGACTGGGTTGGAACCAGGCAACACCTTGTGGCAGAGGGTGTTGTGGGAGAAGATTCAGTAGGGTCTCTGTCAGGGGTGGGATCCTGACATAGACTTGGCAACTTGAGCGAACGTAACGGGACCGTGCCTGCTCAGGATAGCGGCGGTGCCCAAGGAAGGATTAGAAGCGAGATAGATTGTGCTGAGTGAGAAACGAGATCAAAGCAAGAGGAGAAATACCAGTAGGAGTCGTGCTGTAAGATCGAGGCAACATCCTACTGAGGCGCACTACCGGTGGCCGGAACGCCGAGGGAGTATTACAACATCCAGCTTCAAGCAATACTCTAAACAGCGGCAGGACAGTCAGTCTAAGGCGGGCTGTCTAACTTAAATCACCTATGCAGTCTTGGAGGGCAACTTGTGGAGAGGGGCGACTCTAGGGTCCCGGAAGAGCTCCGAGCCTACCCGTCAAACGGGTGCCGTCCCAACCAGAACATCAGGGAGGGACGGAGGATTAGCAGAACATCATCTAATCGAGTTGTGAGGGAACTTAAGAAACAGACACAACAGTTGTGGGGACTTTCTGTAAGCACAGCAGGGAAGGACCACAACACATAGCGCTAGAAGGAAGGCACAGATTTCCACCTGTGAAGAGAACTCTGGAGGTGCCATTGGACCGGCCGGACTTGCGCAGCCTGGTGAACCGTATTCTGGACTGAGGACCCAGAGATCTTCAGTAAAGAGGTAAAGAGACTGCAACCTGGTGTCCTCGTTATTTACTGCACCGCACCACTACAGCATCACTAATATCATCCATCCATCATATCTATCACTGTACGCCCCTCAGCAGGGTCACGGACTGGGCCTAGCCACCGTGACAACCCCAGAGCAGAGACTCAGAGGCCGGGTACCCCTCGGCCCTGCGGCAGTAGGGGCGCTACAACTTGGCGTCACGAACAGGATCTACTTAAGCCTGAAGAATCAGGTCATGTGTGCCTTGGAACTGTGATTTATTGTGCTTGGACTGTACTTTATTGCAAGGACTGTGCTGCGCCATTTACCGCCAAAATCTGCCGCCATTACAGCGCTGAGGAGAGCGCAGGAAGAGAAGAGGGGCGTGGAGTAGGCGTAGACAAGCCGAAGAGCGCGGAAAAATCATGGCCGCCCAGTCTAAATATTTTTGTGTCCTGAGGACGTGTCCGTCAACAGCTGAGGTCCGCCTCCTTATCCTGTTTGGAGGGTGGAGACCATGGAGACGGGGCCGCCCACGAAAGAGACCGCGGGAAGAGGACACTGGAGAAGGAGAAAAGATGGCGACACCGGGAACACCGCGTGGGACTGACCCGATCCAGCCTGAGGCTGCGCCACCCGACACAGCCCCAGATGCGCCAACGTTGCGGGGATTGACCCTCACTGAGCTACCGATGGGCCGACCCCCCTTGCCACCATCTGAGGAGTGTGTAGCTGCAGCCGAGGCCCGCCAGATAGCACGCCGCTTGGAGGCTGATGCCCGCGTGCTCGCTCGGCTGGGCCCGCCCACGGAGGTCCGTTTGTCTCCGGTGTCCCCTGCTCCTCCCAACCCGGCCGCGGCTGAAGGTGCGCTGCAGACGCAAGGCCTGAAGATCATGCCAGAGGCCGAACACCTGCGGCGCTTGGTGGCTGCATGGCGAGACCGACCACAACCGGCAACCCAGGTTGATCTGACCAAAGTCGCAGAGGTCCCATCGTCCCACTGGGGTGTAGTGGTCTCCTTCAACCCCCGACATGGAAGAGGGGTTATACAGGAGATCGGGGAGCCGCTACAAGTCCGTGTAGACCGGGAGGAGGTAGAGCCCTGCGGAGGAAGGTTCGCTCGCGAGCTGGAGCCAGGTGACGCTGTAACCTACACCAGGTGGAGGAGAGAAACCGGTGAGGCCGGCTGGATAGCTCGGGGCGTCCAGCGGTGCGTCGCACTCCAGGCCGCTGCCGGAGCATCAGAGGATGAACCTCCTGCTGCAAAAGCCACAGAACCTGTCCCTGCGGAGCGGCAGGGAGCCCGGACCCACCATGTACCTTGGGGGCGTGCTGGTTCATCAGTGAAAAGAACATCCCGGCGAGGGATCCTGTCGTTGCTGGGGCGGGACCCGCTCCTTGAATCGGCAGCACGACCCGTTGGTCTGGTGAGGCCCGGGAGGAAACCACCTTCTGCACCGAAAGATGAGTAAGAAAGATACTGCATTATATGTATATAGTTTCTTAACTGTTTGTTCGTTTTCTGTTTTGCTGCTAAACCCATCCAGGGTTAACTTTTAAAGGGATCCCTTTGTTGAGCCGGGGTCCCTATTGCTTTTTGGTTGTTTTTCCACTTTTTGTTTCCTGTTGAAAAGAACTGCCGCAATCATGAACAGTGCATGATACAAACTTTTTGTACATAGTTTGCACCTTATTGAAGGTGCTCCCTACTGGTTTTACTTCAAAAAGGACTCTTTGTGAAGATACCACACTGGAACCTTTGCTGAGTACGGACTGGTAGTTTGAGAAGATATGCTACCTCATAGAGACTTGGCCCCCTCTTAAAGGGGATGTTCATGTGTTGCACTTAAGAGAATAGTATTGCTTCAAGACTGAGAGATAGCAATAATGTTTTGATGAAGAGAACGTGATGATAATGTTTGTGTGAGAAAGTTATATGTATCCAGTTAGTTAATTGTAAAGAAATGCTGATGATGTTCCCTGAAAGAAAGTGAAAGCTAGAAGAAGGATGCAGTGGGCCCGTAGGGGTAGACGTGGTGTCCAGCATGCATGTTAGTGAGAAAGATAATGAGGAGGTTGAATGTTCTATAGAAAATGTTTGAAATGTTGATAGATAATGAGGATAGAAGGTGAACCCTGAGTCCTCCTAGGAGTCATGTAGAGATGGCTCGGTGTTCTTAAACTGAAAGTAATGTTATGTTCTATACTGTGTATAGTAGTTGAAAAGACAGAAGGCTCGGGCTGAAAGGAGCGGTCCTGTAAGAAAGGAAAGGCAGTAGGTCTGGTGCCGTTAGGACAGGCGGTCCTGCCGATTTAAAGAAGGAGAATGTAAAAGTTAAATTACCTTATAATGTGATTATAAGAAGGTCTTTAGCGGATTCAGAGTGTACATCCTTAAAGGCGATGTTAAATTATTGTTCAACAATTTTGCACTTAGTAGAATACCCGGTTGGGTAAAAGAAAGTTAGTTATAGCATGTTGCTATGATATTTAACCATGTTTGTAACGTTCAAGTGTCCTTACCTCCCATAAAGGGAAGCCTGTTTAAATATGCTTACTGTTATTGCACTCACAAAAATTGTATGTCTTTTTGCTAACCTGTATTGTTGTTTTCTTCTCAGTCCCGGAGTACTGTGTTTAACCAGGGGGGAGTGCAGCGCCCCAGAGTCCTGGTCGTTGCAGTACTGTGGCTCCGCCACTAAGGGGAGCTATGGTACGTCTGATGGCACTGAAGGAGTTCATCTGACCAGGTATCACAGACACCAAGACATTTCACAGTCGGGCCTCCGGGGGGAGCTAAGGGTTCTATTCACTAGGCCACTCCCCACCATAGTGGGTAAACTGGGGGTCAGGCAGGAAGTTAGATCAGAAAGCTGACTGGGTTGGAACCAGGCAACACCTTGTGGCAGAGGGTGTTGTGGGAGAAGATTCAGTAGGGTCTCTGTCAGGGGTGGGATCCTGACAGAGGCTTGGCAACTTGAGCGAACCTAACGGGACCGTGCCTGCTCAGGATAGCGGCGGTGCCCAAGGAAGGATTAGTAGCGAGATAGATTGTGCTGAGTGAGAAACGAGATCAAAGCAAGAGGAGAAATACCAGTAGGAGTCGTGCTGTAAGATCGAGGCAACATCCTACTGAGGCGCACTACCGGTGGCCGGAACGCCGAGGGAGTATTACAACATCCAGCTTCAAGCAATACTCTAAACAGCGGCAGGACAGTCAGTCTAAGGCGGGCTGTCTAACTTAAATCACCTATGCAGTCTTGGGGGGCAACTTGTGGAGAGGGGCGACTCTAGGGTCCCGGAAGAGCTCCGAGCCTACCCGTCAAACGGGTGCCGTCCCAACCAGAACATCAGGGAGGGACGGAGGATTAGCAGAACATCATCTAATCGAGTTGTGAGGGAACTTAAGAAACAGACACAACAGTTGTGGGGACTTTCTGTAAGCACAGCAGGGAAGGACCACAACACATAGCGCTAGAAGGAAGGCACAGATTTCCACCTGTGAAGAGAACTCTGGAGGTGCCATTGGACCGGCCGGACTTGCGCAGCCTGGTGAACCGTATTCTGGACTGAGGACCCAGAGATCTTCAGTAAAGAGGTAAAGAGACTGCAACCTGGTGTCCTCGTTATTTACTGTACCGCACCACTACAGCATCACTAATATCATCCATCCATCATATCAATCACTGTACGCCCCTCAGCAGAGTCATGGACTGGGCCTAGCCACCGTGACAACCCCAGAGCAGAGACTCAGAGGCCCGGTACCGGGTACCCCTCGGCCCTGCGGCAGTGGGGGCGCTACATATGCATGGCTCATGTCCCCCCTCCCTGTATGCATGGCTCATCCCCCCATATGCATGGTTCATCGGCTCCCTGCCCACATCTTGCATGGCTCATCTCTCCCCCCTCCCAGTATGCATGGCTCATTGTCTCCCCGCTCCCATCCTGCATGGCTCATCTCTCCCCCCTCCCTGTATGCATGGCTCATCGGCTCCCCGCTTCCATCTTACATGGCTCATCTCTCCCCTCTCTCCGTATGCATGGCTCATCAGCTCCCCGCTCCCATCTTGCATGGCTCATCTCCCCCCTCCCTGAATGCATGGCTCATCCCCCCATATGCATGGTTCATCAGCTCCCTGCTCACATCTTGCATGGCTCATCTCTCCCCTCCTCCCAGTATGCATGGCTCATCGGCTCCCCGCTCCCATCCTGCATGGCTCTTCTCTCCCCCCTCCCTGCATGCATGGCTCATCGGCTCCCCACTTCCATCTTACATGGCTCATCTCTCCGCCCTCCCCGTATGCATGGCTCATCAGCTCCCCGCTCCCATCTTGCATGGCTTATCTCTCCCCCCTCCTGTATGCACGGCTCATCGGCTCCCTGCTCCCATCTTGCATGGCCCATCTCTCCACCCTCCCTGTATGCATGGCTCATCAGCTCCCCACTCCCATCTTGCATGGCTCGGCTCCCCGTCCTCCTTCATCTTCCCCCCGTCCTCCCTGGCTGTCATACTCAACTTTTCAACACCACGCCGAACATTCCTCCAGCTGTGTCCCAGCGCATGCGCAGCACTTTCTTCCTTTCTGAGCGGTCACGTGGTACCATACTGTATAATGGCCACACATGATGCTCCATACTGTATAATGGCCACACATGATGCTCCATACTGTGTAATGGCCACACATGATGCTCCATACTGTATAATGGCCACACATGATGCTCCATACTGTATAATGGCCACACAGTGCTCCATACTGTATAATGGCCACACATGATGCTCCATACTGTATAATGGCCACACATGATGCTCCATACTGTATAATGGCCACACATGATGCTCCATACTGTATAATGGCCACACATGATGCTCCATACTGTGTAATGGCCACACATGATGCTCCATACTGTATAATGGCCACACATGATGCTCCATACTGTATAATGGCCACACAGTGCTCCATACTGTAAAATGGCCACACATGATGCTCAACACTGTATAATGGCCACACATGATGCTCCATACTGTATAATGGCCACACATGATGCTCCATACTGTATAATGACTCCACATGATGCTCAATACTGTATAATGACCCCACATGATGCTCAATACTGTATAATGGCCACATATGATGCTCCATACTGTATAATGGCCCACCCCCTCCTGTATGCATGGCTCATCTCCCCCCTCTCTGTATGCATGGCTCATCTCCTCCTCCCTGTAGGCATGGCTCAACTCCACCCCCTATATGCATGGCTCATATTCCCCTCCCTGTATGCATGGCTCATCTACCCCCTTCCCTGTATGCATGGCTCATCTCCCCCTCCCTGTATGCATGGCTCATCTCCCCCTCCTGTATGCATGGCTCATCTCCCCCTCCCTGTATGCATGGCTCATCTCCCCCTTCCTGTATGCATGGCTCATCTCCCCTGTATGCACGGCTCATCTCCCCCTGTATGCATGGCTCATCTCCCCCCTCCAGTATGCATGGCTCATCTCCCCCTCTCCCTGTATGCATGGCTCATCTCCCCCCTCCCTGTATGCATGGCTCATCTCCCCATATGCATGATTCATCGGCTCCCCGCTTTCATCTTGCCTGGCTCATCTCTCCCCCCTCCCTGTATGCATGGCTCATCGGCTCCCTGCTCCCATCCTGCATGGCTCATCTCTCCCCCCTCCCTGTATGCATGGCTCATCAGCTCCCCGCTCCCATCTTGCATTGCTTATCTCTCCCCCCTCCTGTATGCATGGCTCATCGGCTCCCTGCTCCCATCTTGCATGGCCCATCTCTCCCCCCTCCCTGTATGCATGGCTCATCAGCTCCCTGCTCCCATCTTGCATGGCTTTGCTCCCCATCCTCCTTCATCTTCCCCCATCCTCCCTGGCTGTCATACTCACCTTTTCCACACCACGCCAAACATTCCTCCAGCTGTGTCCCGGCGCGTGCGCAGCACCTTCTTCCTGTCTGAGCGGTCACGTGGTACCGCTCATTAAGGTCATGAATATGTGTCCAAATTCATCACCTTAATGAGCGGTACCATGTGACCGCTCACACAGGATGAGCTGCCGGCTCTGAGACCAGGCATCGCTGGATTAGGTGAGTATGACGTCTTCAAGGAGGCAGACGGGCGGTCAGGGGGGTGATGGTGACCCCACTCTTTAATTAAAAAAACAAAAATAAACTTGCTCAGGTGCCACCCCCTGCATCGTCCTGCCCTAGGCACGTGCCCTCAAGTGCCTAGTGGCAAATACGGCCCTGCTTCAGAAGCAACACTGTTTGACAATAAATTTCACATGCTGTTGTGCAAATGCAATAGACAACAGATGGAAATTACTGGCAATTATCAAGACACACTTAATAAAGGAGTGGTTCTGCAGGTGGGGACCACAGACCATATCTCAGTACCAATGCTTTCTGGCTGATCTTTTGGTCACTTTTGAATGTTGGTTGTGCACATTCATGGTAGCATGAGATGGACTCTACAACCCACACAAGTGGCTCAGGTAGTGCAGCTCATCCACGATTACACATCAATGCGAGCTGTGGCAAGAAGGTTTGCTGTGTCTGTCAGCGTAGTGTCCAGAGGCTGGAGGTGCTACCAGGAGACAGCCCAGTACATCAAGAGATGTGGAGTGGGCCGTAGGAGGGCAACAACCCAGCAGCAGTACCGCTACCTCAGCCTTTGTGCAAGGTGGAACAGGAGGACCACTGCCAGAGCCCTGCAAAATGACCTCCAGCAGGCCACAAATGTGCATGTGTCTGCACAAATGGTTAGAAACCGACTCTATGAGGATGGTCTGAGTGCCCGACTTCCACAGATGGTGGTTGTGCTCACAGCCCAACACCGTGCAGGACGTTTGGCATTTGCCACAGAACACCAGGATTGGCAAAATCACCACTGGTGCCCTGTGCTCTTCACAGATGAAAGCGGGTTCACACTGAGTACATGTGACAGATGTGACAGAGTCTGGAGACGCCGTGGAGAGCGATCTGCTGCCTGCAACATCCTTCAGCATGACTGGTTTGGCAGTGGGTCAGTAATGTTGTGGGGTGGGCCACACAGCCCTCCATGTGCTCGCCAGAGGTAGTTTGACTGTCATTAGGCACCAAGATGAGATCCTCAGACCCCTTGTGAGACCACATGCCTGTGCGGTTGGCCCTGGGTTCCTTCTAATGCAGGACAATGCCAGACATCATGTGGCTGGAGTGTGCCTGCAGTTCCTGCGAGATGAAGGCATTGAAGCTATGGACTGGGCCACCCGTTCCCCAGACCTGAATCCAATTGAACACATCTGGGACATATCTCGAACCATCCACCAACATCAAGTGGCACCATAGAATGTCCAGGAGTTGTCGGATGCTTTAGTCCAGGTCTTGGAGGAGATCCCTCAAAAGACCATCCCCATCAGGAGCATTTGATTTTCCACTTTGATTTTGAGTATCATTCCAAATCCAGACCTCCATGGGATATCATTTTGATTTAAATTGATCATTTTTCTGTTTTATTGTTCTCAACACAATCCACTATGTAATGAATAAAAATTTGCAACTGGGATATTTCATTCAGAGATATCTAGAATGTGGTATTTTATTGTTCCCTTTATTTTTGAGCAGTGTATATATATATATATATATATATATATATATATATATATATATATATATATAGATTTAGATGTAACAGAATCCGTGCTAGAGGGATGTAAAATGAGAAAAATAAAAAAGTAGATTAATGTGCCAGTACAGGCCCTAACCCCGTAGGACCCCTGAACAGATACTCCAATGAAGGAATGTAGTGAGGCTGCAAAGACAAATTGCGTATTAATATGCAGGGCACAAGTAAAGATGTGCCCCGTGGGATCAGAGAAGTGGAGGTGAACACAGGAATAAAAACAACAGGTAGTACCCCCAAAAAGAACTATAGTGCTGTAGCAAGCACAGTCCCTCTCACGGTTCTATATATAGAGAGAAAGAGAGAGACAGTTGAACAACTACAGTCCTTTGGACCACAGGGGAAAACTTGGACGTGGGTTCCCACATCCAATTAATATGTTGCTCAGTTGCGTTCGACCCACTACTAGGGTTGAGCTAACCCATGGATGTTCGGGTTTGATAGCCACTGCCGAACCAGAGTTCAAAGTTCAGTTCAGCATCTGAATATGATCCTGAACTTCACCCCAAACACGTGAACCCCATTAGAAGTCAATGCCAACCTGAACTTTGTGCTTTAAAATGATTGTAAAATGGTAATAATAAAGGATAGGGGACTGCAAAAGGAAGCTGAATGGGGTAAGAACAGGGCGAATGACCTGCAAACAAATTTGGATAGGGAAATTACTTAAAATAACATAGAATCCCCCAAAAAGGATACATTTTTTAACCAATTTATAAAGTGGATTGAATAAAAAAAAATTTGAAGCTGAAGCTCTATGCCACAAGGGCCAAGAACAAATGGATGGTACAGTCAAACTGCAAATTGTCATTAATCAGTCAATTTGGATTAATTTTTTTAATTTCTGGCTACAGTTCAATGTAAAATTTTGAACCGGTAAAGGAATGGAAAGTCTGACACAGCACCTCATAGGCCACCATGCCCTCGCCCCTCTCCTGAACGACCCTGTGCATTGCCTTGGGTGCATTGGTTATCAAGGCATGGCGGCTTGGTGTCCACTGGAGGCCATTCACCTTACACTGGTTGTGCAAGATATGCTTTCTCACCACTTACCTCTTGTGGACCTGCCCAGACAGTGAGTTTCTCTCCCTTCTGACCACCCCGCCTTGCAATACGGGTTCTGTTGCATAATAAATACAAAAAGAAAAAGAGTACAAAACGTTCCAAGAGTAAAATTTACTATTTATTTAAATAAACATCATAAAACAACATATATGGTAAATACAATGATATACAGATTAATTTAATGAATAACAGGTGTAAGAGCACAAAGATCCCATATACAAGTTGAGGGCAGGGCAGAGAATGACGACTATTTTAATAAGAAAGTGCAAGTGTTGGGTTTGTTCCCTAATAAATCTCAATAAATCAAAATGAAGATGTAGAACGGAATGAACAAAGAAGTGAAAGTCACTTATTATTCCCTAGAAATCACCAACTATCATTCAGCTCATATAGGGCAATAGAGCATATATCGGGTGCTATACATCAATCCCAAACGGGCCAAGTGAAGTCCGCATAGTAAACAGGGTATATACCACTTTAAGGGAACACAAGTGCGCACTACAAATCAAAAACTGTCCTTACCAATGCTTCTTACCACCTGGGGATCTAGCACAGCAGCCCCATCGCACGTTTTGCGTGGGCTTCTTCGGGGGAGATGAGGTCTTGTACCACGATTATGGTGTACACTCGGATAGTACATTAACACTGCAAACAGTCATTAAAGAGTTAATTTTGCTTAATTTGATGAATTTATGGCTACAGATCAGCATAAAAAACATGAATCTGTCAATGAATGCAGGGATTGAAGCTATCTGTTGTGGATGGTGGAAGACATGTATGTGACCAGAATAAACACTCATTTCCAGCAGGTGATACTGAATGACACAACAAGAAGCACAACAAGATGGCAAAAAGCAATAACATGATTTCCGTGGCCATATCCTTTATTTGACGATATGCTAATTTTTTAAAGCGGTTTTTAGGCAATGTACTCCCACAAACACAGATGCAGATTAGAAAAATGTGTTTTTACGCGCAGTAATATCATAGACATGGGTGCATAAGAGTAGAAAAATTTATTTTACCCACAGTGCTATCAGAGATTAGTGATGAGAGGAACTGTGGATGTTTGGGTTCACCGGGTTCAGCTGGACTTTTTAAAACGTCTGGTTTGGGACCCAAACTTGACTCAAACTTGACCCCGGACACCGAACTCCATATAAGTAAATAGGGACCCGAACTTCAGTGCTGCAAAATGGCTGTAAAATCGTCAGAGTGAGGGCTAGAGAGCTGCAAAAGGAAGAAAAATGGGGTAAGAGCAAGACAATTGCCCTGCAAACCAATGTGGATAGGAAAATGACTTAAAGGGGTTATTTCACCATGGCAATCATGGTTCAATAGGAAGTAAATTAATAAGATACAAATTTTAACAGTGCCCCCACAGAGACAGACTTTCTATCGCCAGTCCAGGCAAAAATTTCACCCACAAAGCATGGGGGAGAGTATTCCCACAGAAGCAGCTTACAAACTTCACCCCCAGACAATGGGCACAGTACACCCACAGAAGCTCACTCAAATTTCACCCACAGAGCATGGGGAACAATACCCTAAGATAAGATAATTAAAAATATCAGCAACAGAGCATGGTTTACAATGCCCCCACAGAATTTCAAAAATGTCAGCCTCAGAGCATGGGTAATAATACCCCCATATAACATTACACTGAATTTCAGTCATCCACAGAGCAAGTGGAATGATACCCCAAATGTTCTAAAATGTTATAAAAATTATACTACAGTACTATGTGCACTGCAAATGCATCTGAGGAAAACATAGTAGGTCCCGAATCCCAAAGCATTTTAGCTTGAGCTAATTACTAATTACTAGCAGTAATTCAGTTAGGAATCATGGAATTATCCCAATACAGAAGAAATCCAGCTCAACAAACTTGTTCACAAACTTCTTTCTTTATTCACCAAAAGCATTCAGCAGAGGGTAAAACAACATCAGTGTAGACAGTTACAGATATGCGACATTAACGCATTTCAGGTGACTACGCACCCTTAATCATGTCCATTACGGTGAGCAGGACTGTTTTTACTTTATAATGGAATTATACTCTGTTTCTATCTTTTTGCTTTTTCAAACTTGGGCAATGATTACGGGGGAATTGAGTGGAACAGAAAATGAAGGATCTGGAGGCACACTTAGCCATCCAATTTAAAACCGCCCACATGTGGGGTTGCAGAGTACATGTAAGAGGAAGAAACTAACCAGGTTTGCCTCATCCATAACGGGTCCAGAACCATCGGGTCTGTCACCTAAGATACAAGGGGAAGAGCTTGGGGTGTCCCTGTGCTCGAGAGAAGGGGCGTGGCTAAGCAGACAGATAATGCACGTGCAGAAATTCAAACAGTTCAGGCAGGAACGGCGTGCGCGAGAGAGTCCTGTCAGGGAAGATCAGCTGTGAGGCGACGGCGCGGCGCTCATTGGAGCCGGGGATGAGAGGACATGCTGACAGGACCTGACAGATGGGGTTCCACTGACACACCGAAGATACTGCTGTCCACGGTAACACCGCTGTCCCCGCTTACATCACGGACATTTACAAGACTGCTGACGTGGCTGACTACGATAACAAATCCACCCTGACTGGTAACCGTGAGAGGCAAGGTCCGTGTATGGGATACAGGCGCTGAACAGTACAGCGCAGCAGACTGAGCTGGCCATTAGAAACAGTGTCAGGACAGTGTCATAGGCCCCGCTAGTGTAAAGACTCTCACTGCTGAGATGAGAGATTATTCCCCTTCATCCATTGAGGCCAGGGCCTGTGCTGGAGCCACAGACTATCGCCGCCATCGCCGGGACCACAAGAGGACATCGCCATCATCAGGACCACCAGAGAACACCATCAACGTCAGAGAAGTTTTCTCCCATTCTCTGCAGAACTGTGATAAATCCCCCTTGTGTCATAATCTAACGGTCCCAGTCATGGACAGGAACACATCCGTGACAGGAGCCCAAAGTGTTAAGTGAATAGTTTGCAATTTTTGCCTTTCACAATACTCTGTGTTAGGAAATTACTTCATACCCTTGTATGTGTATGCATTTGTATATAAATATATATATATATATATACAGTGGGGCAAAAAAGTATTTAGTCAGTCAGCAATAGTGCAAGTTCCACCACTTAAAAAGATGAGAGGCGTCTGTAATTTACATCATAGGTAGACCTCAACTATGGGAGACAAACTGAGAAAAAAAAATCCAGAAAATCACATTGTCTGTTTTTTTATCATTTTATTTGCATATTATGGTGGAAAATAAGTATTTGGTCAGAAACAAACAATCAAGATTTCTGGCTCTCACAGACCTGTAACTTCTTCTTTAAGAGTCTCCTCTTTCCTCCACTCATTACCTGTAGTAATGGCACCTGTTTAAACTTGTTATCAGTATAAAAAGACACCTGTGCACACCCTCAAACAGTCTGACTCCAAACTCCACTATGGTGAAGACCAAAGAGGTGTCAAAGGACACCAGAAACAAAATTGTAGCCCTGCACCAGGCTGGGAAGACTGAATCTGCAATAGCCAACCAGCTTGGAGTGAAGAAATCAACAGTGGGAGCAATAATTAGAAAATGGAAGACATTCAAGACCACTGATAATCTCCCTCGATCTGGGGCTCCACGCAAAATCCCACCCTGTGGGGTCAGAATGATCACAAGAACGGTGAGCAAAAATCCCAGAACCACGCGGGGGGACCTAGTGAATGAACTGCAGAGAGCTGGGACCAATGTAACAAGGCCTACCATAAGTAACACACTACGCCACCATGGACTCAGATCCTGCAGTGCCAGATGTGTCCCACTGCTTAAGCCAGTACATGTCCGGGCCCGTCTGAAGTTTGCTAGAGAGCATTTGGATGATCCAGAGGAGTTTTGGGAGAATGTCCTATGGTCTGATGAAACCAAACTGGAACTGTTTGGTAGAAACACAACTTGTAGTGTTTGGAGGAAAAAGAATACTGAGTTGCATCCATCAAACACCATACCTACTGTAAAGCATGGTGGTGGAAACATCATGCTTTGGGGCTGTTTCTCTGCAAAGGGGCCAGGACGACTGATCCGGGTACATGAAAGAATGAATGGGGCCATGTGTCGTGAGATTTTGAGTGCAAACCTCCTTCCATCAGCAAGGGCATTGAAGATGAAACGTGGCTGGGTCTTTCAACATGACAATGATCCAAAGCACACCGCCAGGGCAACGAAGGAGTGGCTTCGTAAGAAGCATTTCAAGGTCCTGGAGTGGCCTAGCCAGTCTCCAGATCTCAACCCTATAGAAAACCTTTGGAGGGAGTTGAAAGTCCGTGTTGCCAAGCGAAAAGCCAAAAACATCACTGCTCTAGAGGAGATCTGCATGGAGGATTGGGCCAACATACCAACAACAGTGTGTGGCAACCTTGTGAAGACTTACAGAAAACGTTTGACCTCTGTCATTGCCAACAAAGGATATATTACAAAGTATTGAGATGAAATTTTGTTTCTGACCAAATACTTATTTTCCACCATAATATGCAAATAAAATGATAAAAAAAACATAAAATGTGATTTTCTGGATTTTTTTTTCTCAGTTTGTCTCCCATAGTTGAGGTCTACCTATTATGTAAATTACAGACACCTCTCATCTTTTTAAGTGGTGGAACTTGCACTATTGCTGACTGACTAAATACTTTTTTGCCCCACTGTATATATATATATATATATATATATATATATATATATATATATATATATATATATACAGTATATACACGCACACATATACACATATACATCTCCCTGCTATGAGTTACTGTTTGTTAAATAAGTCCCCTTGATTTGTCCGTACTGCATCCCGCAACCTGTTTATATACACAAGGGTAGCAGAGAATGAGGGTCCAATTTCAGAGAGGAAGCCTGATAAACATGTACCACATCCAAGGAAGGAAGCAGTCAAGCAAATTAACAAATTCTCAACTGTGTCAGCAGTTGATATTGTGAGACAAAATAGCCATCCATGAAAATTTAGAGGCTCTGTAATTGGAATGAGTAGTTAAATCCTTTACACAGAGCTTTTGAGCACAGTACTCCACAGAAGCTAATAGCAAATTTCACCAACAGAGCATGCTTTCACATTTCCCTCAGAAATCTAAATAAATATTATACACTCAAACAATGAAGCACAGTACCCCCACAGGCAGGGTTGCAGACTACACAACCTTCGAATATTCGAAGTAGCACAACACGGCACACACATCCCGTATGGAGGCTTACTTATTGGTGGTGAAGGGGTGTTGTTCTGCAGAGCAACACAGCCATGCGTGCAGCTGAAACTCAACTATTGCCTGCTGTTGCTTTCACAGTCTCTACAGCATATGCAAGGTGGAGTTCCACCTTGTTGGTACATCGTATATCAGCCGGTGAGCGGGAATTCAGAAGTGGCACTGCTGCGCAGACAGGCGAGCAGGAGCAGGGCAAGAATGATGAAAGTGTCAGCTGGGAACAAGTGTGCAGCCATCAGCTTTTCAAAACTGTCTCCATCAGTAAGAATGGCAGCATTTCAAAGGCCAGTAATTCAGGATCATGGCTTGTAGGTGGCTAGGGGACATTTATTTCTATTGAGGATTTGGGGGATGGAAAGCTGAACACTTCCATAGAATGGTGTGGAGATGCTTGGTGACACTGGTGGTGGTGTTTGTGGTGATGCTGCGACATCCTCTCTTTGCGAGGAGGCAGGTGACCCTGTTGATCGTGAGTGAGAGGAAGAGACCATGACTGCAGCAGAAGGTGCAGGAAGAGGCTCAGATATGTCATGCTTTTAAAGATGTGTACTTCACTGCACCTCATGCTTCGAATTCAGATGCCTCATCATACAAGTGGTGCGCAGGTTCAGAACATTTATGCCTCGCTTCAGTATCTGATGGCATAGAGAGCAAACCAGCTGTCACTTGCCAGCAGCACATTCCCTGGAGAAATGCCATACCAGGAAGCTCTTTTGATTTTAGCGGAGTGGTGGACAGTAGCAGGCAACAAGCTGGCTAGGGGCCGCCCACTCTGATTTTACACCTTTCTCTGTCTTTTGCTATGCTGGTTTGGCAGCATGGCCACCTACTCTTCCTGTGAACTGCGCATTTCACTAGGATGGCCTCCATTCCATCTGAGGTTTAGGACCTTATCATTCCCCACATCATCTTCCACCAACTCCTCAACCCTGCCATTTTTGCTGGTCTGCACAATGCAAAAAGAAGCTGCAGTTGGTAACTTAGTTTCATCATTATCAGACAGATCCTCCGGTGGTCCATTGACCATGTGCGCGAGCACTCACACATACTCATCCTCTAACATAAGAATTGGTATAGCATCAGTGTACTCAGTGTCTTCTGTTGTGAAATTGGATTCTGGGCTCCCCCGGTGGCCACTTGTGGAATTTAACTTGTGTGCATCATCCCCTCTGTTCACCTGCTCCTATCAGGATGTGGGAGTCGCTATATAACCTTGCTCCTCTGTCAGTTTCATGCCGGTCAACAATGTAATCAGTAGCCTTTCTGTGCATGTTCCTGCTACTAGACAACTCCCAGCTAAGTTGGACTTTTGTCCTTGTGTGTTTTTGCATTTTGTTCCTGTTCACAGCTGCTGTTTCGTTACTGTGTCTGGAAAGCTCTTGTGAGCGGAAATTGCCACTCTGGTGTTATGAGTTAATGCTAGAGTCTTAAAGTAATTTCTGGATGGTGTTTTGATAGGGTTTTCTGCTGACCATGAAAGTGCCCTTTCTGTCTTCATGCTATCTAGTAAGCGGACCTCGATTTTGCTAAACCTATTTTCATACTACGTTTGTCATTTCATCTAAAATCACCGCCAATATATGTGGGGGCCTCTGTCTGCCTTTTGGGAAAATTTCTCTAGAGGTGAGCCAGGACTGTCTTTTCCTCTGCTAGGATTAGGTAGTTCTCCGGCTGGCGCTGGGCATCTAGGGATAAAAAAACGTAGGCATGCTACCCGGCCACTTCTAGTTGTGCGGCAGGTTTAGTTCATGGTCAGTATAGTTTCCATCTTCCAAGAGCTAGTTCTCATATATGCTGGGCTATGTTCTCTCGCCATTGAGAATCATGACAGTTTGACCGGCCCAAAAAAGGGTTAAATTACTGGCTGAGAAAGGAGAGAAAAAAGAAGTCTGCTACAATTTTTTTTTTTTTTTCCCTCTAGTTCTGAGTGTGCTCTTAATTGAATCACTTGCTAGTCTGCCTATACTGCAGCCTTCCTCTCTTCCTCTCCTTCTAATCCTTGAATGGCTCTGTGTTCACCTGTTTCAAATGGATCTTCAGAGTGTAGCTACAGGTTTGAATAATCTCGCCACAAAGGTACAAAATTTGCAAGATTTTGTTGTTCATGCACCTATGTCTGAGCCTAGAATTCCTTTGCCTGAATTCTTCTCGGGGAATAGATCTCACTTTCAAAATTTTAAAAATAATTGCAAATTGTTTTTGTCCCTGAAGTCTCGCTCTGCCGGAGACCCTGCACAGCAGGTCAGGATTGTAATTTCCTTGCTCCGGGGCGACCCTCAAGACTGGGCTTTTGCATTGGCACCAGGGGATCCTGCGTTGCTCAATGTGGATGCGTTTTTTCTGGCCTTGGGGTTGCTTTATGAGGAACCTCATTTAGAGCTTCAGGCGGAAAAGGCCTTGATGTCCTTGTCTCAGGGGCAAGATGAAGCTGAAATATACTGCCAAAAATTCCGCAAATGGTCTGTGCTTACTCAGTGGAATGAGTGCGCCCTGGCGGCGATTTTCAGAGAAGGTCTCTCTGATGCCATTAAGGATGTTATGGTGGGGTTCCCTGTGCCTGCGAGTCTGAATGAGTCCATGACGATGGCTATTCAGATCGATAGGCGTCTGCGGGAGCGCAAACCTGTGCACCATTTGGCGGTGTCTACTGAGAAAACGCCAGAAAATATGCAATGTGATAGAATTCTGTCCAGAAGCGAGCGGCAGAATTTTAGACGAAAAAATGGGTTGTGCTTCTATTGTGGTGATTCAACTCATGTTATATCAGCATGCTTTAAGCGTACTAAGAAGCCTGACAAGTCTGTTTCAATTAGCACTTTCCAGTCTAAGTTTATTCTATCTGTGACCCTGATTTGTTCTTTGTCATCTATTACCGCGTACGCCTATGTCGACTCTGGCGCTGCTTTGAGTCTTATGGATTGGTCCTTTGCCAAACGCTGTGGGTATGATTTGGAGCCATTGGAGGCTCCGATACCTCTGAAAGGGATTGACTCCACCCCATTGGCTAGTAATAAACCACAATACTGGACACAAGTGACTATGCGTGTTAATCCGGATCACCAGGAGGTTATTCGCTTTCTGGTGCTGTATAATCTACATGATGTTTTGGTGCTGGGATTGCCATGGCTGCAATCTCATAACCCAGTCCTTGACTGGAGAGCTAGGTCTGTGTTAAGCTGGGGATGTAAAGGAACTCATGGGGACGTACCTTTGGTTTCCATTTCATCATCTATTCCCTCTGAGATTCCTGAATTCTTGTCTGACTTTCGTGACGTTTTTGAAGAACCCAAGGTTGGTTCACTGCCTCCGCACCGGGAGTGCGATTGTGCCATAGACTTGATCCCGGGTAGTAAATACCCTAAGGGTCGTTTATTTAATCTGTCTGTGCCTGAACACGCTGCTATGCGAGAATATATAAAGGAGTCCTTGGAAAAGGGACATATTCGTCCTTCGTCATCTCCCTTAGGAGCCGGTTTTTTCTTTGTGTCTAAGAAAGACGGCTCTTTGAGGCCGTGTATTGATTATCGACTTTTGAATAAAATCACGGTTAAATATCAATATCCGTTACCACTGCTTACTGATTTGTTTGCTCGTATAAAGGGGGCCAAGTGGTTCTCTAAGATTGATCTCTGTGGGGCGTATAATTTGGTGCGAATCAAGCAGGGGGATGAGTGGAAAACCGCATTTAATACGCCCGAGGGCCATTTTGAGTATTTGGTGATGCCTTTTGGTCTTTCTAATGCCCCTTCAGTCTTCCAGTCCTTTATGCATGACATTTTCCGCGATTATTTGGATAAATTTATGATTGTGTATCTGGATGATATTCTGATTTTTTCGGATGACTGGGACTCTCATGTCCAGCAGGTCAGGAGGGTTTTTCAGGTTTTGCGGTCTAATTCCTTGTGTGTGAAGGGTTCTAAGTGTGTTTTTGGGGTTCAGAAGATTTCCTTCTTGGGATACATTTTTTCCCCCTCTTCCATCGAGATGGATCCTGTCAAGGTTCAGGCTATTGGTGATTGGACGCAACCCTCTTCTCTTAAGAGTCTTCAGAAATTTTTGGGCTTTGCTAACTTTTATCGTCGATTTATTGCTGGTTTTTCTGATGTTGTAAAACCATTGACTGATTTGACTAAGAAGGGTGCTGATGTTGCTGATTGGTCCCCTGATGCTGTGGAGGCCTTTCGGGAGCTCAAGCGCCGCTTTTCTTCCGCCCCAGTGTTGCGTCAGCCTGATGTTGCTCTTCCTTTTCAGGTTGAGGTCGACGCTTCTGAAATCGGAGCTGGGGCGGTGTTGTCGCAGAGAAGTTCCGACTGCTCCGTGATGAGACCTTGTGCTTTTTTTTCCCGTAAATTTTCGCCCGCCGAGCGGAATTATGATATTGGGAATCGGGAGCTTTTGGCCATGAAGTGGGCTTTTGAGGAGTGGCGTCACTGGCTTGAGGGGGCCAGACATCAGGTGGTGGTATTGACTGACCACAAAAATTTAATTTACCTTGAGTCTGCCAGGCGCCTGAATCCTAGACAAGCGCGCTGGTCGTTGTTTTTCTCTCGGTTTAATTTTGTGGTGTCTTACCTACCGGGTTCTAAGAATGTTAAGGCGGATGCCCTTTCTAGGAGTTTTGAGCCTGACTCCCCTGGTAATTCTGAGCCCACAGGTATCCTTAAAGATGGAGTGATATTGTCTGCCGTTTCTCCAGACCTGCGGCGGGCCTTGCAGGAGTTTCAGGCGGATAGACCTGATCGTTGCCCACCTGGTAGACTGTTTGTTCCTGATGATTGGACCAGTAGAGTCATCTCTGAGGTTCATTCTTCTGCGTTGGCAGGTCATCCTGGAATCTTTGGTACCAGGGATTTGGTGGCAAGGTCCTTCTGGTGGCCTTCCCTGTCACGAGATGTGCGAGGCTTTGTGCAGTCTTGTGACGTTTGTGCTCGGGCCAAGCCTTGTTGTTCTCGGGCTAGTGGATTGTTGTTACCCTTGCCTATCCCGAAGAGGCCTTGGACGCACATCTCGATGGATTTTATTTCGGATCTGCCTGTTTCTCAGAAGATGTCTGTCATCTGGGTGGTGTGTGACCGTTTCTCTAAGATGGTCCATCTGGTTCCCTTGCCTAAGTTGCCTTCTTCTTCCGAGTTGGTTCCTCTGTTTTTTCAAAATGTTGTTCGTTTGCATGGTATTCCGGAGAATATCGTTTCTGACAGAGGGACCCAATTCGTGTCTAGATTTTGGCGGGCATTCTGTGCTAGGATGGGCATAGATTTGTCTTTTTCGTCTGCTTTCCATCCTCAGACTAATGGCCAGACCGAGCGGACTAATCAGACCTTGGAGACATATTTGAGGTGTTTTGTGTCTGCGGATCAGGATGATTGGGTTGCTTTTTTGCCTTTGGCGGAGTTCGCCCTCAATAATCGGGCCAGCTCTGCCACCTTGGTGTCCCCGTTTTTCTGTAATTCGGGGTTTCATCCTCGATTTTCCTCCGGTCAAGTGGAATCTTCGGATTGTCCTGGAGTGGATGCTGTGGTGGAGAGGTTGCATCAGATTTGGGGGCAGGTGGTGGACAATTTGAAGTTGTCCCAGGAGAAGACTCAGCTTTTTGCCAACCGCCGTCGTCGTGTTGGTCCTCGGCTTTGTGTTGGGGACTTGGTGTGGTTGTCTTCTCGTTTTGTCCCTATGAGGGTTTCTTCTCCTAAGTTTAAGCCTCGGTTCATCGGCCCGTACAAGATATTGGAGATTCTTAACCCTGTGTCCTTCCGTTTGGACCTCCCTGCATCCTTTTCGATTCATAATGTTTTTCATCGGTCATTGTTGCGCAGGTATGAGGTACCAGCTGTGCCTTCCGTTGAGCCTCCTGCTCCGGTGTTGGTTGAGGGTGAGTTGGAGTACGTTGTGGAAAAGATCTTGGACTCTCGTGTTTCCAGACGGAAACTCCAGTATCTGGTCAAATGGAAGGGATACGGTCAGGAGGATAATTCTTGGGTCACTGCCTCTGATGTTCATGCCTCCGATCTTGTCCGTGCCTTTCTTAGGGCTCATCCTGATCGCCCTGGTGGTTCTGGTGAGGGTTCGGTGCCCCCTCCTTGAGGGGGGGGTACTGTTGTGAAATTGGATTCTGGGCTCCCCCGGTGGCCACTTGTGGAATTTAACTTGTGTGCATCATCCCCTCTTTTCACCTGCTCCTATCAGGATGTGGGAGTCGCTATATAACCTTGCTCCTCTGTCAGTTTCATGCCGGTCAACAATGTAATCAGTAGCCTTTCTGTGCATGTTCCTGCTACTAGACAACTCCCAGCTAAGTTGGACTTTTGTCCTTGTGTGTTTTTGCATTTTGTTCCTGTTCACAGCTGCTGTTTCGTTACTGCGTCTGGAAAGCTCTTGTGAGCGGAAATTGCCACTCTGGTGTTATGAGTTAATGCTAGAGTCTTAAAGTAATTTCTGGATGGTGTTTTGATAGGGTTTTCTGCTGACCATGAAAGTGCCCTTTCTGTCTTCATGCTATCTAGTAAGCGGACCTCGATTTTGCTAAACCTATTTTCATACTACGTTTGTCATTTCATCTAAAATCACCGCCAATATATGTGGGGGCCTCTGTCTGCCTTTTGGGAAAATTTCTCTAGAGGTGAGCCAGGACTGTCTTTTCCTCTGCTAGGATTAGGTAGTTCTCCGGCTGGCGCTGGGCATCTAGGGATAAAAAAACGTAGGCATGCTACCCGGCCACTTCTAGTTGTGCGGCAGGTTTAGTTCATGGTCAGTATAGTTTCCATCTTCCAAGAGCTAGTTCTCATATATGCTGGGCTATGTTCTCTCGCCATTGAGAATCATGACAGTCTTCCATTTCTGGGGCAGGGCTAGTTGTATGGGCCACAGAATCACAGCCAGCTGAGTCATCAAAAAGCAGAAAATACTGCTGGATGACATGGGGATCAAACTGCTTGGCTGATTTGCAAGAGGATGAGGTGGAAGCCAGATGACCATGGTCCTCAGGTACTAACTGTGCACTTTCTGAAGTGGATCTGGTGGAAGATAATGCGAAGTAATTGGAACCACTCTCAACCATCCATTCTAAAACATTTTCAACTTCTTGTGGCCTCACTATTTGGGCCTATGAAAGGAAACAAAGTCCTGTCGCCTGCATAAACCAGTGGAAGGTGTTGTATTTGGGCATGTAGCAGGTACAGAATGACCACATTCTCTCCCTACATCAGTTACACCACCACCAACAACAACAACAGCTACACCTGTACCACCATGGCCATGTCCATGTCCCCTATTGGTTGCTCTCCTCATTTTTGGAATTTGTTTCTCTAATCAATACTCACAAAGAAATGGCAGAAGAGTAGACTTATTTATTTACAACAGTATTAGAAAACACACGGCACTCCTGAAATTTTTTTTGTGCCTAGAAAAGGCAACGATGTGTCACGGATGTGTAAGAGGCTGCAAAATGTTGCACTGCATCTGTCTGCAAAAGGTCTCAGTAGTTTGCTTTGCAGACGAGTGGCCACCTCCCCCGGTGCTAATGGCCATACCTGGACATAAGTGTTAATATAGTTCCTGCTTGCAAGCCCGGGTGATATTTTCTATTTGAATTTCCCTGTTAAGGTTTGGAGCAGTAGCAGTTGGCTACTGTCATTTTTGGAGTTTGGAGGATGTCGGTGTTTCTCCGAGTCTTCACACGCTAAGTGTTCCCTTGTTTTGTTTGTCTATCCCACTTGTCTTTAGTAGTAATCAAGATTAACTAGCACTCATCCTGTCCTCCCCATTGCAGGGCTTATCGCCAGGGTCAGGCAGGGATAAGGTATCCTGCTCGGCGATAGGTGCAGAATCTATATAGGGGTGCTAGGACAGACAGGGTGACATAAAATCTGTCTTGGTGTCTGCACTCCCCGCTTCCCTAGTGTTGGGTCCCCCTTCCCTTTATCCCGCTGCATTTCACGTAGTCTGTTCTACACTGTGCGTGATATTATCACCCGTTGTTCACGTTTGTAAAGGAGAAAAAACTGACACTTTTTTTTTTAGTTTGCTGGCAGTAGGGACACGTTTTTTGTATTTAAAGAGGAATGCAAACTATACTTTAAACTGTGTCCTTATTCCTCTGGAGAGGAGGAGCAACGAGAATGAATTGTTATTTCACTTTTCCAGGGCAAACCTCAGTCCTGGTCTTTTTCTCTGCCACAGGATTCTATGTGTCTGTAGTCTGTGGAAGAGTTTTTCAGGGCCCTTGCCCTTATTTATGATGATCTTGACTGTATTTCCTTGGCTGAATCCAGGCTGTGTTGTAATCAGCAAGGGAATCGTTCAGTAGAGACGTATAGCTCAGCAATTTCTGGAGTATACCGCCTGGTGTAATCCTCCATAAATTCAGATTTATATTTTTGCCATAATGCCAATGGTTTAGCTGGTTTCCCATATACACAAATTACAGCAAATAATTCATGAAGTTGGTAGGGCATTTGGAAAGCGATTGCATCCGTTATACCGTCTTCCCATTGGGAATCATCTTCCAAAAGATGAAGATCAATGCACGCATTTTTATATGTGTCATGTATGACTCCATTGACAGTCCTTAAGTCAGCATAAGACTTTGCTCCTCTTATGTGAAGTAAAAGGAGTCTTAGGTAATACAGCTCATCATCTGTTAAAGAGACTGTATACATTCGGGCAATTGTTTTCCCAAATTGAGCCCATTGTTTTTTCCATCCTTCTGGTACAGCTTTTCTATCCCAGACATAGTGTTCAGGGATTTCACTGTGCAAATACTGATGGACGGAAGCATCAACTCTGTTTAGCTCAAAATAAGCCTGCAGAGTAGAGGCTTTTGAGTCTGAAATAAACATATCCACATTACCATCTTCGAAAAACACTTGCTGCATGTTTTCTAGGTGAACAGCAAGCCTTTTAATGGTATATGAAGCATCATGCATTTTATTTTTTCTGATTCTCCACATGCCCTCAGGGGCGCTTATATACCGAGAATCTAGGCACATGGCTGGTTCATTCCAGTTTAATGTATCAAACTTGATATTGGCACAGTCATGTCCTTTGTATACATATTTGAAAAGATATTTAACACTTTTTTTATTGAAGCACATATCTCCACATTGATAGGCTTCTAATGAAAGTGGACAGTAAAATTACTGGTGTCCCAGCTTTTAGCCCTTGGTGTAATGCAGCATTATGGATTTGATCCATAACGCCGGCATAACTGTCAACGCGTAATGCCTTTTGATTTTGTTTTATATATTCGATCATGTCGGATTCAATTTTGATGTACTGTAACTGTCAATGATAAATTGTTGTGTCAACTTCACAGCATTTAAAAGGGGATTGAACTGATTATGAATGGCAAGCCTGTATGCATAGTACTGCAATAGTGTGATTTTTTTCTTGTCGATCTTGATCCACTGGTATGGATGGTAGATGAATGTCACCAATTCCTTGATGTTGCAAGGGCAATTGGAGTTGTCAAATTTATTGTCCATCCACTGTCCATATATGGGAATAGAAGTGGATATGTCATTACAGTACACTTTCTGTGAAGAAAGCTGATTTGAACAGTTTGATTTTCACTTTTGAGGTGAACTCTGATGTCCCTATTAAATGGGGTTCACCCATTGCATTTTGATAAATTATAGCTACTTCATTGCATCTTGGTGCATTGTAGTGCCTCTTGTCATCATTGTAGTCATTTACAATTGACATTGTTATTTTGAGTGGATCGCGATTTTCTAATTCAGCAATCCTCTCTTCTTCTATTTCAAATTCCCTCATCACTGTGAAGGCTCTTGCGAGTGGGTAAATTGCTTTCATTTTCTCTCCAAGAGATGATAGCAGTGCTGGGATGCACTTTTTATTTGCTTGACTTCTTGAACCTAATGCTTCTTCACTGTCCAAGATATAAATCTGGGCAAACTTGGTAGTAATACCCACAGCGGGATGCAATGCGGCAGTTCTGTGGTAAATTTGTCCATGATTTCGAAAACAGTATGGACCATGCCCAGGTGGTGGCGCTACTCGTGCTCCCATTGATGCCAAAGCAAGCAAGCTATTGTATTGCCTTATATTAGCCATAAAACTTATTGGAGTGCTGATGCTCTCCTTTCATCAACTTGACTAATTGATCATCCATACGTCTTTGAAATTTTTAGATTGGCAGACTTACATCGAAATGTCAGTTCACCAGCATAGTGCTCTTCAATCCGTGTCTCATCAATTTGATTGAGAAGTCCTCTGTGACAAATATAACTTGCCGTCATCGAGTGGCTCTTGCATTTTGGACACGTATTCTATCTTGTTCTCTTTTTTGTGAAATATGTGTATCACTTTGTGCATTGTGTGTTGCTCGTTGTCGTGCAGCATTAGATGCTCTATGTGATTCAGTTACTTCATTCGTTTCTCTTGCTCTGGCCGCCCTCTGTCAGGCTTAATCAGACAATTTTGTTCGTCTTCTGTTTCATTAAGACGCAGGTTACGCATCCGTATGCGATTCGCTTCTCTACGTGCAGCAGCGCCCTCAATTTGATCCATCTTTGCAATGTTGCCTCACACTGTTGCCTCAGTGTTGCCTGAGTGTTACAAAAAAGGCTTATGCCTTAACTCACCACCAAGGAGAGCTCATCTCCTTAGGTATCCATGGTTACGCCCAGGCAGTTAGCTGCTAGTGGTAGTAACTATGGATACCCAAGTTACTGTTCAGCTGTGGATGACTCATTGTGCACAGACACACAGACACGTCCAAATTAGGTATATTGATTTGTGATTATGTGAATAAGCTTTGTCTTTTTTTCTAACCTTGCTTTGTAAAGTCTTTTTTGGTGTCAACATCTCTTCATATTAATTATATAGGGCAGTATTTCCCAAACTTTAGTCCTCATGGCTCCCAGGTCATGTTTTCAGAATTTCCATAGTGCTGCACAAGTGAGAGAACTCCAGAAACTTCCATCAGCTGTGCAATACTAAGGAAATCCTGAAAAAATGACCTGTTGGGGTCCGGGAGGACTGGAGTTTGGGAAACACTGATATAGGGTGTTTCTGGAATAACATGAAGAGAAAGAAATATTTACTAAAGCTTACATCCACACAAGATCTGTTGTTAGCTCTCCAAGATGTAAACAACCTCCATTCCCTAATTCCTTCAAACAACATCAATTGTCGAAACCCTTTGAACAGTATTGTATATGCTTGCAGGGCTATTTGGTAGCGGTGTAGTTGGGTATGCTATAAAAGGTTTAGAAAGGGTCTTTCTTCACCTTGACAATATCATAAAAAAAGGAAAAAAAAAGATAAATAATAATAAGCACAGATATCAATATTAATGCTTTAACCGCTTCGTGCCATGCGCCGTACTAGTACGGCGCTGCCGGCACTGCATTAGTGCCAGCCGCAGTACTAGTATGGCGCCCCGATCACCGCGGTCTCGCGCTGAGCGCCGCGGTGATCGGGTGCGGGTGTCAGCTGTATATGACAGCTGACACCCCGCAGCAATGCCCACGATCGGCGCTGTCACCGATCGTGGGCATTTAACCCCTCTGATGCCGCTGTCAATAGTGACAGCGGCATAGAGGGGGATCGCGCAGGGACGGGGGCTCCCTGCTCTCTCCCACTGGAGCAGCGCGATGAGATCGCGCTGCTCCGGTGACCTGGAAGATGGCCGCGGGACTCCTTCCGGGTCATGAGATGACCCTGCTTGCCGGCGTCTGCTGAGAATTCCTCATAGCAGGCGCCGGCAAGCCTCTGCAATGTGCCTGTCAGATCGGTGATCTGACAGAGTGCTGTGCACACTATCAGATCACCGATCTGTGATGTCCCCCCCTGGGACAAAGTAAAAAAGTAAAAAAAAAAAAAATAAATAAATTCCTAAATAAAGAAAAAAAAAAAAAATATTCCCATAAATACATTTCTTTATCTAAATAAAAAAAACACACAATAAAAGTAAACATATTTAGTATCGCCGCGTCCGTAACGACCCCACCTATAAAACTATATCACTAGTTAACCCCTTCAGTGAACACCGTAAAAAAAAAAAAAAAAAAAACAGGCAAAAAACAACACTTTATTCTCATACCGCCAAACAAAAAGTGGAATAACACGCGATCAAAAAGACGGATATAAATAACCATGGTACCGCTGAAAACGTCATCTTATCCTGCAAAAAAAAAGCCACCATACAGCATCATCAGCAGAAAAATATAAAAGTTATAGTCCTCAGAATAAAGCGATGCAAAAACAATTATTTTTTTATATAAAATAGTTTTTATTGTGTAAAAGCGCCAAAACATAAAAAAATTACATAAATGAGGTATCGCTGTAATCATACTGACCCGAAGAATAAAACTGCTTTATCCTTTTTACCAAACGCGGAACGGTATAAACGCCCCCCTAAAAGAATTTCAGGAATTGCTGGTTTTTGTTCATTCCGCCTCCCAAAAATCGGAATAAAAAGCAATCAAAAAATGTCATGTACCCGAATATGGTACCAATAAAAACATCAACTCATCCCGCAAAAAACAAGATCTCACATGACTCTGTGGACCAAAATATGCAAAAATTATAGCTCTCAAAATGTGGAGACGCAAAAACTATTTTTTGCAATAAAAAGCGTCTTTTAGTGTGTGATGGCTGCCAACCATAAAAATCCGCCCAAAAAACGCTATAAAAGTAAATCAAATCCCACTTCATCACCCCCTTAGTTAGGGAAAAATAATAAAATTTAAAAAAATATATTTATTTCCATTTTCCCGTTAGGCTACTTTCACACTAGCGTCGGTACGGGGCCGTCGGGCTGCGTTGGCCCTACATACCGATGCATACTGTGTAAGCGCCGCACAACGGGGGCAGCAGATGCTGTTTTTCCACGCATCCGCTGCCCCATTGTGAGGTGCGGGGAGGTGGGGGCGGAGTTCCAGCCGCGCATGCGTGGTTGGAAATGGTGGACCGTCGGCACAAAAAAAGTTACATGTAACGTTTTTTGCTGCCGGCAGTCCGCCACAACACGACGCAACCGTTGCACGACGCTTGCGACGTGTGTCAATACGTCGCTAATGTTAGTCTATGGGGAAAAAACGCATCCTTAAGATGACTTTGCAGGATGCGTTTTTTTGCCAAAACGACGCATTGCGACGTATGCAAAAAAACACTAGTGTGAAAGTAGCGCTAGGGTTAGGACTAGGGTTAGGGCTAGGGTTAGGGTTGGGGTTAGGGCTAGGGTTAGGGCTGGGGTTAGGGCTGGGGTTAGGGTTTCAGTTAGAATTGGGGAGTTTTCACTGTTTAGGCACATCAGGGACTCTCCAAACGCGACATGGTGTCCGATCTCAACGCGTTTGTTTGCGTTAAAAATGCATGCGTTTTTATAGAAAAAAACCAGAACACACACTGAAAAGTCACCCACCACCATCAAGGTGATAAAGGGATCCAAACCCTAACCCTACCCCTACCCCTAAACTCACCCCTAACCGTTTAATGAACATTTTCTGACATAGTGCCACGTATTTCAGTGCCACGTATTTCAGTGCCACGTATTTCAGTGCCACGTATTTCAGTGCCACGTATTTCAGTGCCACGATATTTCAGTGCCACAATATTTCAGTGCCACGTCTTTCAGTGCCACGATATTTCAGTGCCACGATATTTCAGTGCCACGTATTTAAGTGCCACGATATTTCAGTGAAATACGTGGCACTGAAATATCGTGGCATTTACGTGAAATACATGGCACTTATATACGTGGCACTTATATACGTGGCACTTATATACGTGGCACTTATATACGTGGCCACTGAAATATCGTGGCACTTATATACGTATATAAACGTATTTCAGTGCCACGTATTTCAGTGCCACGTATTTCAGGTTAGGGTTAGGGGTAGGGGTAGGGTTAGGGGTAGGGTTAGGGTTTTTTGTTTTTTTCTTGTTTTCTTGTGTTTTTCTATAAAAACGCATGCATCTAAAAAACGCATGTGTTTTACCGCGTTTACATGCGTTTTTTCACACATGCATTTTTTTTAAAAACGCATGCAGAAAAAAACGCAAGTGTGAAACCAGCCTTACCCTTGGGAAAATAAAAACATGGGGGCTAAAATATAATTTTCGTGGAAAAAAATATATTTTTTATTTTCGTGGCTCTGCGTTATAAACTGTAGTGAAGCACTTGGGGGTTCAAAGTTCTCATAACACATCTAGATAAGTTCCGTGGGGGGTCTAGTTTCCAATATGGGGTCACTTGTGGGGGGTTTCTACTGTTTAGGTACATCAGGGGCTCTGCAAATGCAACATGACACCTGCAGACCAATCCATCTAAGTCTGCATTTCAAACGGCGCTCCTTCCCTTCCGAGCTCTGCCGTGTGCACAAACAGTGGTTCCCCCCCATATATGGGGTATCAGCGTACTCAGGACAAATTGGACAACAACTTTTGTTGTCCAATTTCTCCTGTTACCCTTGGGAAAATAAAAACGTGGGGGCTAAAATATAATTTTCATGGAAAAAAAATATTTTTTATTTTCACGGCTCTGCGTTATAAACTGTAGTGAAACACTTGTTGGTTCAAAGTTCTCACAACACATCTAGATAAGTTCCGTGGGGGGTCTAGTTTCCAATATGGGGTCACTTGTGGGGGGTTTCTACTGTTTAGGTACATCAGGGGCTCTGCAAATGCAACATGACACCTGCAGACCAATCTATCTAAGTCTGCATTTCAAACGGCGCTCCTTCCCTTCCAAGCTCTGCCGTGCGCCCAAACAGTGGTTCCCCTCAATGTATGGGGTATCAGCGTACTCAGGACAAATTGGACAATAACTTTTGTGGTCCAATTTCTCCTGTTACCCTTGGGGAAAAAAAATTGCGGGCTAAAACATCATTTTGTGGAAAGAAAAAATGATTTTTTAATTTTCACAGCGCTACATTCTAAACTTTAGTGAAACAACTGGGGGTTAAAAGTGCTCACCACACATCTAGATAAGTTC
Organism: Ranitomeya variabilis; assembly: GCF_051348905.1. Classification (NCBI taxonomy): domain Eukaryota; kingdom Metazoa; phylum Chordata; class Amphibia; order Anura; family Dendrobatidae; genus Ranitomeya; species Ranitomeya variabilis. Next base: position 155,153,890 of record NC_135237.1, read on the forward strand.
CTTAGGGGGTCTTCTTTCCAAAATGGTGTCACTTGTGGGGGTTTCCACTGTTTAGGCATGTCAGGGGCTCTCCAAACACGACATGGGTTCCGATCTCAATTCCAGCCAATTTTGCATTGAAAAGTCAAATGGCGCTCCTTCCCTTCTGAGCTCTGCCATGCGCCCAAACAGTGGTTTATCCCCATATATGAAGTATCAGCGTACTCAGGACAAATTGCACAACAACTTTTGGTGTCCAATTTATCCTGCTACCCTTGGGAAAATAAAAAATTTGGGGCAAAAAGATCATCTTTTGTGAAAATTAATATTTTTTTTTTTTACGGCTCTACATTATAAACTTCTGTGAAGCACTTGGAGGTTCAAAGTGCTCACCACACATCTAGATTAGTTCCTTAGAGGGTCTACTTTCCAAAATGGTGTCACTTGTGGGGGTTTCCACTGTTTAGGCACGTCAGGGGCTCTCCAAACACGACATGGGTTCCGATCTCAATTCCAGCCAATTTTGCATTGAAAAGTCAAATGGCGCTCCTTCCCTTCCGAGCTCTGCCATGTGCCCAATCAATGGTTTACCCCAACATGTGGGGTATCGGCGTACTCAGGACAAATTGTACAACAACTTTTTTGGTCCAATTTCTCCTGTTACCCTTGGTAAAATAAAACAAATTGGATCTGAAGTAAAAATTTTGTGGAAAAAAAGTTAAATGTTCAATTTTTTTTAAACATTCCAAAAATTCCTGTGAAGCACCTGAAGGGTTAATAAACTTTTTGAATGTGGTTTTGAGTACCTTGAGGGGTGCAGTTTTTAGAATGGTGTCACTTTTGGGCATTTTCTGTCATATAGACCCCTCAAAGTCACTTCAAGTGTGAGGTGGTCCGTAAAAAAAATGGTTTTGCAAATTTTGTTGCAAAAATGAGAAATCGCTGGTCAACTTTTAACCCTTATAACTCCCTAACAAAAAAAATTATGTTTCCAAAATTGTGCTGATGTAAAGCAGACATGTGGGAAATGTTGTTTATTAACTATATTATGTGATATAACTCTCTAATTTAAGGGCATAAAAACGAAAAATTTGAAAATTGCTAAATTTTCATAATTTTCGACAAATTTCTGTTTTTTCACAAATAAATGCAAGTCATATCGAAGAAGTTTTACCACTATCATGAAGTACAATATGTCACGAGAAAAAAATCTCAGAATCACCAGGATCCTTTGAAGCGTTTCAGAGTTATGACCTCATAAAGGGACAGTGGTCAGAATTGTAAAAATTGGCCGTGTCACTTAGGTGAAAACAGGCTTTGGGGTGAAGGGGTTAATCCGAACTAAAATCATTGACATGTATATACACAGTGCAAATTAAAAAATTAAACTGTATATCTGAAAGGGATGAAAATAGTACATAAACATTTTTCATAAAATACAGAATATCTTAACATTAATAATTTAAGATATTACTAAATTAAGCATAACATAGTCAGAGGTCTTGTACCTGAGGCTCATAGTTTTGTCATTAAATGTTTAAGCTAATGCACCTAAGTTATCCCTTGCAACTTTCTCTTGAAACCACACCAAAACATAACAATTTAAATTCCAATGTGTTTTTTTTTATTATGCAGCATTTTCTAAACACAAACATAAATAAAAGAACAAATGGACAACAGGGTGTATACTTTTCATTCTTCATACCTTATTTAATGCTGGCTTTAAAAAATTAAATCTCAGTAACTGAACTTAAATGTTTATATATATATAATTATTATTACAATTTACCATTTAATAGAGTGTATATGTATCCTCTTTCTATATGTGTATTTTGTTTGTCAAAATATATGATTCACTGCTGTTTTGTAATGTACTGTAAAGTGAAGATGTCATTACTTATGTATTAGATGTCTCTGAAACCAAAAGTTTACTATAGCCTTAAGTTTTCATGTGAACTGCAGTTGGCAGTAATTAAACTCTACAGGAGTTTGATTACAACCTGACATTTACTTTAGAGGCAATTCTAACAGGTAAATTATATGATTGCAATCAACCCCACACAGCGCAAATTTAAGCTTGAACACTCAATTCTCTAGGTTGGTACAGTGCTGAAGAATGTATAAACAGCACCTAACAGACCAAGGATATGCTGGAAGAATCAAGAAGCATGGTGTTTGCAACCAATCTGTATATGTTAGAATAATAAAATTTGGCTGAGGTTACATGACTCCAAGAGTTTTAAAACGTAACCATTGTTTTAATTTTTATTTAATAAATTAATAGTATACATGAAAATGAGCAACTTTGTAATATATCTTATGAGAAAAAACTGTTTCTTTCTCTGTCAAAATTGATCAGTCACTATCAAAATTCTCAAGTCATAGGTAAAATCTGTATTCTGTGAAGACAGACTATTCCATTACTGAGACAGGAGATGAGAGTTGCTACTGATAAGATTTATATCTAGATAGAAAGGGGAGGAGCTCTGTCAAATGAGGGATAATTCTTGAATGTTTCAGAAAAAAACAAACAGAATAAGCACACATCAATATATATAACAATCTAGCTGACACTTTCGCAGGGGCCATACTACGATGTATTACCTCACACGATTCTCTTTATGCTTTCAGTTTTCCACTAGAAGTCAGGTATTAGTTTCTCATTTAAAGGGAACCTGTCCCCCCCCTCAGGCATTTGTAACTAAAAGAGCCACCTTGTGCAGCACAAATGCTGCATTCTGACAAGGTGGCTCTTTCAGTTATGATGACTGCACACGCTGAAATAAGCATTTATAAAATGTGCCCCCTCATAACCTGAAACTGTCCCGGGCCGGGACTCTCCTTCCTAATCAGATGCAGCACAGCCGTCACTCCGGGCCTGTGCATGCTGGGCGCCACCTCCTCTTGCTGCATTATCATCCCCGGCGCCTGCACTGTAACTACAAAGGGCAGCGCAACTGCGCATGCCCGAAAAAAAGCTTAATGCGCAGGCGTCAGGGACGATAATGCTGAAAGAGGAGGCGGCGTCCGGCGGGCACAGGCCCGGAGTGACGGCTGTGCCGCGTCTGATTAGGAAGGAGAGTCCCGCCCCGTGACAGTTTCAGGGTATGAGGGGGCACATTTTATAAAAGTTTATTTCAGCGTGTGCAGGGAGCATAACTAAAAGAGCCACCTTGTCAGAATGCAGCATTTGTGCTGCACAAGGTGGCTCTTTTAGTTACAAACACCTGAGGGGGGTGACAGGTTCCCTTTAACCTTTTTATTTAAGAATCTATTTCCTTTAATCAGACCTTACACTTAGGTTCTTTGTCTCTTGCTTTGTCACAATTATTTTCTTCTTCAGGGTTCAATCTCTAAGGCAATCTCCCCATAGGACCCTCAGACCACTCTTAGGTTCTTTCCGTAGACATTGAGTCTGAAAGCTGGATTGTTTTTATCTTAGGCGTTGTATTGGTAGGGCTCTCACTAAGTCATCCCTCCTACTGTCTTTTCCATAAAGTCCATTATAGCTTTTACAGTTCAAGACAATGATACCAAGAACTGCCTAAGTCCTACACAACAGCCAGACCTCACTACAGTCTCTACCAGCCTGTAGGGACTGTCCCAACTCATCTATATGAGGAACATACAGTATCTTGTACCTGGAGGTATAATCTTGTACTTCTTTGTAATGTCGGGAAGATTGAAAGGCTGCTTCTGTTAAGGTGAACCAAAAGCACTTGGTGGAAAACATACCAGTCAATAGTATCATATCAGGAATCCAAACACTGGATTAATAATCAAGTAATGACAAGACTGGATAGGGCCATAACGGACAAACTGCATATTCATTAAGAACAGAAGATCCAGAGAAACACAGTCATAAGTCCAAAAATATAGAAATATACAAAAACTTTATTAAATCATAACAGGTATAAAGCAGCAAAATGGGAAATCCCCCCGTGCCATCCACAGCACATACAATCGGACAGGGGAAGGTGCACACAAATATATCATATGCTATAAATCATGGCAGTAATGGTGAATAGTATTATTATTATTATTATTATTTATTGTTATAGCGCCATTTATTCCATGGCGCTTTACATGTGAGGAGTGGTATGCATAATAAAAACAAGTACAATATTCTTAAACAATACAAGTCATAACTGAAACAGGAGGAGAGAGGACCCTGCCAGCGAAGGCTCACAATCTACAAGGGATGGGTGAGAATACAGTAGGTGAGGATAGAGCTGATCGTGCAGCGGTTTGGTTGATCGGTGGTTACTGCAGGTTGTAGGCTTGTCGGAAGAGGTGGGTCTTCAGGCTCTTTTTGAAGGTTTCGATGGTAGGCGAGAGTCTGATGTGTTGTGGTAGAGGGTTCCAGAGTGGGGGTGATACGCAAGAGAAATCTTGTATACGATTGTGGGAAGAGGAGATAAGAGGGGAGTAGAGAAGGAGATCTTGTGAGGATCGGAGGTTGCGTGTAGGTAAGTACCGGGAGACGAGGTCACAGATGTATGGAGGAGACAGGTTGTGGATGGCTTTGTATGTCATGGTTAGGGTTTTGTACTGGAGTCTCTGGGCAATGGGGAGCCAGTGAAGGGATTGACAGAGGGGAGAGGCTGTGGAATAGCGGGGGGACAGGTGGATTAATCGGGCAGCAGAGTTTAGAATAGATTGGAGGGGTGCGAGAGTTTTAGAGGGGAGGCCACAGAGCAGGAGTTTGCAGTAGTCAAGGCGAGAGATGATGAGGGCATGGCCTAGGGTTTTTGCACAGGTGCTTGGTGCATACACATCTCTGCTATTTAACCACTGGTATGTATATACTTTTTCTGTTGACACCTTAGGTTGGCATTGTAGTTGATTGTGGATATTTAGCCATTTTGATATATACTATACACCAATGCTGCCATGATTTATAGCATATGATATATTTGTGTGCACCTTCCCCTGTCTGATTGTACGTGCTGTGGATGGCACGGGGGGATATCCCATTTTGCTGCTTTATACCTGTTATGATTTAATAAAGTTTTTGTATATTTCTATATATTTGGACTTATGACTGCATTTCTCTGGATCTTCTGTTCTGTTAAGGTGGTAGACCAATGGTCAGAAACATAATGGCTTGTGACATGAGGTGCAAAGAGATCGCTTGGGTAAAAGTAATTGGATCTTAAAGCAGAAACTTTTTTCAAAAGTTTTTTTTTTCTCCATTATTATCTCTTTGATTTCACAGACTCTCGTGAAACTACCACCAAATGAAGCAATCCAATTAAATCCACCCACAGCTCAATGGTTTAAAACATCAGTAGCAGGGTACTGATAAAGAATAAATGAGTTAACACCATTGGTTCAAGCACTCCCCCAGCTTGCAAAAGTTATTCGTATACTTAACTACTTTTTTATTGTGTTTCTCTGTATTTAGATTTTTAAATGTATGAGCAATGGTTTTAAGTGATATACTCAATTATGTTTTATGATTGCTTTGTGTGTTTTATGATGTACATTTGTTTAAATATGTGTTTAAGTCTGATTCCCCGTCCACTGGGTGTGGTGTTTTTTTGAAAGGAGGCATCTCCATGTGCCTTCTTTTGCTATAAATAACAGACCCTGTATGTGTATGCAATAGACTGTCTTGAGGAAGTGGTGTGATCACCACGAAACGCACAGAAATAAAGTCTATTCTCTATTACATCTACTTGGACTTCTCTGGTACATTATGAAAACAAGGAGAAGACTGATCAGAGATGCAGCCAAGAGGCCCATTCTCTTCAACTAGCAAAGGGCTTGTAAATATTTAGCAAATGATTAGTTATGCAGATTCTTGTCATGTCACTAATGCCTCGGCTGGGTTTTATGGCCGCAGTCATGGCAACCAGAATATCCAAGTCCTTCTCCTGTTCTGTAGTCTCGAGTATACTCCCATTTAATGTATATGCAGCAATAGGATTACTCCACCATACGTGAACCCCTCTACATTTATCAGGATTAAATCTCATTTGCCAAGTGTTTGACCATTCAGTCATCTTATCCAGATTGTTTGGCAATATTTTAATGTCATGGTCAATATTTTAATATCCTACATAATTTGGTGTTATCAGCAAAGACTGACATTTTTCTCTTAATCCCATCCACAAGATCATTAAAAAATAGATTAAAAAGAATTGGTCCTAGCACAGATCCCTATGGTATCCCAGTGCTGAATATATCCCATTTAGAGAATGTACTATTTCCAACAACTCTTTGTTTCCTGTTTTTTATCCAATTCCTTACCCATCTGCATATAGTTTCCCCCAGTCCTTGCTTCTGTAGCTTCAACATAAGGCTGTTAAGTGGTACAGAATAAAATGCCTATGCAAAGACCAGATAAATCTCATCAGCCGCTTTACCAACATCCCGATTTGAACTTATTTCCACATAGAAACCCAATATGTTAGTTAGACATTACTTATTTTTCATGAGTCAGTGCTGGTTGTCAGTTATTATATTATTTTCTGCAATATATCTCTGCAGGTCACCTCTTGCAATGCCCTCAAAATGCCCTCAAAAACTTTGCACACTACTGAAGTCAGGCTTACCTGATGGTAGTTTCCAGGATCACCTTCTTACCTTTCTTAACCCCTTTCTGCCAGCTGACGGAATAGTACGTCAGCTGGCAGATCCCCCGCTTTGAGGTGGGCTCCGGCGGTGAACCCACCTCAAAGCCGCGACATGTCAGCTGTTTTGTACAGCTGACATGTGCGCGCAATGAGCGCGAGCGGAATCGCGATCCGCCCGCGCCCATTAACTAGTTAAATGCCGCCGTCAAGCGCTGACAGCGGCATTTAACTAGCGCTCCCGGACGCGCGGCCGGAAATGCTCGCATCGCTGACCCCCGTCACATGATCGGGGGTCAGCGGTGCATTGCCATAACATTGCCATTGCCATAAACTCCTTGAGACCTCTATGGTTGTTGATGGCCGATTGCTTTGAGCGCCACCCTGTGGTCGGCGCTCAAAGTACACCTGCATTTCTGCTACATAGAGGTGATCTGTGTTTCACCTCTATGTAGCAGAGCCGATCGAGTTGTGCATGCTTCTAGCCTCCTATGGAGGCTATTGAAGCATGCCAAAATTTAAAAAAAAATTGTTTAAAAATATAAAAAAAATAAAAAAAATATAAAAGTTCAAATCACCCCCCTTTCGCCCCAATCAAAATAAAACAATAAAAAAAAATCAAACCTACACATATTTGGTATCGCCGCGTTCAGAATCGCCTGATCTATCAATAAAAACAAAGGATTAACCTGACCGCTAAATGGCATAGCGAGAAAAAAAATCAAAGCGCCAAAATTACATTTTTTTGGTCGCCGCGACATTGCATTAAAATGTAATAACGGGCGATCAAAAAAACGTATCTGCACCAAAATGGTATCAATAAAAACGCCAGCTTGGCACGCAAAAAACAAGCCCTCACCCGACCCCAGATCACGAAAATTGGAGTCGCTACGAGTATCGGAAAATCACGCAATTTTTTTTTTTATTTTTTTTTTTTAAGCAAAGTTTGGATTTTTTTTCACCACTTAGATAAAAAATAACCTAGACATGTTAGGTGTCTATGAACTCGTAATGACCTGGAGAATCATAATGGCAGGTTAGTTTTAGCATTTGGTGAACCTAGCAAAAAAGCCAAACAAAAAACAAGTGTGAGATTGCACTTTTTTTGCAATTTTATCACACTTGGAATTTTTTTCCCGTTTTCTGTTACACGGCATGGTAAAACCAATGGCATCGTTCAAAGTTACATCTCGTCCCGCAAAAAATAAGCCCTCACATGGCCATATTGATGGAAAAATAAAAAAGTTATGGCTCTGGGAAAGAGGGGAGCAAAAACCGAAAATGAAAAAACGGAAAAAGCTCCGGGGGTGAAGGGGTTAAATATTGATACCACATCAGCCATCCTCCAATTCAGTAGCACCAACACTGTTACAATAGAGTCTAAGAATATGAGATACAGGTCTGTCAATTACGGAGCTTAGTTCAATATCCGTAGATGAATGCTATATGGGTCCGGGAATTTGTCAATGTTTAGTTTGCTCAGACGCAGATGTACTTCTTCTTGCGTTAAACTAGTTATATCAGGTGGTGACCTTTGATTTTTTGCCTTATTGAATGATCCCTGAAACAGTCAGAACAGTCAGTTCATTGTTGAGTAAGGATAAAAAGTGCCCCTTTAACCCATTACTTGCCAAATTAGCCATTTTCATTTTTTTTTTTGTTATGACAGATTTTTAATGATTTGGATCCTAATGAATCAGAAACATAAATTGAAAAAAAAACTCAAGTACAGATTTTTCAGAAAAGGGCATCCCAATATTCATTTAAAAATGACAATGACATGATTTCCTATTTTGAAAACATTCATTTTACAAACACAACACAAAAAATTGGACCTAATTATAAAAATTATAAAATCTTAGTTGCTAGAAGCTAAAAAGTAGGCATCCCAAAAAAAGGACATTGGTAGATAATGGGTTAATATCTCAGCCTTTTCTTTGTCCTTTATAATTATCTTATTATTGTCTTTTAAGGGGCAATATCATCCATTTTTTTTCTTCTTGGCACTGATGCTTTTATAAACTCTTGGCGAATTTATTTTAATGTCATTGGTGATTTGTGTTTCAGTACATAACTTTGCTAGCTTGATTTCCTTTATATTTTTTTTTATTGCGATCTTTATACTCCTAAAATGCTATTTCTGTATTCTTGGCCTTCAAGATTTTAAATGTGTTTTGTTTTTGTCTTATTAAATTTTGTACTGTTTTATTTATCCATAATAGTTTCTTTTTATTCCTGGCCATTTTATTATCAGAGGGTACAGTAAGTATGCTTACCATCTTAATAAGTATGCTGCACAATATACAAACTAGTTATATGTTAACTGAAATAAATTAAATGCTCATTATTTCATACTTTACACAATCATGTATTTTATAGGCATTCCTGATTTGCAGTCTATTGCTATTTTTAAATCATGACTACATTTTAAAACCTATATAACCAGAAATGTGGATTATCTCACAGACAAACTTTAAAAGTTACCGAAGATGAGAAATGTTATACTTATTTTTAAAATATGGTTGTGTAGCACAAAAGTGAAAGTCATTTCCTCGACTTTTTCAATGAGAAATAAAATCCAGGCAGTCAAATAGCCAATTAGCCCCGAAAGCACCTGCACAGCTGCTTTCACTGTCAGTCCCTGACTCAGCTGCTCTGTGAACATCATTGTACATATCCATTCCAGATGCTCTAAAATGTGTTCCTTACGAGTTATTTCGTCTTGTTGACCAATGTAAGACATTTTATCCACTGAAGAACAGATTGAGCCTTTAAAAGGCTTTTATTTTTTTGCTATATCAGTGCTAAGCTGGCAAAATAAAATAGAGCAAAACTCTGCTCTATTATAATTTTAAATATATCCTAATTATTTTCTATTTAAAGTTAATATATATATATATATATATATATATATATATATATATATATATATATATATATATATATATATTAAAACTGATTGGTCAAAGGAAGACAAATTATGACATTATCTAATGCTTCAAATTAGGGCATAGTTCATAGTTTTAAATTTACTTTTATCCTTAAAGATCCTCAACAGAATCTACCTAAATAATTGTTAATAATTATAGTATGAGCGCTCTCTCTTGTTCAACCCTGGTTTGTGTGGATTATGGATTTCAGACTTTTGTTCTTTTCAATTTAAGACTTATTTAACTGTGCATTCAAATACTTAACTGAACATTGACAAAACTATAAAAGTTTAAGCCAAAATATTTTTTAACATTGTTTTATATGCTCCATATTTGTGCTTTTCGGTCAGATTTTCTTCTGTGTTATCATATTAAAATTTTTACAAATACCATACATTTTCAACAAGCTCTAAATTAAGTTCCACTGACTTTCATAGAGTAAACATGTTGAGCAGGGGTCCCCAAACTGTGGATTTGGAGCCACATGTGGCTCCCTGGGCCAGGATATGTAGTTCGAAGCTATCAGCATTAACACAAAATCTGAAAACGATTACGATTCTGAATTGAGATGACCAGATAGTGAGTTTTGTGAGTAACCAGGCACAGAAAAGCAGATATGGGTACACATATACTGGCAGGGGAGTAGGAATAAAAATATCGCAAGTTGAAGATAGACAGGATAATACTACCAATTAAATAAGGTGCTTGAAGCTGGATTTAATAGTGTGATGATTGTGCTTGATACGAGAAAACCAAATGTGAGTATGGTGCACACCTCTGAATTTAAGTATATGGGCTAAAAAGGAGGGAAGCACAATGTCTCAGTGTACCTTCTGTGTGTAATCTCTGGCTGACATTATACCGGTAATAGGGGTCTCTGGTTGTCACTTATGTGATGAAGAGGGCAATACATATGACTCATAAACATCTCTCAGAACTGCATGTGGTTTCCAAAGTAAGAAATGTTGCAGACCAATGATATAGAGATTATGAATTTCTAGGCTAATGGTCATTGGTACACCATAGTACTAGATTGACTATGTATTTATTATATTTTCTTTATGAAATTCAAAGTGATTGTCACTATATGCAAAGGTACTTTCTGTATCTTTGTCCTGGCTGTGGACTTCTGATTCTTAAAGTAATACTTATAGCTGCTGTCATCAGTAAATGTCCAGGGAATCTTGGTTTATAAATGACCCACTAAAATCCATTCCAGACCTCAGCAGCAAGGTCTATTTGGTTCAAATACTTTACTGAGGTGTGTTTTTCATGATACCTTTTGTTAGTGACACACACTGCATGTTTGGAAATGTCTTCTTGGCTACTGCTTAGTCTTGCCTCTGCCAGCTTACCTTTTTTGGTGGAATGCTGCTTGCCATGATCCATGCTCTGCTTCAATTCTGCTTGCCATTTTGGAACTGTGATTTGGTTTCTACTTATCAGCTACATGCCAGCCATTTCAAACACAGACAAATCCCAGGTGACCTAGGTGGTCCTCATGGAAAAACCCAGACCCTATGTGGTTGATAAAGATGAGGATCTCACAATTTCTTATATCTTCTCCCTGGTTTAGTCCAAAGCAAAATTCATTAGCGACCCAATGAGTCCACATCTCTAACAGTCCTTTATAAATATCTTAAAATCGCAAATACTAGTTAGAAGCTAGAGATTTTAAACTAAATTTTAATTTAGAAAGTATTTTTTAGACATGGGGCAGAAAGTGCCATACAGAAATTACTTTCTAAATACAATGATTACCCCAGATTATAATTCCATAACACAATGTAATGACACACGGTGTGTGTTGTGACGGAATGAATGCTAGAGAGAGTGAATGGGGAGACAATAGCAACTAATAGAAGTGTATAGCTGCTTCAGAGAGTGAGCTGCACTAACAGGACCTGAGAAAGGTGATCACAGGGGGAGTGGCTGGAGAAGGAGCTAAGCTCTGTGCAAGGGAGAGAGAGAGTGGTCAGACAAGCCGGGTACAATAGCCAGGGGGCAACACAGCATCCAGGGGCACAGACTAAAGGATGGTCAAATACAAGCTGAAGTCAGAAAAACCAGACAAGAATGCAGTAACTAAGGGCACAGACAAGAAGAACAGTCAGCGAGCAAGCCAGAGATTAGAACCAGAGAAATAGCAGAGGTACAGAATCAGAGTGCAGACACAAAGCAAGGGACAAGCCGGATCATACACTAGACAAGCACATGGGAACAAACGGTATACACAGGTATAGCAAGGTCAGCTGCTCAGTCGAGGACAGAACTATCACTGACAAACCCCCCACAGGAGAGCGGGTTAATAAAGCCCTCCCCAAACCAAAAGGAGGCAAGCAAAGTTAACTCCATACAGCCCAGGATGGGGAAAGGAATTCCCGTCCAGAGCCATGATACACAATATTCAACAGAATATGTCATAATTTTGTTTTCTGCAAGATTTCTTTTGAATCTGACAAAACATATGCAAGTCTATTTATATACAAGCAGTGGCATGACATGGTATGTTATAGCCCCACACACTGATTAACATAATTTTCAGAAATTGCACAGATGCTTCAAGGATTATTCCATTATTTAATTTTATCATCTATGCACAAGAAATGCTTCTCCGAACAGAGCAGTGGCTAAGCATGCTCCCTTCATTCTCTATGGGTCTGCAGGAAAGAGCAGAGTGATGCACTCTGCAATCTCCAGCAACTCAACAGATATTGAATGAATCTTTGGTGCGCAAGGACAGCAAACACTATATTCTGACAGGTCACTTCAGAGGTTTATCGTGGACCTTTATCATGACCACACAGAATGTTCATCTGGCCTCCTGACGAACTATGTTTGTAGAAATGCGTTAAGGTGTTCAATAGAGAATAAGTAAACTCATTCAAACTATTATGGTTTATGTACTGCTGGGTTCTTGATTTTTGGCATGGACCTTTCTTTCTTACCCCCGTGTATATGAATATCATAATTGGTAATTATGAAATCTGTCACAATAATTAACTTAATATGTGAATTCGTAATAAAATGGAATAGTCATATATTAGGTAGTGTATAAAGTCCTATAGTGATATTGCTAAATCAATGGCCCTAGATAGCATACAGACTTTGTATTTTAATTACACCAGGAATGTTTCAGATTTAGTGAATGTTATTCAAAAGATGATACATTTGTGCCACAGGATGAATAAATTGTTATACTTAGTAGTCTTACTATTAAGTAAGGACACCATTCTCTCCTGGCTCTCCTCCTATTTCGCTGACTGCTCCTTCACTGTATCTTTTGCTGGTTCCTCCTCCTCTCATCTTCACCTTACTGTTGGGGTTCCTCAAGGATCAGTCCTAGGCCCCCTTCTCCTCTCTTTGTATACTGCCCCTATCGAACAAACAATCAGTAGATTTGGTTTCCAGTTCCATCACTATGCTGATGACACCCAATTATACACTTCTTCTCCTGATATCACGCCTGCCTTTTTAGAAAACACCAGCAATTTTCTTACCGCTGTCTCTAACATCATGTCCTCCCTCTATCTGAAACTTAACCTGTCAAAAATTGAACCCCTCGTGTTTTCTCCCTCAACTAACATACCTTTGCCTGACATTGCCATCTCCATGTGTGGTTCCATCATTACTCCCAAGCAACATGCCCTCTGCCTTGGGTCATACTTGATTCTGAGCTTTCATTCACCCCCCACATCCGATCACTGGCTTGCTCTTCTTATCTACATCTCAAAAACATTTCTAGAATTCGCCCATTTCTTTCTTTTGACTCAGCAAAACCTCTTACTGTTTCTCTTATTCATTCTCGTCTGGACTATTTTAACTCTCTACTAATCAGCCTCCCTCTTACCAAACTCTCCTCTCTCCAATCTGTCCTGAATGCTGCAGCCAGGATGATATTACTCACCAATTGTTATACCGATGCCTCTACCTTGTTCCAGTCATTACACTGGTTACCCATCCACTCCAGTATCCAGTACAAAACTATTACCCTCATGACATATCACTCCATGGCTCAGCACCACCCTACATCTCCTCCCTGGTCTCAGCCTACCACCCTACCCATGCTCTCCGTTCTGCTAATGACCTGAACTTAACATCCTCAACAATCAGAACCTCCCACTCCCATCTCCAAGACTTTTCACGTGCTGCGCCATTTCTTTGGAATTCACTACCCAGGGTAATACGATTAATCCCCAATCCCCACAGTTTTAAGCGTGCCTTAAAAACGCATTTGTTCAGACTTGCCTACCACCTCAGCGCATTAACCTAACCCTAACCTATCCCTGTGCTGCCCATTAAAAAAAAAAAACAAAAAACTTAAACCATAATCAGGTTCCTTGCATCATGTTCTCATTCACTTTATGCATTTAATTAGCCCTCTGTGTCTGTACTGTTACATACTTAGGCTGTTAATTAGTTCATGCAGCTTTACATGAACACCCGATCCTTACACTATGACTGGTCCAAACAACGAAAGCAATTGTTACCATCCACCACTCGTGTCTCCCCATTTTCCTCATAGTTTGTAAGCTTGTGAGCAGGGTCCTCACTCCTCTTGGTATCTGTTTTGAACTGTGATTATTGTTATGCTGTAAAGTCTATTGTCTGTACAAATCCCCTCTATAATGTAAAGCGCTGCGGAATATGTTGGCGCTATATAAATAAAATTATTATTATTATTATTATTATTAAGCAAAAATGTAGAAAAAAGTGGGCACTCACCATCTGCTAATGTTCAGTCTTTATTGTACCACATGCCAAATGCAAAAATAGCAGGGAGAAACGTGATATAAAAAGGCAATGACCGTTTCGCCCTGCTGCGCTTCCTCGGGTCTTGACCCGAGGAAGCGCAGCAGCGCGAAACGATCGTCGTCTTTTTATATCACGTTTCTCCCTGCTATTTTTGCATTTGGCATGTGGTACAATAAAGACTGAACATTAGCAGATGGTGAGTGCCCACTTTTTTCTACATTTTTGCTATTTCATGGACTATATTTCTGTGGCAGCACCCAAGTTCTGCAAGTGGCATATATACGCTGAATATCTGACACACACATGTACAGGTGTTTTCACTAGCGGTTGGTGCGGCAATCTGTTTTTCTTTTTGCTTTGAATTATTATTATTAAGCTGGCACTGAAAGTGCTTACTGCTGCTGCTTACCAGGACCGTCTGCTTCACATTCCTGTGTCAGGCTAATTCTGAAGGTGCCCGATGCAGCCACTACTATGGACGATGTAGACGCTGAAGTTCCCAATAGGCACAATGATAGTAGTACTGTCCGTCCTACGTTCAGTCCAAGGAAGTGGGGTTCAAATCTGCAGCCGCTGTGGAGTGGGAGTGCCATTTCTCGTCTACAAATAGGGTGCCAAAGGATAGGGGAGACTTAGGATTATAATAGAGTCTAGACTCGCATTTGTTTCTTGTTTGCTTTTTTAAATGTACTTAATAAAATTGCTAGTTTTAAGGTATTTTGTTTTACCCACACACTGATTACCATAATTTTCAGAAATTGCACAGATTCTTCAGGGATTATTCCAATATTTAATTTTATCATCTATACATAAGAAATGCAGGTCAGTGGCTATTCATGCTCCCTTCATTCTCTATGGGTCTGTAGAAAAAAGTAAAGTGCTGCACTCTGCAATTTCCATCACTTCAATAGATATTGAACGAATCTGTGGTGTCCAAGGACAAAGGACTACTCCACACTGATGAGGGGCAAATACCCCAAAACAGCTGTCTTTGGATGGATACCATGTTTTGGCATAGGTGGTTTTCCTTTATTGGATGCTGCCCTTCCCGTGGTTGTTCCTTCCCGGTGAAAGACCTGGCTATTCATTGCTTGCATTGAGAAGCACGTGATGGTGTCTCCACAGCTTTTCTACATGCATTTGCATATTTCCCTTAAGGGATGGGGGCAGTGTTCTGGATCACTGCGTTGAGAAACACGTGATGGTGTCTCCGCGGTGTTGGATGTTTTGATCTCCCCGAGGTCATTCATCCTTATGTTTATAGTCTTTTCACTAGACACTGCTCCTAATAGCCAGTTTCCTACTCCACACTGATGAGGGGCAAATACCCCAAAACAGCTGTCTGTGGATGGATACCATGTTTTGGCATAGGTGGTTTTCCTTTATTGGATGCTGCCCTTCCCGCGGTTGTTCCTTCCCGGTGAAAGACCTGGCTATTCATTGCTTGCGTTGAGAAACACGTGATGGTGTCTCCGCAGCTTTTCTATATGCATTTGCATATTTCCCTTAAGGGATGGGGGCAGTGTTCTGGATCACTGCGTTGAGAAACATGTGATGGTGTCTCCGCGGTGTTGGATGTTTTGATCTCCCCGAGGTCATTCATCCTTATGTTTATAGTCAAGGACAAAGGACAGCAAACACTTCATTCCGACAGGCCACTTCAGAGCTTTATTCTCAGGATCAGTTGGTTTCCCAGAAGTTTGACCCTTACCAATCTGCAAGTTATCGCCCATTTTGTGGATATGTGATACTTTCATCATTAGACGTTACCTCTGTAATACCGTTACAGTCATGGATGAAAGTGTTGGCACCCCTGAAATTGATACAGAAGATGAAGTGTTTCAACCAGAAAATTACTGAAAACTCAAATGTTTTGTTATACTCGTTTATTTTCTTTGTGTGTATTGGAACAACATAAAAAAATCACAGAAAAAAAGGCAAATTGGACATAATTTTGCATAAAACCCGAAAAATGGGCACAATTGTTGGCACCCTCAACTTAATATTTAGCTGCACAACCTTTGGAATTAATAGCTACAATTAATCACTTCTTATAACCATTAACAAGCTTCTTACACCTCTCAACTGGAATTTTGGACCCTCTTCTTTTGCAAACTGCTCCAGGTCTCTCACTTTTCTAGGTTGCCTTCTCTTAACTACAATTTTAAGATCTCTCCACAGGTGTTCAATGGATTTAGATCCGGACACATTGCCAGCCACTTCAGAACTCTTCAATGCTTTGTTTCCATCAATTTCTGGGTGCTTCTTGAAGTATGTTTGGGGTCATTGTCCTGCTGGAAGACGCATGGCCTAGGATGCAAACACAGCTTTCTGACACTGGGCACTACATTGCAACCCAAAATCCTTTGGTAATCTTCAGATATTAATTTGCATTGCACACAGTCAAGGCACCCAGTGCCAGAGGCAGAAAAGCAATCCAAAAACATCTTTGAACCTCCCCCATATTTGACTGTAGGTACTCTGTTCTTTTCTTTGTACTCCTCATTCATTTTCCGTAAACAGTAGAATGATGTGCTTTACCAATTGTTCATTTCTGGATCAATTTCAAGGGTGCCAACACTTTCAGCAATGACTGTATGTACATGAGCCCTAATATTAGACAAGCTTTTTTGCTGGGCAATAGACTCTACCGGATTTTAGTAACCTGATCCTGTGGAAATATTTTGGTGTCACTCACTACAGAGGATATGTGCTGAAGGTCTTTACTCTCCTTTCTGCATTTACGATGAAGTGATAGGCACCCAACCTTGCTGCTAGGTTAATATTGCTTATTTGCATCAACATTTTGTTAGAGAGAAAAGGGAACTCGGAAGATAGACATTGTTTCTTTGACGTTTCCTATGATTACATACCGTGTTATTTTGTTTTTTGTAATTTGACTAAATCACTCACAAATTAGGATGTTCAATTGCTTCTTCACTGTTTTTCATGTACCAATTACTTATTGTGCTACCTATATCATTTGCAAATTAGGCAATAAAATACTGTAGCTGAAATGCAAAAGCCACGGTTATGCTTTCTCTTGTTTATTTCAAATTGGTCCCCTTGGCTTTGTAACCTGATTTATTTGCCTGTGAATTAGCTTGTGAAATATGACATTTATATGTTCTTATTTATTCATTACACATTTACATAGCCTATAAATATGCCACTTAAAGAACTTCAATTATGCTCAGAATACACTGTGGTTTTTTTTACTTTTTATTTTGTTCAGTTGAAAGAATATGCTAAATAATATTAAATCAACTTTTCCAGACATAAAAAAAACTTTTATGCTTAAATTTTAATAATATTTTGTATGGAAGAGTAAAATGACTACATTTTTTAGTAGCAAAATATATAGAAAAATCAAAAGTAAACTAAAAAATAATAATTGGAAAAGCAACAGCTACTTATGAAAATTGACCAAATCTGTAACTTTGTTTTTTTGTGGACACAATTTGCAAGTTTTGACAACTTTTCATATTCATGAGTTTTTTGTTAACCAAATAAACTAAGTTTGAAAAGCAACAATTTTAGAAAATACAATACAATTTGCCAAAAGCAAGTGATTAATAACACAAAAATACACAGCAAGCAATTGACAATGAACAGCCCCATTTAGAGTTTATACAGGTCAGATTGAGACGGTTCACAGGCAGTATCAGTACATTTGGAGACATTATAATCAAAGGATGCATACTTATTACATTTTTTATGAGTGAAAAGAAACACAGGACTGAAATAATAACAATGTTTGATTTACAATTAAAGCTTTATTAAGTACAAATATTACACACAGACAAGTAGATGGGTGAGCAACTGCGGGAGCCCCTGTGGTAAAAGAAGCCCCAACCATAGGGCATATATGTACTAAGTAGGTTATACGAAGTATATGAAATATATACCAGGAATTAAGGTCTAGTCATATAATGTTTATAACCATATGATAATGGAGATTGGAAAACAAGGCATAATATATCCCACAGATAAAACGTACAGTAATAAAAAAGTACAAACAAGAAATATTAAATAATAAGAGGCTCATCCACCAAAAACATCAGATGCGCGTTTCACGAATTTTCATGAAGCTTTTCTGAAATGCACATTGGGTGTTTGTTGGGTGAGCCTCTTATTACTTAAAGGGAACCTACCACCCTGTTTTTTAAAGATTAAATAAAAATAGTGTGAAATAGGGGCAGAGCTGGGCTTTACATTAGTGCCTTTTTGGGCCTTTACACCCCCGTTAGGCTGCCGAAATACCTTAGTGAAGTGTCCGTTTTGACCTGTCACTCAAGCTGGTCAGGTCGGATGGGCGTGGTCACAGCGCTGTTTGTCCCCCAGGATCCTGCTCATCATTACGTTGGTGGCGTAGTGGTGTGCGCATGTCCAGCAGATGAATCCACTGCTCAGGAGATGAATAACGGCGCGGTCTTCGCTATTCAGCCGTTTACCGGTGGGCGCGGCCATCTTTCCTGTGGCTGCGCCTGCGCAGATGGAGCGCTCTGCTGCCCGGGACTTCAGGAAAATGGCCGCGGGATTCCGAGCGTGCACAGATGGAGATCGCGGCGGCCATTTTCCTGAAGTCCCGGGCAGCAGAGCGCTCCATCTGCACAGGCGCGGCCACAGGAAAGATGGCCGCGCCCACCGGTAAACGGCTGAATAGCGAAGACCGCGCCGTTATTCATCTCCTGGGCAGTGGATTCATCTGCTGGACATGCGCACACCACTACGCCACCAACGTAATGATGAGCAGGATCCTGGGGGACAAACAGCGCTGTGACCACGCCCATCCGACCTGACCAGCTTGAGTGACAGGTCAAAACGGACACTTCACTAAGGTATTTCGGCAGCCTAACGGGGGTGTAAAGGCCCAAAAAGGCACTAATGTAAAGCCCAGCTCTGCCCCTATTTCACACTATTTTTATCTAATCTTTAAAAAACGGGGTGGTAGGTTCCCTTTAATATATCTTGTTTTTACATCTTTATTATCTGTACCTTTATCTATGCCACAGTGTTTCAGAGACAAACGTGCATGGCTGTTCACATACAGCCAGTGGCTGAAACATGCCCCTCACGATTTGTTCAGCATAAATCAGCTGAGAGGTTTTCATTAAATCACAAACTGTGAACCTATGTTTTAAGTATATTACATACTTTTTTAATTTTGTTGTTTCACCACTTGCGTCTTATTGTAACACAAAAATCATCAGGACTTCAAACACTTAAAGTTGGCATGTCTTGGTGCCTTGAAAAGATAGACATTAGAGATTATCAAAGCATTCATCTACATGATATTTGTATTACAACATTAGCAATCAACTTCAAAAAGTCTCCTGCAGATGTTAACATTGTTTTCCAATAGCCTTCTTAATTATATTAAATATTTTCTGACAAATTCTGGAAAACAAAACAAATTCTGCAACAAAAGATAATACGTGTTAATTATTTCTTGGTAACAGCGCTGCCTACCAACACAAATCGTTGTCAGAAGATTCTAAACACTATTTTATTTTCTAAATTCATAACTGTCATACTTACCAAGATATCAAACCTATTAAGCACTAAGGCAATTATCAATTTTCTTTTTAGAACATTTTTTGCTTTTAACAATTTCAAGCTAGTCTTTCAGTTTTCAATAGTGCATACTTAATGAGAACATGTTCAGAGATATTGAGAAGAAGCTGAAAGGTCAGATGTAAAATCAGTTTATGTCTACCACATGCAATTTAAATGCTTTATAGGCCAATTCTGCCCTTACCTTTTATTAGACCTGAAAGTAGTATTTCTTGGTACATAATGTATAAAAAAAACCATGAAAAAATCACCATCAAATGAATGTCTTTCTCATTATCCTAAAATTATGACTCATGATGCATTTCAGTGATTGGCTGATTGAGATTGAAACTTTTCCTGGCCAAAATACATTTCTACTTGGACCATGTGTTGAGACAACTAATGACATTAAACGTGTAAAAAGAATGTACACCAGTTTTAGGAAACTGCATAAAAGCAATATTAACTGTTTGAGGGTACTGACATTTTTTGAGGGGTTGGGCAATTTAACCCTGGCAGTGAATACACTTGTAAGATACCAACTCTATATTGCTATTAAGTGTTTTGCTACTTTAAAAAGAAAATGTTTAAAAAGACTATATTTTGAAGGCTATTTTTTGTACAATGAACTGTCATTTTTATTTTATTTTTGGGATTCAAAAACGCTTTTTACATTATATTTTTTCATACTGGGAGGTAACCAAAAACAGCAATTTTGCCACTTAACAGCAATAAACATATGGTATGAGGAATGTGATAATTTATTAATTATAATTGTTACATATGTAGCAATATTAGTTCTGTTTATTAATTAAAAAGATAAAGATTAAGATAAAGATAAGGTGGAGTCTGTGGTGTTTTTGACACAGGAAGTTATAGATGGTATCAATACACCTAATAAAAAATGATAAAGATACTGATCATCTTAGGGTTTCAAAGTGTGATGTAATAGATTGATGGGGCTGGTCACATTCATCAATATCTGATATGCACCCCTGCCGATCAGCTGTTACCAAAATGGGCTAAAAGTTTTCAAATGTTGCCAGTATAAAACAGCTCCACCATTTCTGTAGTAGCTAAATATAGTTGTAGGGGTAGATCTGGAGTAGCTGGCCATGACCTCTATAGTTTTTATGGAGCTGCTGTGCTTTGTGTGCAGTATCCGAGAACATTCGGCTGGTGTCGGTAATAGCTGATTGACAGGATACTGGGTGTCACACTCTCATTGATCAGAAATTAATGGGTTACCTCAATGATAGGCTAGCAATAAAACAAGTAATGGCCAACCTGTTTAATCCCTTCATGACCCCAGCTTTTTTCGGTTCTGCGTTTTCGTTTTTCGCTCCCCTCCATCCCGGAGCCATAACTTTTTTATTTTTCCTTCAATATGGCCATGTGAGGGCTTATTTTTTGCGGGACAAGTTGTACTTTTGAACGACATCATTAGCATGTCATGTACTAGAAAATTGGAAAAAAATTCCAAGTGTGGTGAAATTGCAAAAAAAGTGCGATTCCCACTCTGGTTTTTTGTTTGGCTTTTTTGCTAGGTTCACTAAATCCTAAAACTGACCAGCCAATTTCATTCTCGAGGTGATTACGAGTTCATAGACACCAAAGATGTCTAGAGTATTTTTAATGTAAGTGGAAAAAAAAACATTCCAAACTTTGCTAAAAAAAAAAATGCAAATTTTTCCGATAAACAGCTGACATGTCCCGGTGTAATAGGCCAGATTAACCCTTGCCCAGAATATACCCGGGGTTAAAGTGGCCTAGGCCAGATTATACCCCGGGTATATTCTGGCCTTGCCCAAACTATACCCCGGGGTATAAATTGGACTAGTCCAGTTTATACCCCTCTGGGCCAGATTATACCCTTAGTATATTCTGGCCTAGCCCAAACTATACCCCGGGGTACAAATTGGACTAGTCCAGTTCATACCCCTCCAAGTCAGAATATACCCCAGCTGCTGTAGATCAGATTTTTCAGGCTTTTGAGAACCATTGAGTGACATTCTTAATAACGGGGCCCCAGGCAGCACACAGGGCCCCAGGAAGCGCACGGGGCCCCAGGCAGCGCACAGGGGCCACAGGCAGCGCATGGGGCCCCAAGCAGCCCCTAGGGGCCCCAGACAGTGCACAGGACCCCAGGTAGCCCACAGGGGCCTCAGGCAGCCCACAGGGCCCCATGCAGCCCACAGGACTCCAGGCAGCGCATGGGGTGCCAGGCAGCAAACAGGGGCCCCAGGCAGCGCACAGGGCTCCAGGCAGTGCAAAGGGGCCCAAGGCAGCACACAAGGGCCCCAGGCAACGTACAGGGCCCCAGGCAATGCATAGGGCCCCAGACAGAACACAGGGCACCATGCAGCCCACAGGGCTCCAGGCAGCGCATGGGGCCCCAGGCAGCGCACAGGGCTCTAGACAGTTCAAAGGGGCCCAACGCAGCGCACAAGGGCCCCAGGCAACGTACAGGGCCCCAGGCAGTGCACAGGGCCCCAGACAGAACACAGGGCCTCATGCAGCGCACAGAGCCCCAGGCCACGCACAGGGACCCATGCAGCACACAAGGTCCCAGGCAGCACACAGGGGCCCCAGGCAGCGCCAAGGGGCCCCAGACAGTACGAAGGACCCCAGGTAGCCCACAGGGGCCTCAGGCAGCCCATAGGGCCCCATGCAGCCCACAGGGCTCCAGGGAGCGCATGGGGCGCCAGGAAGCAAACAGGGGCTCCAGGCAGCGCACAGGGCTCCAGGCAGTGCAAAGGGGCCCAAGGCAGCACACAAGGGCCCCAGGCAATGTACAGGGCCCCAGGCAGTGCACAGGGCCCCAGACAGAACACAGGGCCCCATGCAGCCCACAGGGCTCCAGGCAGCGCACGGGGCCCCAGGCAGCGCACAGGGCTCCAGGCAGTGCAAAGGGGCCCAAGGCAGTGCACAAGGGCCCCAGGCAATGTACAGGGCCCCAGGCAGTGCACAGGGCCCCAGACAGAACATAGGGCCCCATGCAGCACACAGGGCCCTATGCAGCACACAGGGCCCCAGGCAGCACACAGGGGCCCCAGGCCGCGCACAGGGACCCATTCAGCACATGAGGTCCCAGGCAGCACACAGGGGCCCCAGGCAGCACACGGGGCCCCAGGTAGAGCACGGGGCCCCAGGCAGAGCACGGGGGCCCAGACAGTGCACAGGGGCCCCAGGTAGTGCACAAGGCCCCATGCAGCACACGAGGTCCTAGGCAGCACACGGGGCCCTATGCAGCACAGGAGGTCCTAGGCAGCACACGGGTTCCCAGGCAGCACACGGGGCCCCAGGCAGAGCACAGGGGCCCCAGGCAGAGCACAGGAGCCCAGACAGCGCACAGGGGCCCCAGGCAGCACACAGGGACCCAGGCAGCACACGGGGCCCCAGGCAATACACGAGGTCCCAGGCAGTGCACGGGGCCCCAGGCAGCAAACAGGGCCCACAGGCAGCGCACAGGGCCCCATGAAGCACACGGTGCGGCAGAGACAGTGCACAAGGGAGGGGG
This sequence comes from Ranitomeya variabilis, assembly GCF_051348905.1. Classification (NCBI taxonomy): domain Eukaryota; kingdom Metazoa; phylum Chordata; class Amphibia; order Anura; family Dendrobatidae; genus Ranitomeya; species Ranitomeya variabilis. The sequence continues at coordinate 155,177,208 of NC_135237.1, forward strand.
AAGGGACAGCATGCAAGGGGGAAGAGACAGTGAACGGGGACCCAGGCAGCACACAGGGCCACAGGCAGCGCACAGGGGGGCAGAGACAGTGCACAAGGGAGGGGGAAGTGACAGTGTGCAAGGGGGGAAGAGACAGCGCGCAGGGCCCCTGTGCGTTGTCTATGCCCCCTGTGCGCTGTCCGGGATCCCATGTGCGCTGTTTGGGACCCCCTGTGCAATGTCTGTGGCCCCGTTCTTGAGTATATTAAAGATTAAAGCATATTAAAGATCAGATTTTTCACGCTTATGAGAACCATTGAGTGATGTACTCAAGAACGGGGCCCCAGACATCGCACAGGGGCCCCAGACATCGCACATCGCACAGGGGCCCTAGACATCTTAGGCTAGTTTCACATTTGCGCACGGCTGTGTACGTTCTTAGTGAAGCCCCCCCATTGCCGCCTCCGCCAGTAAAACTCCACAAAGGTACGCATGTGGATGTTTGCGTTTGCGTCCGCATGCGTTGTTTTGATGATTCAGTGAACACAAGAAAATCCAGCTTGTTTCCTTTGACGCGGGTTGTAGCACCGTCAAAAGAATGTGGGCGGAGCTTAACCAGCGGGGCGCAGCAGTGGTCAAGGCTTCAATGAGAGCGTACGCATGTGCATGGCTGTACGCAAATGTGAAACTAGCCTTTCAGGATTGAGTGATATACTCAAGAGCAGGGCCCCAGACATCGCAAAGGGGGTCCCAGACAGCGTACAGTGGGTCCCAGATAGCGCACAGGGGGTCCCAGACAGCGCACATGCGCTCTGTCTATTTCCCCCCCTGCACGCTATCTCTTACCCCCTTGCTCACTGTCTCTGCCCCCTGTGCACTATCTGGGACCCCCTGTGGGCTGCCTGGGGTCCTGTGGGCTGCCTGGGGCTCCTGTGGGCTGCCTGGGGTCTTGTGCGCTGCCTGGGGCCCCGTACGCTGTTTGGGGCTCTGTGCACTTCCTGTGGCCCCTATGCTCTTCCTGGGGCCCCTCTGTGCTGCCTGGGGCCCCTTTGTGCTGCCTGTTGCCCTGTGCACTGCCTGGGGCCCCTGTGCTCTTCCTGGGGCCCCTCTGTGCTGCCTGGAGCCCTGTGTTCTGCCAGGGGCCCCGTGTGCTGCCTGAGGCCCCTGTGTTCTGCCTGGAGCCCTGTGAGCTGCCTGGGGCCCCTGTGGGCTGCCTGGGGTCCTGTGCACTGCCTGGGGCACTGTGCGCTGTTTGGGGCTCTGTGAGCTGCCTGGGGCCCCGTGTTCTGCCTGGGGCCCCTGTGTGCTGCCTGGGGCCCTGTGCGCTGCCTGGGGCCCCTGTGCTATTCCTGGGGCTCCTCTGTGCTGCCTGGGGCCCCTCTGTGCTGCTTTTTGCCCTGTGCACTGCCTAGGGTGCCTGTGCTCTTCCTGGGGCCCCTCTGTGCTGCCTGGGGCCTCTTTGTGCTGCCTATTGCCCTGAGCGCTGCCTGGGGCCCCTGTGCTCTTCCTGGGGCCCCTCTGTGCTGCCTGGGGCCCCGTGTGCTGCATTGGGCTTCTTTGCACTGCCATGGGCCCTGTGCGCTGCCTGGAGCCCTGTGTCCTGCCAGGTGTCCTGTGTGCTGCCTGATGCCCTTGTGCACTGCCTGGAGCACTGTGGGCTGCCTGGGGCCCCTGTGCTCTTCCTGGGGCCCCTCTGTGCTGCCTCGGGCCCCTGTGCACAGCCTGGGGCTCTGTGCGCTGCCAGGGCCCTGTGTTCTGCCGAGGGCCCCGTGCGCTGCCTGAGGCTCCTGTGCGCTGCCTGGAGCCCTGTGCTCTTCCTGGGGCCCCTCTGTGCTGCCTGGGGCCCTGTGTGCTGCCTTGGGCCCCTGTACACTGCCTGGGGCCCTGTGCGCTGTCTGGGGCCCTGTGTTCTGCCAGGGTCCCCATGTGCTGCCTGGGCCCCTGTTTGCTGCCTGGTGCCCCGTGCGCTGCATGGAGCCCTGTGGGCTACATGGGGCCCTGTGGGCTGCCCGAGGCCCCTGTGGGCTACGTGGGGTCCTGTGCACTGCCTGGGGCCTCTGGGTGCTGCTTGGGACCCCGTGCGCTGCCTGTGGCCCCTGTGCTCTGCCTGGGGCCCCATGCGCTGCCTGTGGCCCCTGTGCACTGCCTGGGGCCCCGTGCGCTTCCTGGGGCCCTGTGTGATGCCTGGGGCCCCAGTGTGCTGCCTGGGGCCCTGGGTGCTGCCTGGGGCCCTGTTTGCTGCCTGGCACCCCGTGCGCTGCCTGGAGCCCTGTGGGCTGCATGGGGCCTTGTGGGCTGCCTGAGGCCCCTGTGGGCTGCCTGGGGTCCTGTGCACTGTCTGAGGCCCCTGGGCACTGCTTAGGGCCCCGTGCGCTGCCTGTGGCCTCTGTGCGCTGCCTGGGGCCCTGTGCGCTTCCTGGGGCCCAGTGTGCTGCCTGGGGCCCCTGTGTGCTGCCTGGGGCCCCTGTGTGATGCCTGGGGCCCCGTTATTAAGAATGTCACTCAATGGTTCTCAAAAGCCTGAAAAATCTGATCTACAGTAGCTGGAGTATATTCTGACCTGGAGGGGTATAAACTGGACTAGTCCAATTTGTACTCCAGGGTATAGTTTGGGCTAGGCCAGAATATACCCGGGGTATAATCTGGCAAAGAGGGGTATAAACTGGACTAGTCCAATTTATACCCCGGGGTATAGTTTGGGCTAGGCCAGAATATACCCGGGGTATAATCTTGCCTAGGCCACTTTAACCCCGGGTATATTCTGGGTGAGGGGGTTAATCTGGCCTGTTACACCGGCTTTGATGTGGGCTCACCGCCGGAGCCCGCATCAAAGCGGGGGTTCTGGCCTCAGCAGTACTATCCCGTCTGAGGTGAGAAAGGGGTTTCAGCATAGGATTGAAACAGGAGTCAGGGTCAGGCCTGGCGGCCCAGACAAGCACACCATCAGTGTAAATTCTGGGAGAGGGACAGACAGGGTTTTCCCTAGTCTGAGGGATATCGCAGGGGCCCGGGTATCAGCTGTAGTCTACCCAGTACCCGCATGACATTATAATCGGACCAAAATAATTTTGGATGCCATGGATCCCATGACTTCCATAACCCGCCAGTTGGAGGTGCTGTCCTTACAGGTCACTGAGTTGAAGGGGGCAGTTCCGCATCAGGGTCTTGTAGTATCTAATGTGCAAGCTGAAAATGCAGGTAGAGTTGCAGAGCCCAAGATTCCTTTACCTGAGAGGTTTGCTGGGGAACGCAGTAAATTTGTTGTTTTTCGTCAAGATTGCAAATTATATTTTCGTATGCGCCCGGTTTCCTCAGGTAATGAGGCTCAGCGTGTGGGCCTGGTATTGTCATTACTGAACGGAGACCCCCAAGCATGGGCATTTTCATTACCATCTGATTCAGCTGCATTTAACTCAGTGGAGGTTTTTTTTCTGCTCTTGGGCTCATATATGATGATCCTGACAGATTGGCTCTAGCAGAATCTAAAATACGCGCTCTCCGCCAGGGGGAGCGAATGGCAGAGGATTACTGTTCTGAACTTCGCCGCTGGGCGGTGGACACACAAAGGAATGACCTGGCGCTGCGGAGTCAGTTTGTACATAGGGTTTCAAGAAGGGTTAAACAAGCCCTCCTGATGTATGAGACTCCTGCTTCTCTAGAGTCTGCTATGAATCTTGTTGTCCACATTGATCGCCGTTTGCGTCAGGGGGTGCAAGAGACGTCGCTTATGGGGGAGGGCGTAGGTGCATGTGAGATTGCTGCAGGTGAGCCCATGGAGCCTATGCAAATCGCAGGGGTGTCACATCATCGAGCCCCCTTACTCAGGAAACAGGGAACCTGGTTTTGCTGTGGTAAAAAAGGCCATTATGTTAATGCTTGTCCTCTGTTTTCTAAGAAAAGCGTAACGGCGGAAAACTACTAAGCTCAGAGGGTGTGGAGGAGGCCAATCTGAGCTTATGCATATCCTCCATGGTGGTCTCTCAATGTATGCTTCCTGACAGAATTATGGTCGCTGGCAGAGAGCTGCCAATCACTGTTCTTGTGGATAGTGGGTCGGCCACTAATCTCATTGATGAGGAGTTTGTGCGCACGGCCGGGTTCATGGTCGAAAAACTGCCTCATCCTATCCGGGTGGTCACCATCAATGCTACTCCACTCCCACAGGGGGAGATTACTGAGTTTGTGGCTGAGGTTAAACTCCACATTGGGGTCCTACATTCTGAGCAAGTTACATGTAGGGTGCTCAGTAATCTTGCTGCACAAATGGCTCTGGGTTTTCCTTGGTTGTCTATGCACAACCCGATGATTGACTGGAAAACTCAGGACATAATTCAGTGGAGCGGATTCTGCCAGGAGAATTGCCTGGCCACATGTGTGTCCGCTGTTACTTCTAGCACTCCTGAGTCACTGCTGGATTTCACTGATGTGTTCTCTGAGAAGGGTTGCTCAGAATTGCCACCACATCGACCCTATGACTGTACTATTAGGTTTAAACCGTGGGCCAAATTGCCAAAAGCTAGGATGTTTAACATTTCTGGTCCTGAGAGGCAAGCTTTAAAAGACTACATTGCTGAGAGTTTGAGCAAAGGGCACATTAGGCCTTCGTCCTCGCCGGTGGCAGCGGGGTTCTTCTTCGTTAAGAAGAAAGATGGTGGACTACGCCCGTGTCTGGATTTCAGGGAGTTAAACCAGATTACGGTTCGTGATCCATACCCTATGCCACTGATACCTGATTTGTTCAGCCAGGTGGCTGGTGCTAAGTGGTTTTCCAAGCTTGACCTCAGGGGGGCATAAACCTCATAAGAGTCCGTCAAGGTGATGAGTGGAAGACGGCTTTTAATACTCCTGAGGGTCATTTTGAAAATTTGTTGATGTCATTTGGATTGACAAACGCGCCTGCTGTATTTCAACATTTCATAAATGATGTGTTATCGCATGTACTGGAGAAATTCGTTATTGTGTACCTAGATGACATTCTCATTTATTCATGCGACCATGATACTCATTTAGAGCATGTGAGGCAGGTGTTACAGCTACTCAGAGAAAATAAGCTCTATGCAAAACTGGAGAAATGTGTTTTTTCGGTTCAGAAGATGCCTTTCTTGGGTTATATTGTGTCTGCTTCAGGGTTTAAAATGGACGCCGCTAAGGTGCAAGCGGTGCTGCATTGGGAACGGCCTGATAACCTAAAAGCACTCCAGCGGTTCCTTGGATTTTCTAATTATTATAGAAAATTTATCAAAGATTTTTCTAACATTGCTAAACCGCTTACTGACATGATGAAAAAGGGTACCAATTTCTCCATCTGGCCTGAGGCTGCTGTGCGTGCATTCGAATTTCTGAAGAACAGTTTTGCTTCGGCCCCCATTCTGGCGCAACCAGATGTATCAAAACCGTTTACCGTGGAAGTCGATGCATCTGAGGTTGGAGTGGGGGCGGTGCTGTCACAAGGCTCATCCTTGGGCGAATTGCGTCCATGCGCCTACTTTTCCAAGAAGCTGTCGCCCGCCGAACGTAACTATGATATCGGCAACAGGGAGTTGTTGGCTATCAAGTTGGCTTTTGAGGAATGGCGACACTTCTTGGAGGGGTCGGTCCACCAGGTTACAGTTATCACCAACCATAAAAATCTGCTTTATTTAGAGTCAGCCAAGCGTCTGTCCCCCAGGCAGGCTCGCTGGGCATTGTTTTTCACGCGATTCAACTTTTTTGTTACGTACCGACCGGGGTCTAAGAACACTAAGGCAGATGCTTTATCCAGGTGTTTTCTGGGGGGAGAACCTCTGAAAGATCCGGTACCCATCCTCCAAAAGGGTGTAGTGGTCTCGGCTCTCACGACAGAGGTTGAGGCTGAGATTGCCGAGGCTCAGGAGGAAGTACCACCAGAGCTTCCCATTAACAAATCATTTGTACCGCTCCATCTTCACCTAAAGGTGTTGGGTGAGCATCATGATGCTGTTCTGGCTGGCCATCCAGGGGTTAGGGGTACCTTGGTGTTGGTGTCGCGTCGGTTTTGGTGGCCCAAAATCCAACAGGACATGGTCTCGTATGTGTCAGCATGTACCACGTGTGCTAGGGCTAAGACGCCTCGCTCACGTCCTGCTGGCTCGTTACATCCTCTAGTGGTATCCAGTAGGCCATGGACGGAGATCTCTATGGATTTTATTACAGACCTACCCTCCTCAGCTGGGAACACGGTCATCTTGGTGGTTGTTGATCGGTTCTCAAAGATGTTGCACTTTGTGTCCTTACCTTCGTTGACTAACGTGAAGACTCTGGCTCAGGTTTTTGTGCAGGAGGTAGTCAGACTTCACGGGGTCCCGTCTGACATAGTGTCGGATAGGGGTACTCAGTTTGTGGCAAAGTTTTGGAAAGCATTTTGCTCACGGCTGGGGATCAAGTTGTCACATTCTTCGGCATTTCATCCTCAGTCAAATGGTCAGACCGAGTGTATGAACCAGAATTTGGAGCAGTATTTACGCTGCTTTGTTTCTGACAATCAGGAGGAGTGGTCGACGTTCCTTCCTTTGGCTGAGTGTTATGACCCCAGTGGACAGGGTCTCAGAGGAACGTGTAAGTCTGCAAGATACAAAAATCCAGCTCATAGGGCTGTGGTAACTGGGTTGACCAAATAGCTACTCCTAACGCCAACACTAGAAGTAGCCGGGGATCATGCCTACGGTGATCGCTAGATGACTCGCGCCAGCCGGAGAATCTAACTACCCCTAGGAGAAGAAAACAAAGACCTCTCTTGCCTCCAGAGAAAGGGACCCCAAAGCAAGATACAAGCCCCCCACAAATAATAACGGTGAGGTAAGAGGAAATGACAAACACCGAAATGAACCAGGTTCAGCAAAGAGAGGCCAGCTTACTAATAGCAGAATAAAGCAAGATAACTTATCTGGTCAACAAAAACCCTATAAAAATCCACGCTGGAGATTCAAGAACCCCCGAACCGTCTAACGGTCCGGGGGGAGAACACCAGCCCCCTAGAGCTTCCAGCAAAGGTCAGGATACAGATAGGAACAAGCTGGACAAAAATACCAAACAAAACAAAAGCAAAAAGCAAAGAAGCAGACTTAGCTTGAAAAACAGGAACCAGGATCAGAGGACAAGAGCACAACAGATTAGCTCTGATTTCAACGATGCCAGGCATTGAACTGAAGGTCCAGGGAGCTTATATAGCAACGCCCCTGAACTAACGGCCCAGGTGAGGATATAGGAAAAGACAGACGCTCCAGAGTCAAATCACTAATGACCACAAGAGGGAGCAAAAAGCAAAATCACAACAGCTGAGTTTGCCATTAATAATCTGTTGTGAATTTGGTTTCTGGGCTCCCCCGGTGGTTTCTGGTGGTACTGCACTTGTGTGCTTCATCTCCTCTGTTCACCTGTTTCCATCAGGATGTGGGAGTTTTCTATTTAACCTTGCTCCTCAGTCATTTCTATGCCGGCCAACAATGTTACCAGAAGCCTTTCTGTTGCATGTTCCTGCTCCTAGACTACTATCAGCTAAGTTGGACTTGTAGTCCTAAGTTTGTTTTGCATTTTTGTTCCAGTTCTCTGTGATTGATTGTTTCTGAGGCTGGAAGCTCTTGTGAGCTGAAATTGCCACTCTGGTGTCATGAGTTGATATTAGAGTCTTAAAGTAATTTCAGGATGGTGTTTTGAAAGGGTTTTCAGCTGACTGTGAAGTTCCCTTTTCTGTCTTCCTACTATCTAGTAAGCGGACCTCAATTTGCTAAACCTATCTTCATACTTTGTATGTCAATTTCCTCTGAAATCACCGACAATATATGTGGGGGCTACTGTCTGCCTTTTGGGGAAAATTTCTCTAGAGGTAAGCCAGGTCTGTATTTTCCTCTGCTAGGGTCAGTCAGTTCTCCGGCTGGCGCTGGGCGTCTAGGGATAAAACGTAGGCACGCTACCCGGCCACTGTTAGTTGTGCGGCAGGTTTAGCTCACAGTCAGCTCGAGTTCCCATCTTCCAAGAGCTAGTCCTTTTTGTATGCTTTACTATGTTCTCTTGCCATTGAGAACCATGACAGTTTGGCCGGCCAAGGGTTAAAATAATTGGCAGAAGAAAGGAGAGAAAAGAACTCTGCAGAGAATTTTTTTTTTTTTTTCCTGAGTTTGCTCATTAGTTGATTCACTTGCATCTCTGCTTACTGCAGCCTTCGTCTCTCTCTCCTTCTAATCCTTGAATGGTTCTGATTTCACCTGATTAATATGGATCCTCAGAGTTTAGCTACTGGTTTGGATAATCTCGCTGTGAAGGTTCAAAGTTTACAGGATTTTGTAATTCATGCTCCTATATCTGAACCTAGAATTCCTTTACCTGAATTTTTCTCCGGGGATAGATCTCGCTTCCAGAATTTCAAACATAATTGTAAATTATTTTTGTCTCTGAGATCTCGCTCCGCTGGAGATCCTGCACAGCAGGTCAGGATTGTAATTTCCTTGCTCCGGGGCGACCCTCAGGACTGGGCATTTGCTTTGGCACCAGGGGATCCTGCGTTGCTCAATGTGGATGCGTTTTTCCTGGCTTTGGGGTTGCTTTATGAGGAACCTCATTTAGAGATTCAGGCTGAAAAAGCCTTAATGGCCCTGTCTCAAGGGCAAGATGAGGCTGAAATATACTGCCAAAAATTTCGTAAGTGGTCTGTGCTTACTCAGTGGAATGAGTGCGCCCTGGTGGCGAATTTCAGAGAGGGTCTCTCTGATGCCATTAAGGATGTTATGGTGGGGTTCCCTGTGCCTACAGGTCTGAATGAGTCCATGACAATGGCTATTCAGATTGATCGGCGTTTGCGGGAGCGCAAACCTGTGCACCATTTGGCGGTGTCTACTGAGAAGGCGCCAGAGATTATGCAATGTGATAGAATTCTGTCCAGAAGCGAACGACAGAATTTTAGGCGAAAAAATGGGTTATGCTTCTATTGTGGCGATTCAACTCATGTTATATCAGCATGCTCTAAACGTACTAAGAAGGTTGATAAGTCTGTTTCAATTGGCACTTTACAGTCTAAGTTTATTCTATCTGTGACCCTGATTTGCTCTTTATCGTCTATTACCGCGGACGCCTATGTCGACTCTGGCGCCGCTTTGAGTCTTATGGATTGGTCCTTTGCCAAACGCTGTGGGTTTGATTTAGAGCCTCTGGAAGTTCCTATACCTCTGAAGGGTATTGACTCCACGCCATTGGCTAGTAATAAACCACAATACTGGACACAAGTAAATATGCGTATTAATCCGGATCACCAGGAGATTATTCGCTTCCTTGTGTTGTATAATCTACATGATGTGTTGGTGCTTGGATTGCCATGGCTGCAATCTCATAACCCAGTCCTCGACTGGAAAGCAATGTCTGTGTTAAGCTGGGGATGTCAGGGGACTCATGGGGACGTACCTTTGGTTTCCATTTCGTCATCTATTCCCTCTGAGATTCCGGAATTTTTATCTGATTATCGTGACGTTTTTGAGGAGCCTAAAATTGGTTCACTACCTCCGCACAGAGAGTGCGATTGTACTATAGATCTGATTCCGGGCAATAAGTTTCCAAAGGGTCGTTTATTTAATCTATCTGTGCCTGAACATGCTGCTATGCGGGAATATATTAAGGAGTCCTTGGAAAAGGGACATATTCGTCCTTCGTCATCTCCCTTAGGAGCCGGTTTTTTCTTTGTATCTAAAAAAGATGGCTCTTTGAGGCCGTGTATTGATTATCGGCTTTTGAATAAAATCACGGTTAAATATCAGTATCCTTTGCCATTGCTTACTGATTTTTTTGCTCGAATAAAGGGGGCCAAGTGGTTCTCTAAGATTGATCTTCGTGGGGCGTATAATTTAGTGCGAATTAAGCAGGGGGATGAGTGGAAAACCGCATTTAATACGCCTGAGGGCCATTTTGAGTATTTCGTAATGCCTTTTGGTCTTTCAAATGCCCCTTCAGTCTTTCAGTCCTTTGTTGTGAATTTGGATTTTGGGCTCCCCCGGTGGCCGCTTGTGGAATTGGACTTGTCATCCTCTTTCCTGTTTCACCTGGTTCCATCAGTAGTGGGTGTCGCTATTTAAGCTCATTTCTCTGGTGGTTTCTTGCCGGTCAACAATGTTATCTGATGCCTCTCAGTGCTTGTTCCTGCTTCTAGACTACTACTAGATAAGTTGGACTTTTGTCCATGTTTTGTTTTGCCTATTTGTTCCAGTTCACAGCTGAAGTTTTGTTACTGTGTCTGGAAAGCTCTCGTTGATCAGGGATTGCTACTCTGGCGTTATGAGTTAATGCCAGAGTTTAAGGTAATCTCTGGATGGTGTTTTGTTAGTGTTTTTCTGCTGACCATGAAAGTATACTATCTGTCTTCTGCTATCTAGTAAGCGGACCTCAAATTTGCTAAGACTATTTTCCTGCTGCGTTTGTTGTTTCATCTGAACTCACCGTCATTATATGTGGGGGGCTACTGTCTTCTTTGGAATATTTCTCTAGAGGTGAGCCAGGTCTTATATTTCCCTCTGCTAGCTATTTAGGTCTTAGGCCAGAGCTGGGCATCTAGCGATAAATAGGAAATGCTACCTGGCTATTTCTAGTTGCGCGGCAGGCTTAGTTCATGGTCAGTATAGTTCCATCTTCCGAGAGCTTGTCCCTCTATAGGCTTGCTATGATCTCTGCCTGCAGAGATCATGACAGTTTGACCGGCCAATAAAGTGTTAAAGACCCAGGTTGAGAAAGGAGAGTTATAAGAAGTCTGCTGGAATTTTTTTTTTTTTTTTTTCCTCCAGTCTGCCTTGCTGCAGTCTTTTTTCTCTCTCTCCTCCTAATCTCTGTATGGCTCTGTGTGCACCTGACAATAATGGATCTCCAGAGTGTAACTGCGGGTTTGAATAATCTCATCACGAAAGTACAAAATTTACAAGATTTTGTGGTACATGCTCCGGTATCTGAGCCGAGAATTCCTTTGCCGGAGTTCTTCACAGGGAATAGAGCTAGCTTCCAGAATTTCCGAAATAATTGTAAGCTTTATTTGTCCCTGAAGTCTCGTTCAGCTGGAGACCCTGCTCAGCAGGTTAGGATTGTGATTTCCTTGCTCAGGGGTGACCCTCAAGATTGGGCCTTCTCATTGCCAGCAGGGGATCCTGCGTTACGCGATGTGGATGCGTTTTTTCTGGCCTTGGGCTTGCTTTATGAGGAACCTCATTTGGAACTTCAGGCAGAAAAAACTTTGATGGCACTATCTCAGGGGCAAGACGAAGCTGAAGTTTTCTGCCAAAAATTCCGTAAATGGTCTGTGCTTACTCAGTGGAATGAGTGCGTCTTGGCGGCAACTTTCAGAGAAGGTCTCTCTGATGCCGTTAAGGATGTTATGGTGGGGTTCCCTGTGCCTGCAGGTCTGAATGAGTCCATGACAATGGCTATTCAGATTGATAGGCGTCTGCGGGAGCGCAAACCGGTGCACCATCTGGCGGTGTCTATGGAAAAGACGCCAGAAAGTATGCAGTGTGATAGAATTCTGTCCAGGAGCGAGCGACAGAATTTTAGACGGAAGAATGGATTGTGTTTCTATTGTGGGGATTCTACTCATGTTATATCAGCATGCTCTAGGCGTACAAAGAAGCTTGATAAGTCTGTTTCCATTGGCACCATTCAGTCTAAGTTTATTTTGTCTGTAACCCTGATTTGCTCTTTGTCATCCATTGCCACGGACGCCTATGTTGACTCTGGCGCCGCTCTGAGTCTTATGGATTGGTCCTTTGCCAATCGTTGTGGTTTTGATTTAGAGCCTTTGGAGACTCTTATTCCTCTGAAGGGGATTGACTCCACCCCATTGGCTAATAATAAACCACAATACTGGACACAAGTAACCATGCGTATCAATCCGGATCACCAGGAGATTATTCGTTTCCTGGTGCTGTATAATTTACATGACGATTTGGTACTGGGATTGCCATGGTTGCAGTCTCACAACCCAGTCTTGGACTGGAGAGCAATGTCTGTGTTGAGCTGGGGATGTAAGGGTATTCATGGGGACTTACCTTTGGTTTCTATTTCGTCGTCCATTCCCTCTGAAGTCCCTGAGTTCCTCTCTGATTATCAAGATGTCTTTGACGAACCCAAGCTTGGGTCGTTACCTCCGCACCGTGAGTGCGATTGTGCCATAGATTTGATACCGGGTTGTAAATATCCCAAGGGTCGTTTGTTTAATCTGTCTGTGCCGGAACATGCTGCTATGCGGGAATATATAAAGGAGTCTTTGGAAAAGGGACATATTCGTCCATCTTCTTCTCCCTTGGGAGCTGGGTTTTTCTTTGTCTCAAAAAAAGACGGCTCTTTGAGACCATGTATTGATTATCGGCTTCTGAATAAGATCACTGTTAAGTATCAATACCCATTGCCATTGCTTACTGATTTGTTTGCTCGTATAGAGGGTGCTAAGTGGTTCTCTAAAATTGATCTTCGTGGGGCGTATAATTTGGTGCGGATCAGGCAGGGGGATGAGTGGAAGACCGCATTTAATACGCCCGAGGGCCACTTTGAGTATTTGGTCATGCCTTTCGGTCTTTCTAATGCCCCTTCAGTTTTCCAGTCTTTTATGCATGATATTTTCCGCGATTTTCTGGATAAATTTATGATAATATATCTGGATGATATTCTGATTTTTTCTGATGACTGGGACTCTCATGTCCAGCAGGTTAGGAGAGTTTTTCAGGTTCTGCGGTCTAATTCTTTATGTGTGAAGGGGTCTAAGTGCGTATTTGGGGTCCAGAAAATTTCCTTTTTGGGGTATATTTTTTCTCCCTCTTCCATTGAGATGGATCCCGTCAAGGTGCAAGCTATTTGTGACTGGACTCAGCCCTCCTCTCTTAAGGGTCTTCAGAGATTTTTGGGCTTTGCCAACTTTTACCGCCGATTTATTGCTGGTTTTTCGGATGTCGTTAAACCACTGACTGATTTGACCAGACAAGGCGCTGATGTTGCTAATTGGTCCCCTCATGCTGTAGAGGCCTTTCAGGAGCTTAAGCGCCGTTTTGCCTCTGCCCCTGTGTTGCGTCAGCCTGATGTGAATCTGCCTTTTCAGGTTGAGGTTGACGCTTCGGAGATCGGAGCTGGGGCAGTGTTGTCGCAGAAAGGTTCCGACTGCTCCGTCATTAGGCCTTGTGCCTTCTTTTCTCGCAAATTTTCGCCCGCAGAGCGGAATTATGATGTTGGGAATCGGGAGCTTTTGGCCATGAAGTGGGCGTTTGAGGAGTGGCGCCATTGGCTCGAGGGGGCTAGGCATCAGGTGGTGGTATTGACTGACCACAAAAATTTGATTTATCTTGAGACTGCCAGACGCCTGAATCCTAGACAGGCGCGCTGGTCTTTATTTTTTTCTCGCTTTAATTTTGTGGTGTCATACCTACCGGGTTCTAAGAATGTTAAGGCAGATGCCCTTTCTAGGAGTTTTGACCCGGACTCTCCTGGTAATTCTGAACCCACAGGTATCCTTAGGGAGGGAGTAATTTTGTCGGCCGTTTCTCCTGATCTGCGGCGGTCCTTGCAAGAGTTTCAGGCGGATAGACCGGATCGTTGTCCGCCTGATAGACTGTTTGTTCCGGATGATTGGACCAGCAGAGTCATCTCTGAGGTACATTCTTCTGCATTGGCAGGTCATCCCGGAATTTTTGGTACCAGGGATTTGGTGGCAAGATCCTTCTGGTGGCCTTCCCTGTCACGAGATGTGCGAGTCTTTGTGCAGTCATGTGACGTTTGTGCTCGGGCCAAGTCTTGTAGTTCTCGGGCTAGCGGACTGCTGTTGCCCTTGCCTATTCCTAAGAGGCCTTGGACACACATCTCGATGGATTTTATTTCAGATCTGCCTGTTTCCCAGAAGATGTCTGTCATCTGGGTGGTCTGTGACCGTTTCTCTAAAATGGTCCATTTGGTTCCTCTGCCCAAGTTGCCTTCTTCTTCTGAGTTGGTTCCTCTGTTTTTTCAGAATGTTGTCCGATTGCACGGTATCCCTGAGAATATTGTTTCTGACAGAGGTACCCAATTTGTGTCTAGATTTTGGCGGGCATTCTGTGCTAGGATGGGCATAGATTTGTCTTTTTCATCTGCTTTTCACCCTCAGACTAATGGCCAGACCGAGCGGACTAATCAGACCCTGGAGACATATCTGAGGTGTTTTGTCTCTGCTGACCAGGATGATTGGGTTGCTTTTTTGCCATTGGCAGAGTTCGCCCTCAATAATCGGGCCAGCTCTTCCACCTTGGTGTCCCCGTTTTTCTGTAATTCGGGGTTTCACCCTCGATTTTCCTCCGGTCAGGTGGAATCCTCGGATTGTCCTGGAGTGGATGCGGTGGTGGAGAGATTGCATCACATCTGGGGGCAGGTTATGGACAATTTGAAGTTGTCCCAGGAGAAGACTCAGCGTTTTGCCAACCGTCATCGTCGTGTTGGTTCTCGGCTTTGTGTTGGAGATTTGGTGTGGTTGTCTTCTCGTTTTGTCCCTATGAGGGTCTCTTCTCCTAAGTTTAAACCTCGGTTCATCGGCCCTTATAGAATATTGGAGATTCTTAATCCTGTTTCTTTCCGTTTGGACCTCCCTGCGTCCTTTTCCATTCATAACGTTTTTCATCGGTCGTTATTGCGCAGGTATGAGGTACCTGTGGTACCTTCAGTTGAGCCTCCTGCTCCGGTGTTGGTTGAGGGTGAGTTGGAGTACGTTGTGGAGAAAATTTTGGACTCTCGTGTTTCCAGACGGAGACTCCAGTATCTGGTCAACTGGAAGGGTTACGGCCAGGAGGATAATTCTTGGGTCAATGCATCTGATGTTCATGCTTCTGATCTTGTTCGTGCCTTCCATAGGGCTCATCCTGGTCGCCCTGGTGGATCTGGTGAGGGTTCGGTGCCCCCTCCTTGAGGGGGGGGTACTGTTGTGAATTTGGATTTTGGGCTCCCCCGGTGGCCGCTTGTGGAATTGGACTTGTCATCCTCTTTCCTGTTTCACCTGGTTCCATCAGTAGTGGGTGTCGCTATTTAAGCTCATTTCTCTGGTGGTTTCTTGCCGGTCAACAATGTTATCTGATGCCTCTCAGTGCTTGTTCCTGCTTCTAGACTACTACTAGATAAGTTGGACTTTTGTCCATGTTTTGTTTTGCCTATTTGTTCCAGTTCACAGCTGAAGTTTTGTTACTGTGTCTGGAAAGCTCTCGTTGATCAGGGATTGCTACTCTGGCGTTATGAGTTAATGCCAGAGTTTAAGGTAATCTCTGGATGGTGTTTTGTTAGTGTTTTTCTGCTGACCATGAAAGTATACTATCTGTCTTCTGCTATCTAGTAAGCGGACCTCAAATTTGCTAAGACTATTTTCCTGCTGCGTTTGTTGTTTCATCTGAACTCACCGTCATTATATGTGGGGGGCTACTGTCTTCTTTGGAATATTTCTCTAGAGGTGAGCCAGGTCTTATATTTCCCTCTGCTAGCTATTTAGGTCTTAGGCCAGAGCTGGGCATCTAGCGATAAATAGGAAATGCTACCTGGCTATTTCTAGTTGCGCGGCAGGCTTAGTTCATGGTCAGTATAGTTCCATCTTCCGAGAGCTTGTCCCTCTATAGGCTTGCTATGATCTCTGCCTGCAGAGATCATGACAGTCCTTTATGCATGACATTTTCCGTGAATATTTGGATAAATTTTTGATTGTGTATCTGGATGATATTTTGATTTTTTCGGATGACTGGGACTCTCATGTCCAACAGGTCAGGAGGGTTTTTCAGGTTTTGCGCTCTAATTCCTTGTGTGTAAAGGGTTCTAAGTGCGTTTTTGGGGTTCAAAAGATTTCGTTTTTGGGGTACATTTTTTCCCCCTCTTCCATTGAGATGGACCCTGTCAAGGTTCAGGCTATTTGTGATTGGACGCAACCCTCTTCTCTTAAGAGCCTTCAGAAGTTTTTGGGCTTTGCTAATTTTTATCGTCGGTTTATAACTGGTTTTTCTGATGTCGCTAAACCGTTGACTGATTTGACTAAGAAGGGTGCTGATGTTGCTGAGTGGTCCCCTGCTGCTGTGGAGGCCTTTCGGGAGCTTAAGCGCCGCTTTTCTTCCGCCCCTGTATTGCGTCAGCCTGATGTTACTCTTCCTTTTCAGGTTGAGGTCGACGCTTCAGAAATCGGAGCTGGGGCGGTTTTGTCGCAGAAAAGTTCCGACTGCTCCGTGATGAGACCTTGTGCGTTCTTTTCTCGTAAGTTTTCGCCTGCTGAGCGAAATTATGATATTGGTAATCGGGAGCTCTTGGCCATGAAGTGGGCTTTTGAGGAGTGGCGTCATTGGCTTGAGGGGGCTAGACATCAGGTGGTGGTATTGACCGACCACAAGAATTTGATTTATCTTGAGTCCGCCAGGGGCCTGAATCCTAGACAGGCGCGCTGGTCGTTATTTTTCTCTCGGTTTAATTTTGTGGTTTCTTACCTACCGGGTTCTAAAAATGTGAAGGCGGATGCCCTTTCTAGGAGTTTTGAGCCTGATTCCCCTGGTAATTCTGAACCTACAGGTATCCTTAAGGATGGAGTGATATTATCTGCTGTTTCCCCAGATTTGCGACGGGTCTTGCAGGAGTTTCAGGTGGATAGACCTGATCGTTGCCCGCCTGGTAGATTGTTTGTTCCTGATGATTGGACCAGTAGAGTCATCTCGGAGGTCCATTCTTCTGCGTTAGCAGGTCATCCTGGAATCTTTGGTACCAGGGATTTGGTGGCTAGGTCCTTCTGGTGGCCTTCCCTGTCGCGAGATGTGCGAGGTTTTGTGCAGTCTTGTGATGTTTGTGCTCGGGCCAAGCCTTGTTGTTCTCGGGCTAGTGGATTGTTGTTATCCTTGCCTATTCCGAAGAGGCATTGGACTCACATCTCCATGGATTTTATTTCTGATCTCCCTGTTTCTCAGAAGATGTCTGTCATCTGGGTGGTGTGTGACCGTTTCTCTAAGATGGTCCATTTGGTTCCCTTGCCTAAACTGCCTTCCTCATCCGAGCTGGTTCCTCTGTTTTTTCAAAATGTGGTGCGCTTGCATGGTATTCCGGAGAATATCGTTTCTGACAGGGGAACCCAATTCGTGTCTAGATTTTGGCGAGCGTTCTGTGCTAGGATGGGCATTGATATGTCTTTTTCGTCTGCTTTCCACCCTCAGACTAATGGCCAGACCGAGCGAACTAATCAGACCTTGGAGACTTATTTGAGGTGTTTTGTGTCTGCGGATGATTGGGTTGCCTTTTTGCCCTTGGCGGAGTTTGCCCTCAATAATCGGGCTAGTTCTGCCACCTTGGTTTCTCCTTTCTTCTGTAATTCAGGGTTTCATCCTCGTTTCTCTTCCGGTCAGGTGGAGTCTTCGGATTGTCCTGGAGTGGATGCTGTGGTGGAGAGGTTGCATCAGATTTGGGGGCATGTGGTGGACAATTTGAAGTTGTCCCAGGAGAAGACTCAGCATTTTGCCAACCGCCGTCGTCGTGTTGGTCCTCGTCTTTGTGTTGGGGACTTGGTGTGGTTATCTTCTCGTTTTGTCCCTATGAAGGTTTCTTCTCCTAAGTTTAAGCCTCGGTTCATCGGCCCGTACAAGATATTGGAGATTCTTAACCCTGTGTCCTTTCGTTTGGACCTCCCTGCATCTTTTTCTATTCATAATGTCTTCCATCGGTCATTGTTGCGCAGGTATGAGGTACCGGTTGTGCCTTCCGTTGAGCCTCCTGCTCCGGTGTTGGTTGAGGGTGAGTTGGAGTACGTTGTCGAGAAGATCTTGGACTCCCGTGTTTCCAGACGGAGACTTCAGTATCTGGTCAAGTGGAAGGGCTACGGTCAGGAGGATAACTCTTGGGTGACAGCCTCTGATGTTCATGCCTCCGATTTGGTCCGTGCCTTTCATAGGGCTCATCCTGATCGCCCTGGTGGTTCTGGTGAGGGTTCGGTGCCCCCTCCTTGAGGGGGGGGTACTGTTGTGAATTTGGTTTCTGGGCTCCCCCGGTGGTTTCTGGTGGTACTGCACTTGTGTGCTTCATCTCCTCTGTTCACCTGTTTCCATCAGGATGTGGGAGTTTTCTATTTAACCTTGCTCCTCAGTCATTTCTATGCCGGCCAACAATGTTACCAGAAGCCTTTCTGTTGCATGTTCCTGCTCCTAGACTACTATCAGCTAAGTTGGACTTGTAGTCCTAAGTTTGTTTTGCATTTTTGTTCCAGTTCTCTGTGATTGATTGTTTCTGAGGCTGGAAGCTCTTGTGAGCTGAAATTGCCACTCTGGTGTCATGAGTTGATATTAGAGTCTTAAAGTAATTTCAGGATGGTGTTTTGAAAGGGTTTTCAGCTGACTGTGAAGTTCCCTTTTCTGTCTTCCTACTATCTAGTAAGCGGACCTCAATTTGCTAAACCTATCTTCATACTTTGTATGTCAATTTCCTCTGAAATCACCGACAATATATGTGGGGGCTACTGTCTGCCTTTTGGGGAAAATTTCTCTAGAGGTAAGCCAGGTCTGTATTTTCCTCTGCTAGGGTCAGTCAGTTCTCCGGCTGGCGCTGGGCGTCTAGGGATAAAACGTAGGCACGCTACCCGGCCACTGTTAGTTGTGCGGTAGGTTTAGCTCACAGTCAGCTCGAGTTCCCATCTTCCAAGAGCTAGTCCTTTTTGTATGCTTTACTATGTTCTCTTGCCATTGAGAACCATGACAATAATCACTGCCAGGAATCGTCTGGGGAGTCCCCGTTCTTTTGTGTTTACAGGCATCATCCTCAATTTTTTACTCTGCATCAGGGTGGCTCTGCTGGCATTCCGGAGGAGGACCAGCTAGGAGCACAACTGTCATCCATTTGGAGGAGAGTGAAACAGCGTTTGCTGAGCGTGGGTGCAAGGTACAAACGAGTGGCTGACAGTAGACGTGCGCCAGGTCCGGACCTGAGTGTGGGTGATTGGGTGTGGTTGTCCACAAAAAACATAAAACTCAAAGTACCATCCCTGAAATTGGGTCCAAGGTTTATTGGTCCATTTAGGGTCGCCGCCATCATTAACTCGGTAGCCTATCGATTGGAGCTTCCTACGGTTTATAAGATACACAACGTGTTTCACAGATCTCTTTTAAAGAAGGTGGTGGGTTCCGTGGACGCGGCGCCAATGCCACCTCCAGTCTTGGTAGATGGCAATTTGGAGTTTGAAGTCTCCAAGGTGGTTGACTCTCATTTAGTGCGCCGCACATTACAGTATCTGGTACACTGGCGTGGTTATGGGCCAGAGGAGAGGTCTTAGGTACCAGCTACGGACATACATGCAGACCGGCTGGTCAGTATGTTTCACCGCCGCCATCTGGACAAGCCGGGTCCTATAGGTCGTGAGGGTCCTGGGGTCCCTCGTAGAAGGCAGGGTACTGTCATGTCGGATGCTATTCACACTAGGGCATCCGACAGACAGCGGTAATTCCACATTCGTCCACTATACGTTCTGTGGCGCCAGCTAGACTTTATCCAGGCTGTCCGGGGTTAATCTAGCTGGTAATCGGGTTGGAGGCTGGGTCACTCCCGTGGCCTTTAAATAGTCATTCTGGACTTTGGGCGTTGCCGATTATAGCTTGTGTCTTGTGCCTGGTGATCTTGGTCTGGAGTGGTGGTCTAGGAGAAGAAATATCGTATCTGGTGGTGTATTATCCTTTGTCATATTTCTCATTCCTATATTTGTATTTGTTTTGTGCACATTTTAGTGTTTCCCTGTGTGTCTGCGGCGTGGTGCGTTTTTAGTTTTCCCTGTCTGTGCTTTCTGAAGGGGTTGGTGTGTGGTCTAATCACTGGGTGGCGGGTGTGTTATGATCCGGTGACTTTGGAGCCGCATGAACTTTCTCTGGAGTAGGTGGAAACTGTACTGACCGCAAAACCTGAACTAACACCGCAAATAGAAGTAGCCGTGGGGTGTGCCTAACAAACCCTAGACACCTCAACACAGCCGGATGACTAAATACCCCTATAGATGGAAATAGGAATACTACCTTGCCTCAGAGCAGAACCCCAAAGGATAGGCAGCCACCCACGAATATTGACTGTGAGTAGGAGAGGAAAGACACACGCAGGCAGAAAACAGGATTCAGCAAAAGAGGCCACACTAGCTAAATAGGGAAAGATAGGACAGAATACTAAGTGGTCAGTATTAAAACCCTTCCAAAAATATCCACAGCAGATAATACAAAAAGTTCCACAATCTAACTAAAGACATGGAATGTATATCTGCCTCTCCAGAGAATCCAACAAGACTGAGAAAATACTGACACAATCTAAGCTGGACAAAAAAAAACACTGAATAGCACAGAATTGTTAAGCACACAGCCTGTGTGCCACAGAAACAAAACCAGACACTTATCTTTGCTGATTTGGCAGAAGGCAGAAGGAACCAAACCAGGACCAAAACCTCCCAACAACCATGGGCAACTGGCAAGGACTAATGAATCCTGCACGCCTAAATACCCCAGTCAGAACTGCAATCAGCAGATACACCTGACCAGGACTGCAACTCAGGGACAACTGCATTACCACCTACAACCACCGGAGGGAGCCCAAAAGCAGAATTCAAAACAGTACCCCCCTTGAGGAGGGGTCACCGAACCCTCACCAGAGCCCCCAGGCCGATCAGGACGAGCCAGATGAAAAGCATGAACCAAATCAGCAGCATGGACATCAGAGGCAAGAACCCAAGAATTATCCTCCTGGCCATAACCCTTCCATTTGACAAGATACTGAAGCCTCCGCCTCGAAAAACAAGAATCCAAAATCTTCTCAACCACATACTCCAACTCCCCATCAACCAACACAGGGGCCGGAGGATCAACAGAGGGAACAACGGGTACCACATATTTCCGCAATAAAGATCTATGGAAGACATTATGGATAGCAAAAGAGGCAGGAAGCGCCAATCGAAAAGACACCGGATTAATAATCCCAGAAATCCTATAGGGACCAATAAACCGCGGCTTAAACTTAGGAGAAGAAACCTTCATAGGAACATGACGGGAAGACAACCAGACCAAATCCCCAACCTGAAGCCGGGAACCAACACACCGACGACGGTTAGCAAAACGTTGAGCTTCCTCCTGAGACAACACCAAATTGTCCACCACATGAGCCCAAATCTGCTGTAACCTGTCAACCACCGAATCCACACCAGGACAGTCAGAAGGCTCAACCTGCCCAGAAGAAAAACGAGGATGAAAACCAAAATTACAAAAAAAAGGCGAAACCAAAGTAGCCGAACTAGCCCGATTATTAAGGGCAAACTTGGCCAATGGCAAAAAGGCCACCCAATCATCCTGATCAGCAGACACAAAGCATCTCAAATAAGTCTCCAAGGTCTGATTAGTTCGCTCAGTTTGGCCATTTGTCTGAGGATGACATGCAGAGGAAAAAGATAAATCAATGCCCAGCCTAACACAAAAGGCCCGCCAAAACCTAGAAACAAACTGGGAACCTCTGTCAGACACAATATTCTCTGGAATACCATGCAAACGAACCACATGCTGAAAAAACAACGAAACTAAATCTGAAGAGGAAGGCAATTTAGGCAAAGGCACCAAATGAACCATCTTAGAAAACCGGTCACAAACAACCCAGATAACCGACATCCTCTGGGAAACCGGAAGATCAGAAATAAAATCCATAGAAATATGCGTCCAGGGCCTCTCAGGGACCGGCAATGGCAAAAGCAACCCACTAGCACGGGAACAACAAGGCTTGGCCCGTGCACAAGTCCCACAGGACTGCACAAAAGAATGCACATCACGTGATAAAGAAGGCCACCAAAAGGACCTACCAACCAAGTGTCTGGTACCAAAAATACCAGGATGACCAGCCAACACAGAACAGTGAACCTCAGAAATCACTCTACTAGTCCATCTGTCAGGAACAAACAGTTTCCCGACTGGACAACGATCAGGTCTGTCAGCCTGAAATTCCTGAAGAACCCGTCATAAATCAGGGGAAATAGCAGAAAGAACCACCCCTTCTTTCAGAAAGCTGACCGGTTCAAGGACCTCAGGAGAATCAGGCAAAAAACTCCTAGAAAGGGCATCAGCCTTAATATTCTTAGAACCCGGAAGATACGAGACCACAAAATCAAAACGGGAAAAATACAAGGACCATCGAGCCTGTCTAGGATTCAGCCGCTTGGCAGACTTGAGGTAAATCAAATTCTTATGATCGGTCAAGACCACAAGACCACTTGCTTAGCTCCCTCCAGCCAATGTCGCCACTCCTCAAATGCCCACTTCATAGCCAACAACTCCCGATTGCCGACATCATAATTGCGTTCAGCAGGTGAAAATTTACGGGAAAAGAATGCACACAGTTTCATCAAGGAACCAACATGATCCCTATGGGACAAAACGGCCCCTGCGCCAATCTCAGAAGCGTCAATCTCATCCTGAAACGGAAGGGAAACATCCGGTTGGCGCAACACCGGAGCAGAAGTAAATCGACTTTAAGCTCCTGAAAGGCAGAAACAGCAGCAGAGGACCAATTCACCACATCAGCGCCTTTTTTCGACAAATCGGTCAAGGGTTTAACCATGATGGAAAAGTTAGCAATGAAAAGGCGATAAAAATTTGCAAAACCCAAAAATTTCTGAAGGCTCTTTATGGACGTTGGTTGAATCCAATCATGAATGGCCTGAACCTTAACCGGATCCATCTCAATAGATGAAGGAGAGAAAATAAAACCCAAAAAAGAAACCTTCTGCACCCCAAAGAGACACTTAGACCCCTTCACAAACAAAGCATTGTCACAAAGGATCTGAAATACCATCCTGACCTGTTCCACATGAGACTCACAATCATCAGAAAAAATCAAAATATCGTCCAAATATACAATCAAGAATTTATCAATATAAGTCCGGAAGATATCATGCATGAAAGATTGAAAAACAGATGGAGCATTAGTGAGCCCGAACGGCATCACAAGGTATTCAAAATGGCCCTTGGGCGTATTGAACGCAGTTTTCCATTCATCACCCTGCTTAATACGAACAAGATTATACGCCCCCGAAGGTCAATCTTCGTAAACCAACTAGCCCCCTTAATCCTAGCAAACAAATCGGAAAGCAAAGGTAAAGGGTATTGAAACTTGACCGTGATCTTATTCAAGAGGCGATAATCAATACAGGGTCTCAAGGAGCCATCCTTCTTAGCAACAAAAAAAAATCCCACTCCCATCAGTGAAGAAGATGGCCGAATATGCCGTTTCTCCAAAGACTCCTTAACATAACTCCGCATAGCGGTATGTTCAAGCACAGACAGATTGAAGAGTCGGCCCTTAGGAAACTTACAGCCTGGAATCAAATCAATAGCACAATCACAGTCCCTGTGCGGTGGAAGAGAACTGGACTTGGGCTCATCGAATACATCCCGAAAATCAGACAAAAACTCTGGAATTTCGGAAGAGGAAGAAGAGGAGATGGACATTAAAGGAACATCATTATGAACCCCCTGACAACCCCAACTAGTCACAGACATAGACTTCCAATCCAACACAGGATTATGTGCCTGCAACCACGGAAAACCCAACACGATAGCATCATGTAAATTATGCAATACCAGAAATCGACAATCTTCCTGATGGGCTGGCGCCATGCGCATGGTCACCTGTGTCCAAAACTGGGGCTTATTTTTAGCCAAAGGTGTAGCATCAATGCCCCTTAAAGGAATAAGGTTCTGCAAGGGCTGCAAGGGGAAACCACAACGCCTGGCAAACTCAAGGTCCATTAAGTTCAAAGCGGCGCCTGAATCCACAAACGCCAAGACAGAAAATGATGACAATGAGCAGATCAAGGACACCGATAACAGAAATTTAGGTTGTACAGTACTGATGGTAAATGAACTAGCGATCCTCTTTGTCCATTTAGGGCAGACTGAAATGACATGAGAAGCATCGCCACAATAATAACACAATCTATTCTGACGTCTAAGTCCTTGTCGTTCTGTCCTAGACAGAATCCTATCACACTGCATTGGTGTTGTGAATTTGCTTTTTGCTCCCTCTAGTGGTTACTAGTTTTTTGACTCTGGTTTTTCTGTCATTCCTTTTATCCGCACCTGGGTCGTTAGTTAGGGGTGTTGCTATATAAGCTCCCTGGACCTTCAGTTCAATGCCTGGCAACGTAGTTATCAGAGCTAGTCTGCTGTGCTCTTGTCTACTGATCCTGGTTCCAGTTATATCAGCTAAGTCTGCCTTTTGCTTTTTGCTATTTGTTTTGGTTTTGTATTTTTGTCCAGCTTGTTCCAAATCTATATCCTGACCTTTGCTGGAAGCTCTAGGGGGCTGGTGTTCTCCCCCCGGACCGTTAGACGGTTCGGGGGTTCTTGAATTTCCAGTGTGGATTTTGATAGGGTTTTTGTTGACCATATAAGTTACCTTTCTTTATTCTGCTATCAGTAAGCGGGCCTCTCTGTGCTAAACCTGGTTCATTTCTGTGTTTGTCATTTCCTCTTACCTCACCGTCATTATTTGTGGGGGGCTTCTATCCAGCTTTGGGGTCCCCTTCTCTGGAGGCAAGAAAGGTCTTTGTTTTCCTCTACTAGGGGTAGCTAGATTCTCCGGCTGGCGCGTGTCATCTAGAATCAACGTAGGAATGATCCCCGGCTACTTCTAGTGTTGGCGTTAGGAGTAGATATATGGTCAACCCAGTTACCACTGCCCTATGAGCTGGATTTTTGTATTCTGCAGACTTCCACGTTCCTCTGAGACCCTCGCCATTGGGGTCATAACAGTTTGCCAGGCCAGTATTAAATGTTTAATGCATTGCAGAAGAGGGATTATAAGAAAGAAGATTCTGAGTTTTTTTTTTCTCCTTCCCCTTTACCTCAGAGTGGCTATGCTTGCTGCAGACATGAATGTCCAGACCTTGATTACAAGTGTGGACCAGCTGGCTACTCGTGTGCAGGGCATACAAGACTATGTTATCAGAAATCCTAGGTCAGAACCTAAAATACCGATTCCTGAACTGTTTTCCGGAGACAGGTTTAAGTTTAGGAATTTCGTGAATAATTGTAAATTGTTTTTGTCCCTGAGACCCTGTTCATCAGGAGATTCTGCTCAGCAAGTAAAAATTGTTATTTCGTTCTTACGGGGCGACCCTCAGGATTGGGCTTTTTCGCTGGCGCCAGGAGATCCGGCATTGGCTGATCTTGATGCGTTTTTTCTGGCGCTCGGTTTACTTTATGAGGAACCCAATCTTGAGATTCAGGCAGAAAAGGCCTTGCTGTCTATGTCTCAGGGGCAGGACGAGGCTGAAGTGTATTGCCAAAAATTTCGGAAATGGTCCGTGCTGACACATTGGAACGAGTGTGCACTGGCCGCTAATTTTAGAAATGGCCTTTCTGAAGCCATTAAGAATGTTATGGTGGGTTTTCCCATTCCCACAGGTCTGAATGATACTATGGCACTGGCTATTCAAATTGACCGGCGGTTGCGGGAGCGCAAAACCGCAAATTCCCTCATGGTGTTGTCTGAACAGACACCTAATTCGGTGCAATGTGATAGAAAAACCGCAAATTCCCTCATGGTGTTGTCTGAACAGACACCTGATTTAATGCAATGTGATAGAATCCTGACTAGAAATGAGCGGAAAATTCATAGACGCCGGAATGGCTTGTGCTACTACTGTGGTGATTCTACACATGTTATCTCAGCATGCTCTAAACGTATAGCTAAGGTTGTTAGTCCTGTCACCGTTGGTAATTTGCAACCTAAATTTATTCTGTCTGTAACTTTGATTTGCTCACTGTCATCTTATCCTGTCATGGCGTTTGTAGATTCAGGTGCTGCCCTGAGTCTCATGGATCTCTCATTTGCTAAGCGCTGTGGATTTACTCTTGAACCATTAGAAAATCCTATTCCTCTTAGGGGTATTGATGCTACACCATTGGCAGCAAATAAACCGCAGTATTGGACTCAGGTTACCATGTGCATGACTCCTGAACACCGCGAGGTGATACGTTTCCTGGTTTTACATAAAATGCATGATTTGGTCGTTTTAGGGCTGCCATGGTTACAGACCCATAATCCAGTCCTGGACTGGAAGGCTATGTCAGTCTCAAGTTGGGGCTGTCGTGGTATTCATGAGGATTCCCTGCCTGTGTCTATTGCTTCTTCTACGCCTTCGGAAGTTCCGGAGTATTTGTCTGATTATCAGGATGTCTTCAGTGAGTCTGAGTCCAGTGCACTGCCTCCTCATAGGGACTGTGACTGTGCTATAGATTTGATCCCAGGCAGTAAATTTCCTAAGGGAAGACTGTTTAATCTGTCGGTACCTGAACATACCGCTATGCGTTCATATATCAAGGAGTCTCTGGAAAAAGGACATATTCGTCCGTCTTCTTCCCCTCTTGGTGCGGGATTCTTTTTTGTGGCAAAAAAGGACGGATCTTTGAGACCTTGTATTGATTATCGGCTTTTAAATAAGATCACTGTCAAATTTCAGTATCCTTTACCGCTGTTGTCTGACTTGTTTGCCCGGATTAAGGGTGCCAAGTGGTTCACCAAGATAGACCTTCGTGGTGCGTACAACCTTGTGCGCATTAAGCAAGGTGATGAATGGAAAACCGCATTCAATACGCCCGAAGGTCATTTTGAGTACTTGGTGATGCCTTTTGGGCTCTCCAATGCGCCTTCAGTTTTTCAGTCCTTTATGCATGACATTTTCCGGAAGTATCTGGATAAATTTTTGATTGTTTATCTGGATGATATTTTGTTTTTTTCTGATAATTGGGATTCGCATGTGGAGCAGGTCAGGTTGGTCTTTAAAATTTTGCGTGAAAATTCTTTGTTTGTCAAGGGCTCAAAGTGTCTCTTTGGTGTACAGAAGGTTCCCTTTTTGGGGTTCATTTTTTCCCCTTCTGCTGTGGAGATGGACCCAGTCAAGGTCCGAGCTATTCTTGATTGGACTCAGCCCTCGTCAGTTAAGAGTCTTCAGAAGTTCTTGGGCTTCGCTAACTTCTACCGTCGTTTTATCGCTAATTTTTCTAGCATTGTGAAACCTTTGACGGATATGACCAAGAAGGGCTCCGATGTAGCTAACTGGGCTCCTGCTGCCGTGGAGGCTTTCCAGGAGTTGAAACGCCGGTTTACTTCGGCGCCTGTTTTGTGCCAGCCTGACGTCTCACTTCCCTTTCAGGTTGAGGTGGATGCTTCGGAGATTGGGGCAGGGGCCGTTTTGTCGCAGAGAGGCCCTGGTTGCTCTGTTATGAAACCTTGTGCCTTTTTCTCTAGGAAGTTTTCGCCTGCCGAGCGAAATTATGATGTGGGCAATCGGGAGTTGTTGGCCATGAAATGGGCATTTGAGGAGTGGCGTCATTGGCTCGAGGGTGCTAAGCATCGTGTGGTGGTCTTGACTGATCACAAAAATCTGATGTATCTCGAGTCTGCTAAACGCCTTAATCCGAGACAGGCCCGCTGGTCATTGTTTTTCTCCCGCTTTGATTTTGTTGTCTCGTATTTACCAGGTTCAAAGAATGTGAAGGCCGATGCTCTTTCTAGGAGCTTTGTGCCTGATGCTCCTGGAGTCGCTGATCCTGTTGGTATTCTTAAAGATGGAGTTATCTTGTCAGCTATTTCTCCGGATCTGCGACGTGTGTTGCAGAGATTTCAGGCTGATAGGCCTGAGTCTTGTCCACCTGACAGACTGTTTGTCCCGGATAAGTGGACCAGCAGAGTCATTTCCGAGGTTCATTCCTCGGTGTTGGCAGGTCACCCGGGAATTTTTGGCACCAGAGATCTGGTGGCCAGGTCCTTTTGGTGGCCTTCCTTGTCAAGGGATGTGCGGTCATTTGTGCAGTCCTGTGGGACTTGTGCTCGAGCTAAGCCTTGCTGTTCTCATGCCAGCGGTTTGCTCTTGCCCTTGCCTGTCCCGAAGAGACCTTGGACACATATCTCCATGGATTTCATTTCTGATCTTCCGCTATCTCAGGGCATGTCCGTTATCTGGGTGATATGTGATCGCTTCTCCAAGATGGTCCATTTGGTTCCTTTGCCTAAGCTGCCTTCCTCTTCCGATCTGGTTCCTGTGTTTTTCCAGAACGTGGTTCGTTTGCACGGCATCCCTGAGAATATTGTGTCAGACAGAGGATCCCAGTTCGTTTCCAGGTTCTGGCGATCCTTTTGTAGTAGGATGGGCATTGATTTGTCGTTTTCGTCTGCTTTCCATCCTCAGACTAATGGACAGACGGAGCGAACCAATCAGACTTTGGAGGCTTATTTGAGGTGTTTTGTCTCTGCTGATCAGGACGATTGGGTGACATTCTTGCCGTTGGCTGAGTTTGCCCTTAATAATCGGGCTAGTTCCGCCACCTTGGTTTCGCCTTTTTTCTGCAACTCTGGTTTCCATCCTCGCTTTTCTTCGGGTCATGTGGAGCCTTCTGACTGTCCTGGGGTGGATTCTGTGGTGGATAGGTTGCAGCAGATCTGGAATCATGTGGTGGACAACTTGAAGTTGTCACAGGAGAAGGCTCAGCGCTTTGCCAACCGCCGCCGCGGTGTGGGTCCCCGACTACGCGTTGGGGATTTGGTGTGGCTTTCTTCCCGCTTTGTTCCTATGAAGGTCTCCTCTCCCAAATTTAAACCTCGTTTTATTGGGCCTTACAAGATATTGGAAATCCTTAATCCTGTATCTTTTCGTCTGGATCTTCCTGTGTCGTTTGCTATTCACAATGTATTTCATAGGTCCTTGTTGCGGCGGTACATTGTGCCTGTAGTTCCTTCTGCTGAGCCTCCTGCTCCGGTGTTGGTTGAGGGCGAGTTGGAGTACGTGGTGGAGAAGATCTTGGATTCTCGCCTCTCCAGGCGGAGGCTTCAGTACCTGGTCAAGTGGAAGGGCTATGGTCAGGAGGATAATTCCTGGGTGGTCGCCTCTGATGTTCATGCGGCCGATTTAGTTCGTGCCTTTCATGCCGCTCATCCTGATCGCCCTGGTGGTCGTGGTGAGGGTTCGGTGACCCCTCACTAAGGGGGGGGTACTGTTGTGAATTTGCTTTTTGCTCCCTCTAGTGGTTACTAGTTTTTTGACTCTGGTTTTTCTGTCATTCCTTTTATCCGCACCTGGGTCGTTAGTTAGGGGTGTTGCTATATAAGCTCCCTGGACCTTCAGTTCAATGCCTGGCAACGTAGTTATCAGAGCTAGTCTGCTGTGCTCTTGTCTACTGATCCTGGTTCCAGTTATATCAGCTAAGTCTGCCTTTTGCTTTTTGCTATTTGTTTTGGTTTTGTATTTTTGTCCAGCTTGTTCCAAATCTATATCCTGACCTTTGCTGGAAGCTCTAGGGGGCTGGTGTTCTCCCCCCGGACCGTTAGACGGTTCGGGGGTTCTTGAATTTCCAGTGTGGATTTTGATAGGGTTTTTGTTGACCATATAAGTTACCTTTCTTTATTCTGCTATCAGTAAGCGGGCCTCTCTGTGCTAAACCTGGTTCATTTCTGTGTTTGTCATTTCCTCTTACCTCACCGTCATTATTTGTGGGGGGCTTCTATCCAGCTTTGGGGTCCCCTTCTCTGGAGGCAAGAAAGGTCTTTGTTTTCCTCTACTAGGGGTAGCTAGATTCTCCGGCTGGCGCGTGTCATCTAGAATCAACGTAGGAATGATCCCCGGCTACTTCTAGTGTTGGCGTTAGGAGTAGATATATGGTCAACCCAGTTACCACTGCCCTATGAGCTGGATTTTTGTATTCTGCAGACTTCCACGTTCCTCTGAGACCCTCGCCATTGGGGTCATAACAATTGGCTCAGGACTCTGCTCTGAGGACAACGCCACAGCGCGCACAGTTCTGCGCTCCCGCAAGCGCCAATCAATCTGAATGGCCAAAGACATAGAATCACTCAGACCGACAGGCGTGGGAAACCCCACCATAACATCTTTAATGGATTCAGAAAGACCCTTTCTGAATATTGCAGCCAAAGCATCATCATTCCATTTAGTCAACACAGACCATTTTCTAAATTTCTGACAAAACAATTCTGCCGCCTCTTGACCCTGAGATAGGGCCAACAAGGTCTTCTCCATTTGATCCACAGAATTAGGTTCATCATATAATAGTCCTAAAGCCTGAAAAAAGGAATCTACATTAAGCAAAGCCGGATTCCCAGATTCCAGGGAAAATGCCCAATCCTGTGGATCACCACGCAGCAGGGAAATGACGATTTTAACCTGCTGAATAGAATCCCCAGAGGATCGAGGTCTCAAAGCAAAAAACAGTTTACAGTTGTTTTTAAAACTCAAAAATGTGGACCTGTCACCAAAAAACAAATCAGGAGTAGGAATCTTCGGCTCTAAAACAGGAGTCTGAACAATATAATCAGAAATTCCCTGTACCCTAGCAGCAAGCTGGTCTACACGAGAAGCTAATTCCTGAACATCCATGCTAACACAAGACTCCTTAGCCACCCAGAGAAAAAGAGGGAAGAAAAGGCAAAGCAAACTGCAGAAAAAAAAATGACTCAACACCTTTCTTCCCTTCTTCTGAGATGCATTTAACTCATAGTGGGCCAGTTGTACTGTTATGATCCGGTGACTTTGGAGCCGCATGAACTTTCTCTGGAGTAGGTGGAAACTGCACTGACCGCAAAACCTGAACTAACACCGCAACTAGAAGTAGCCGTGGGGTGTGCCTAACAAACCCTAGACACCTTGACACAGCCGGAGGACAAAATACCCCTATATATGGAAATAGGAATACTACCTTGCCTCAGAGCAGAACCCCAAAGAATAGGCAGCCACCCACGAATATTGACTGTGAGTAGGAGAGGAAAGACACACGCAGGCAGAAAACAGGATTCAGCAAAAGAGGCCACTCTAGCTAAATAGGGAAATATAGGACAGAATACTAAGCGGTCAGTATTAAAACCCTTCCAAAAATATCCACAGCAGATAATACAAAAAGTTCCACAATCTAACTAAAGACATGGAATGTATATCTGCCACTCCAGAGAATCCAACAAGACTGAGAAAATACTGACACAGTCTAAGCTGGACAAAAAAAAAGACTGAATAGCACAGAATTATTAAGCACACAGCATGTGTGCCACAGAAACAAAACCAGACACTTATCTTTGCTGATTTGGCAGAAGGCAGAAGGAACCAAACCAGGAACAAAACAACCCAACAACCATGGACAACTGGCAAGGACTAATGAATCCTGCACGCCTAAATACCCCAGTCAGAACTGCAATCAGCAGATACACCTGACCAGGACTGCAACTCAGGGACAACTGCATTACCACCTACAACCACCGGAGGGAGCCCAAAAGCAGAATTCACAACACGGGTGGAGGTATCAGCATAAGACTGAAACAGGAGCCAGGGTCAGGCCTGACGGCCCAGACAAGCACACCATCAGTGTAAATTCTGGGAGAGGGACAGACAGGGTTTTCCCTAGTCTGAGGGATATTGCAGGGGCCTGGGTATCAGCTGTAGTCTACCCAGTACCCGCATGATAGCTAGTCTTTCAATTTTCAATAGTGCATTGTTCTGTCCATTCCAGTAGGACAGTGTGGCTTGTATTATGCATTGAAGTTTAGTACTATAGTGTTTGGTTTGCTGTGTTATAGCACCATCTAGTGGTGGTTAAATTTATTATCTGTGCTTTAGTAACAATTAGAGTGTTGCATTGTGGGATTGTACCAAGGTATCCTGGGATAGGGAAACTCCATTATTTTCTGTGTTCTTCCTGGGACACACGTGCTCATGTGCTGTGCTGGAACCATCTACTTACTTGCCATCCTGGTTAAGTTTATCCGGTAAGATTGTTACCTCTGTTTTTGTAATATAGTGTTGTGCAGAATGTGAGTTACTGTGTAGCAGCCAGCAAATAGGAAATGTATTATCGGAGACTTACTGTATGTAGTTATATACACAAGTTGCATCATACTGTATGCTTTGTCTGTTAGTTGTAAAGTATCAGCTGTGTTATTATTTGGCCCAATACTTATCCATATTATTTGTATTCTTATAGTTTTTTCCGCATGCATTTGCATACCTGTTTACCAATAAACGAGTTAGACTACAGAGAACAGTCTGCTTATTTGGAAGACAGAAGTGGTTTATGCTGTATGTTGGATCACTCACCGTATCAACGTGTATGAAGACAGAACAGTAAAAAGGAGGCTAGATGCCAGCGATAGCAAATACCAGTTACGCAGCTGCTTGTACCACTGTTATGATCCTGGTGGCAAGGATCGCAAACTGACCTGCTAAGTAACAGAAATCCTTAGGACAAGCTCTGGGGATGTGGGAGCTATACTGACCGCAACCCTGATTCTATCAATACACACTATAGGCAGCCGTGGAGCGTTACCTAAAATCCTAGACGCCTCGTCACAGCCTGAAAACTAGCTACCCCTAGAGAGAAAGCAAGCCTCACTTGCCTCAGAGAAATCACCCCAAAGTTTTAGACAGCCCCCCACAAATAATAACGGTGAGTTAAGGGGAAAGCACAAACGTAGAAATGAAAACAGGTTTTTAGCAAATGAGGCCCGCTAACACTAAATAGTAAGAAGACAGCAAGGGATCTGTGTGGTCAGTATAAAATGCTATAAAAAATAATCCACACAGAAATTACAAGAACTCCCACACCGACTCACGATGTGAGGGGCGCAACTCTGCACCCCAGAACTTCCAGCAAGCGAAAATATTACATATAAGCAAGCTGGACAGAACTCATCATATACAGAGAAACATTTTCAAGGAAATAATGAGCAAACATAAACTAGCAAGACTTAGCTTCTCTGGAGGAGACAGGTAACAAGGAAAGTCCAGAGAGAACAGAACCAGTACTGAATACAATGACAGCAGGCAATAAGTGAAGGTCCAGGTGGAGTTAAATAGAGGCCAGACTAGCAGAAACGAGGCAGCTGGATTCAACCTACAGACCCGCAGTAAGCACTAAAGGCCACCAGAGGGAGCCCAAGAACAGAACTCACACAATACCACTCATGACCACAGGAGGGAGCCCGAGAACGGAATTCACAACAGTACCCCCCCCCTTGAGGAGGGGTCACCGAACCCTCACCAGAGCCCCCAGGCCGATCCGGACGAGCCAGATGAAAGGTACGAACCAAATCAGCCGCATGGACATCAGAGGCGACAACCCAGGAATTATCCTCCTGACCATAGCCCTTCCACTTAACCAAGTACTGAAGCTTCCGTCTCGAAATACGAGAATCCAAGATCTTCTCCACCACATACTCCAATTCTCCCTCAACCAACACTGGAGCAGGCGGATCAACAGAAGGAACCACAGGCACCACATACCTCCGCAATAATGACCTATGGAACACATTATGAATGGCAAACGATGCTGGGAGGTCCAAACGAAATGACACAGGGTTAAGGATTTCTAAAATCTTATAAGGACCGATGAAACGAGGCTTGAACTTAGGAGAGGAAACCTTCATAGGAACGAAACGAGAAGACAGCCATACCAAATCCCCCACACGAAGTCGGGGACCCACACAGCGACGGCGGTTAGCAAAGCGCTGAGCCTTCTCTTGTGACAACGTCAAATTGTCCACTACGTGGTTCCAAATCTGTTGCAACCTATCCACCACAGAATCCACCCCAGGACAGTCCGAAGGCTCAACCTGACCTGAGGAAAAACGAGGATGAAAACCAGAATTGCAAAAAAAAGGTGAAACCAAAGTAGCAGAACTAGCCCGATTATTGAGGGCGAACTCAGCCAATGGCAAAAAGGACACCCAATTATCCTGATCAGCCGAAACAAAACATCTCAGATAAGTTTCCAAGGTCTGATTAGTTCGTTCAGTTTGGCCATTCGTCTGAGGATGGAAGATGGACGAAAACGACAAATCAATGCCCATCTTAGCACAAAAGGACCGCCAAAATCTGGACACAAACTGGGATCCTCTGTCAGACACAATGTTCTCCGGAATCCCATGCAAACGAACCACATTCTGAAAAAACAGCGGCACCAAATCGGAGGAGGAAGGCAGCTTAGGCAAGGGCACGAAATGGACCATTTTAGAAAAACGTTCACAAACCACCCAGATGACAGACATCCTCTGAGAGACTGGAAGATCAGAAATAAAATCCATGGAAATATGCGTCCAAGGCCTCTTTGGGACAGGCAAAGGCAAAAGCAAACCACTGGCACGAGAACAGCAAGGCTTGGCCCGAGCACAAATCCCACAGGACTGCAGAAAGGAATGCACATCCCGCGACAAGGATGGCCACCAAAAGGACCTAGCCACCAAATCCCTGGTACCAAAAATTCCAGGGTGACCCGCCAACACCGAAGAATGAACCTCGGAAATAACTCTACTGGTCCATCTATCCGGGACAAACAGTCTCTCCGGTGGACAACGGTCAGATTTATTGGCCTGAAATTCCTGCAGCACCCGCCGCAAATCAGGGGAGATGGCAGACAGAATCACCACCTCTCTGAGGATACCAGCCGGTTCAGAAACTCCCGGAGAGTCAGGCACAAAACTCCTAGAAAGGGCATCAGCCTTCACGTTCTTTGAACCCGGAAGGTATGAAACCACGAAATTGAAACGGGAGAAAAACAGCGACCATCGAGCCTGTCTAGGATTTAACCGTTTGGCAGACTCGAGATAAGTCAAATTCTTGTGATCCGTCAAGACCACCACACGATGTTTGGCTCCCTCAAGCCAATGTCGCCACTCCTCAAATGCCCACTTCATTGCCAA
This sequence comes from Ranitomeya variabilis, assembly GCF_051348905.1. Taxonomy (NCBI): domain Eukaryota; kingdom Metazoa; phylum Chordata; class Amphibia; order Anura; family Dendrobatidae; genus Ranitomeya; species Ranitomeya variabilis. Next base: position 155,211,876 of record NC_135237.1, read on the forward strand.
CAACTCCCAATTACCAACATCATAATTCCGCTTGGCAGGCGAAAACTTTCTTGAAAAGAAAGCACATGGCCTCATCATAGAGCCATCAGAGTTTTTCTGCGACAAGACAGCCCCTGCTCCTATCTCAGAGGCATCAACCTTGACCTGGAAAGGGAGAGAGACATCCGGCTGACGCAAGACAGGAGCCGAAGAAAACCGATGTTTCAGCTCCTGAAAGGCCTCCACGGCCGCAGGAGACCAATTGGTCACATCAGAACCCTTCTTGGTCAAATCCGTCAAAGGCTTAACCACACTAGAGAAATTAGTGATGAAGCGACGGTAAAAATTAGCAAAGCCCAAGAACTTCTGCAGACTCTTCACTGATGTAGGTTGAGTCCAGTCATAAATAGCCTGGACCTTAACTGGATCCATCTCAATAGTGGAAGGAGAAAAAATAAAGCCCAAAAAGGAAACCTTCTGGACTCCGAAGAGACATTTAGAGCCCTTCACAAATTAGGCATTGGCACGCAGGACCTGAAATACCATCCTGACCTGCTTCACATGGGATTCCCAATCGTCAGAAAATACCAAAATATCATCCAGGTACACAATCATAAATCTATCCAGATACTCTTGGAAGATGTCGTGCATAAAGGACTGAAACACGGAAGGTGCATTAGAGAGCCCAAAAGGCATCACCAAGTACTCAAAATGGCCTTCGGGCGTATTAAATGCCGTTTTCCATTCATCGCCCTGTTTTATACGCACAAGATTATACGCTCCTCGAAGATCTATCTTGGTGAAACAACTAGCCCCCTTAATCCGAGCAAACAGATCAGACAGCAATGGCAAAGGATACTGAAATTTGACCGTGATGTTATTTAGAAGGCGATAATCTATACAAGGTCTCAGAGAACCATCCTTCTTGGCCACAAAAAAGAACCCCGCACCCAAAGGGGACGAGGACGGGCGAATATGCCCCTTCTCCAGAGACTCCTTTATATAACTCCGCATAGCGGTATGTTCTGGTACAGATAAATTGAAAAGTCGTCCCTTAGGGAACTTACTGCCAGGAATCAAATTTATAGCACAATCACAATCCCTATGAGGAGGTAGGGCACTGGATTTGGGCTCATCAAATACATCCTGGTAGTCCGACAGAAATTCAAGGACTTCAGAAGGAGTAGAAGCAGCAATTGACACCAAAGGAGCATCGCCATGAATCCCCTGGCAACCCCAACTTGACACAGACATTGCTTTCCAATCCAGGACTGGATTATGAGCCTGCAGCCATGGCAGACCCAACACGACAACGTCATGCAAATTATGTAACACAAGAAAACGAATCACCTCCTGATGTGCAGGAGTCATGCACATAGTCACTTGAGTCCAGTACTGAGGCTTATTCTTGGCCAATGGCGTAGCATCAATTCCCTTTAGTGGAATAGGAAATTGCAAAGGCTCCAAGATAAAACCACAGCGCCTGGCAAATGACAAATCCCTCAAGTTCAGGGCAGCACCTGAATCCACAAAAGCCATAACTGAGTAGGATGACAGGGAGCAAATCAAAGTAACAGACAAAATGAATTTGGGCTGTACAGTACCAATGGTGACAGATCTAGCGAACCTATTTGTGCGCTTAGAACAATCAGAGATAACATGAGTTGAATCACCACAGTAAAAGCACAACCCATTCTGACGTCTGTGATTCTGCCGTTCAATTCTGGTCAGAATCCTGTCACATTGCATAGACTCAGGCTTCTGCTCAGAAAATACCGCCAGATGTTGCACAGGTTTGCGCTCCCGCAAACGCCGATCAATCTGAATGGCCAACGACATAGACTCATTCAGACCCGCAGGCGTGGGAAACCCCACCATAACATCCTTAACGGCTTCAGAAAGACCTTTTCTGAAAATTGCTGCCAGGGCACACTCATTCCACTGAGTGAGCACAGACCATTTCCTAAGCTTCTGACAGTAAACCTCTGCTTCATCCAGACCCTGAGAGAGAGCCAGCAAAACCTTTTCTGCCTGGTCTATTAGATTAGGTTCCTCATAAAGCAATCCAAGCGCCAGAAAAAACGCATCCACATTTAGTAATGCAGGATCTCCTGGCGGCAGAGAGAATGCCCAATCTTGAGGGTCACCACGTAACAAAGAAATAATAATTTTAACTTGCTGAACAAGGTCACCAGAGGAACGAGGTCTCAGAGAAAGGAATAATTTACAATTATTTTTGAAATTCAAAAACCTAGATCTATCTCCAGAGAATAACTCAGGAATTGGTATTTTAGGCTCTGACATAGGACTGTGAACTACATAATCCTGGATACCTTGTACCCTTGCAGTGAGATGATCCAGACTAGAGGACAGACTCTGAATGTCCATGTCTGCAGCTGAATTCTGAACCACCCAGAGATTAAGGGGAGGAGAGAGGCTAGCCACACTGCAGAGGAAAAAAAATGAACTCAGGATCTCTCTTATCCCTCTTTTGAGATGCATTAACTCTTTTTTGGCCTGCTGTACTGTTATAATCCTGGTGGCAAGGATCGCAAACTGACCAGCTAAGTAACAGAAATCCTTAGGACAAGCTCTGGGGATGTGGGAGCTATGCTGACCGCAACCCTGATTCTATCAATACACACTATAGGCAGCCGTGGAGCGTTACCTAAAATCCTAGACGCCTCATGACAGCCTGAGAAACTAGCTACCCCTAGAGAGTAAGCAAGCCTCACTTGCCTCAAAGAAATCACCCCAAAGTTTTAGACAGCCCCCCACAAATAATAACGGTGAGTTAAGGGGAAAACACAAACGTAGAAATGAAAGCAGGTTTTTAGCAAATGAGGCCCGCTAACACTAAATAGTAAGAAGACAGCAAGGGATCTGTGCGGTCAGTATAAAATGCTATCAAAAATAATCCACGCAGAAATTACAAGAACCCCCACACCAACTCACGATGTGAGGGGCGCAACTCTGCACCCCAGAACTTCCAGCAAGCGAAAATATTACATATAAGCAAGCTGGACAGAACTCATCATATACAGAGAAACATTTTCAAGGAAATAATGAGCAAACATAAACTAGCAAGACTTAGCTTCTCTGGAGGAGACAGGTAACAAGGAAAGTCCAGAGAGAACAGAACCAGTACTGAATACAACGACAGCAGGCAAAAAGTGAAGGTCCAGGTGGAGTTAAATAGAGGCCAGACTAGCAGAAACGAGGCAGCTGGATTCCAGCTACAGACCCGCAGTAAGCACTGAAGGCCACCAGAGGGAGCCCAAGAACAGAGCTCACACAATACCACTCATGACCACAGGAGGGAGCCCGAGAACGGAATTCACAACATACCACACCGCACTGCCTGCAGATACCGCAGCGGCCGCCATACAGTCACAAGTACCGAGAGTGCAGCCCACCAAGCGCGACGCGTCTCAGTCCACGCTGAAGTTCATTTCTACCCGCTCTGAGATGTCCTACAGTCTGCAACAGACACAAAATGTCTGCAAGTTGAGCATCTTCACTCGGGACACGGTCCCAAACAAGCCGCTCTAGCAAGTCATCGTCGAAAAGGTCCGCTGCTCTCGCCCGTGCAGAAGCCGAGGCAGCGAAAGTAAGATCCTCCTTTGCTGCACAAGAGATGCAGTTAAAGTTAAGACAAGAAGAGCAAGAAGCAGATACAGCACGCCTGCGAGCGACATTGGAAAGGCTTTCTGCTGAAAAGGAAGCAGCAGCTGCAATAGCCAAAGCTGAGTTCTTAGAAGCCGTGGAGTTTCCTGAATCTGAGCGAGACAGCGACGTACGTGGACCAGAACTTGACCAACAGGACCCAGCTCAACGCATCTCAGAATATGTCCACCAACATCCTAAAATAGATGATAACTCTGATCCATTACACCAACCAGCCTATACAGATTACCAGACATCCCTCCTCCAAATGCCGTTCTGGAAGCAGGAAGGTACACTGCGAAACGACGTTGACCACCAATATCATCATACAGAACAGAAGGTACGGCCTCCTCCCAGACTGACAGGGAAACCCTTCGCGTCGGGACAATTTTACACAGATTTTACTAAGCCAGAAGCTCCTACCAGGTATGGGGACGCACCACACACACACCGCATGACAACAGCACACCAGCTCATGTCAGCACTGACTCAGCCACTATGAACTTTGCAAGGTTCTTTACCCACCAGGAGCTGGTGACCAAGGGACTTGTAAAGTTCATTGATCGAGCTGAAAGCTATAGAGCATTGTGAGCCTCCTTCCAGAACGCCATCAGAGTCTTGGATCTTTCCAGTAGTGAAGAGTTAGATCTACTGCTAAAGTGGCTTGGGAATGAGTCAGCTGAACACACCAAAAGAATCAGGAACATTAACATAAAGTACCCACACACACGACTTTGTATGGTGTGGGAGAGACTCGAAGAATGTTATGGGTCAATAGAAGCTATAGAAAACGATTTATATAAAAGAATCGATGATTTTCCCAAGATAGCAAATAAGGGTTATCAAAGGCTCAGGGAACTGAGTGACTTTTAATGGAAGTACATGCTGCTCAGGCAGAAGGTGACCTACCAGGGTTGGCATTCCTGGACACTGCCAGAGGTGTCAACCCAATTGTCCAAAAGCTCCCTTACAACTTAACAGAAAAGTGGGTCAGTCACGGGTCCCGTTACAAACAGGCTCATAAGGTACCATTTCCTCCTTTCAGGTGTTTGTAGACTTTGTTGCTCAGCAGGCTAAAGTTAGAAATGACCCCAGTTTCGATTTCACTATGTCATATACCACTGCCTCTGGTGTAAAACCCTGTAAAACACCAATAGCAGTCCACAAAACTAATGTTACCTCCACAGGGTTTCCTTACAGAGCAAGTAAGTCCTCTTCAGAAGAGGACAAACCTCAGGATCTCAGCAAACACTGCCCCTACACAAGAAACCTCATCCTCTACTAAAATGTAGAGCCTTCAGGGAGAAGTCTCTAGAAGACCGTAAGAGTTTCCTAAAGGAAAACAAGATATGCTTCAGATGCTGCGCGACGACCTCACACTTCGCCAAGAACTGTGAAACCAGTGTGAAATGCACAGAATGTAGTAGTGTGGAGTAGGGTTGAGCGACTTTTATTTTTATAGGATCGGGTCGGGTTTCACGAAACCCGACTTTCTCAAAAGTCGGGTCGAGTGAAATCGGCCGATCCTATAAAAAAGTTGGGGTCAGGGTCGGCCGAAACACAAAACCCAATGCAGTGCAATGGGATACTATGGTTCCCAGGGTCTGAAGGAGAGGAAACTCTCCTTCAGGCCCTTGGATCCATATTAATGTGTAAAATAAAGAATTAAAATAAAAAATATTGATATACTCACCTCTCCAACGCAGCCTGGACCTTACCGCTGGTAACCGGCAGCCTTCTTTGCTTAAAATGAGCGCGTTCAGGGCCTTAGATGACGTCACGGCTTGTGATTGGTCGCGGCCGCCCATGTGACCGCTGTTGTGAACTCTGTTCTCGAGCTCCCTCCTGTGGTCAGGAATGGTATTTCTGTGAGTTCTGTCCGTGGGTTCCCTCTGGTGGCTGAAAGTGGAGCTGCTGGTCTGGAGGTGGCTTCCTCAGCTGCATCGTTTAAGACTGGGCTGGTTCCTCTATTTAACTCTGCTCAGATCGTTACCTGATGCCAGTTGTCAATGTATCTGTACTGGTTCAGATCTCACTTGGATCTCCTGATGACCTGTCTACTTCAGCAGAAGCTAAGTCCCTGTTAAGCTCATTTGTTGTTCATTTGTGTGCTGAATATATTTCTGAGTACCTGCTAAGTTTTGTCCAGCTGGCTATCATGATATTGTCTCACTAGCTGGAAGCTCTGGGTTGCAGAGTGGCACCTACCGCGCCGTGAGTCGGCGCGGGGGGTTTCTTGCTCACTCTGCGTGGCTTTTTGTAGTTTTTTGTGCTGACCGCAAAGATCCCTTTATCTATCTTCTGTCTATTTAGTAGGTCGGGCCTCCTTTGCTGAAACCTGTCTCATTCCTGTGTTTGTGCCTTCCTCTTAACTCACAGTCAATATATGTGGGGGGCTGCTCTTTTCCTTTGGGGAATTTCTCTGAGGCAAGGTGAGGCTATATTTCTCTTTAGGAGTAGTTACCTCTCAGGCTGTGAAGAGTCGTCTAGGCAGAGTCAGGTACGATCCACGGCTAATTCTAGTGTGTGTGATAATAGATTAGGGCTGCGGTCAGCAGAGCTCCCACTTCCCAGAGCTCGCTCTATTTTGCAGTTTTGACTATCAGGTCATTCCCGGTGCTCCTAACCACGAGGTCCAGCCATAACAGTACAACTGGCCAAAAGTGTTAATGCATCTCAATAGAGGGATAAGAGAAGTTCTGAGACCATTTTTTTTTCTCTGCAGTGTGTTTAGTCTTTTTTTTCCCCTAAACCTCTGGGTGGTTCAGGACTCAGGTGTAGATATGGACATTCAAGGTCTGTCCTCTTGTGTGGATAATCTCACTGCAAGGGTACAAGGCATTCAGGATTATATAGTTCAGAATCCTATGTTAGAGCCTAGAATCCCAATTCCTGATTTGTTTTCTGGGGATAGATCAAAGTTTCTGAATTTCAAGAATAATTGTAAACTGTTTCTTGCCCTGAAACCTCGCTCCTCTGGTGACCCTAGTCAGCAAGTAAAAATCATTATTTCCTTGTTGCGTGGTGACCCTCAAGACTGGGCATTCTCCCTTGCGCCAGGAGATCCTGCATTGCTTAACGTAGATGCGTTTTTTCTGGCGCTTGGATTGCTCTATGACGAACCAAATTCTGTGGATCAGGCAGAGAAAATCTTGCTGGCTCTATGTCAGGGTCAGGATGATGCTGAAATGTATTGTCAGAAGTTTAGAAAGTGGTCTGTGCTTACTCAATGGAATGAGTGTGCTCTGGCAGCGATTTTCAGAAAGGATCTTTCTGAGGGCCTTAAGGATGTTATGGTGGGGTTCCCCACACCTGCTGGTCTGAATGAATCAATGTCCTTGGCTATTCAGATCGATCGGCGTTTGCGGGAGCGGAAAGTTGTGCACCATATGGCGGTGTCCTCTGAGCAGAGGCCTGAGCCTATGCAATGTGATAGGACTTTGACCAGAACTGAACGGCAAGAGCACAGACGTCAGAATGGGCTGTGTTTTTACTGTGGTGACTCCACTCATGCTATCTCTGATTGTCCTAAGCGCACTAAGCGGTCCGCTAGGTCTGTCACCATTGGTACTATACAGCCTAAATTTCTTTTGTCCGTTACTTTGATTTGCTCTTTGTCATCCTACTCTGTTATGGCGTTAGTGGATTCAGGCGCAGCCCTGAATTTGATGGACTTAGAGTATGCCAGGCACTGTGTTTTTTTCTTGGAGCCCTTGCAGCATCCTATTCCATTAAGGGGAATTGATGCTATGCCTTTGGCCAAGAATAAGCCTCAGTACTGGACCCAGTTGACCATGTGCATGGCTCCTGCACATCGGGAAGATATTCGCTTTTTGGTGTTGCATAATTTGCATGATGTGGTCGTGTTGGGTTTGCCATGGCTACAGGTCCATAATCCAGTATTGGACTGGAAATCTATGTCTGTGTCCAGTTGAGGTTGTCAAGGGGCCCATGGTGATGTTCCAGCGTTGTCAATTTCTTCTTCCACTCCTTCTGAAGTACCTGAGTTTTTGTCGGATTACCAGGATGTATTTGATGAGCCCAAGCCCAGTGCCCTGCCTCCTCATAGGGATTGTGATTGTGCTATTAATTTGATTCCTGGTAGTAAGTTTCCTAAAGGCCGACTTTTCAATTTATCTGTGCCAGAACACGCCGCTATGCGGAGCTATATAAAAGAGTCCTTGGAGAAGGGGCATATTCGCCCGTCGTCGTCACCGTTGGGAGCAGGGTTCTTTTTCGTGGCCAAGAAGGATGGTTCTCTGAGACCTTGTATAGATTACCGCCTTCTTAATAAAATCACGGTCAAATTTCAGTACCCTTTGCCTCTATTGTCTGATTTGTTTGCTCGGATTAAGGGGGCTAGTTGGTTTACCAAGATAGATCTTCGAGGAGCATATAATCTTGTGCGTATTAAGCGGGGCGATGAATGGAAAACCGCATTTAATACGCCCGAGGGCCATTTTGAGTATCTGGTGATGCCATTCGGGCTTTCTAATGCGCCATCTGTATTCCAGTCCTTTATGCATGACATCTTCCGAAAGTATCTGGATAGATTCATGATAGTATATTTGGATGATATTTTGGTCTTTTCGGATGATTGGGAGTCTCATGTGAAGCAGGTCAGAATGGTGTTCCAAGTCCTTCGTGCTAATTCCTTGTTTGTGAAGGGGTCTAAGTGTCTCTTCGGAGTTCAGAAGGTCTCCTTTTTGGGCTTCATTTTTTCCCCTTCTACTATCGAGATGGATCCAGTTAAAGTCCAGGCCATTTATGATTGGACTCAGCCTACATCTGTAAAGAGCCTTCAGAAATTCCTGGGCTTTGCGAATTTTTACCGTCGCTTTATCGCTAATTTTTCTAGTGTTGTCAAACCACTGACTGATTTGACCAAGAAAGGTGCAGATGTGGTGAATTGGTCCTCTGCGGCCGTTGAGGCGTTTCAGGAGCTGAAACGTCGTTTTTCTTTGGCTCCTGTGTTATGTCAGCCAGATGTTTCGCTCCCTTTTCAGGTCGAGGTTGATGCTTCTGAGATTGGAGCAGGGGCTGTTTTGTCTCAGAGAAGTTCTGATGGCTCTGTGATGAAGCCATGTGCTTTCTTTTCTAGAAAGTTTTCGCCTGCTGAGCGTAATTATGATGTTGGTCGAGGGAGAATTGGAGTATGTGGTGGAGAAGATTTTAGATTCTCGTATCTCGAGACGGAAACTTCAGTATCGGGTCAAATGGAAGGGCTATGGTCAGGAAGATAATTCCTGGGTTCTTACCTCCGATGTCCATGCTGCCGATTTGGTTCGTGCCTTTCATTTGGCTCGTCCTAATCGGCCGGGGGGTTCTGGTGAGGGTTCGGTGACCCCTCCTCAAGGGGGGGGTACTGTTGTGAACTCTGTTCTTGAGCTCCCTCCTGTGGTCAGGAATGGTATTTCTGTGAGTTCTGTCCGTGGGTTCCCTCTGGTGGCTGAAAGTGGAGCTGCTGGTCTGGAGGTGGCTTCCTCAGCTGCATCGTTTAAGACTGGGCTGGTTCCTCTATTTAACTCTGCTCAGATCGTTACCTGATGCCAGTTGTCAATGTATCTGTACTGGTTCAGATCTCACTTGGATCTCCTGATGACCTGTCTACTTCAGCAGAAGCTAAGTCCCTGTTAAGCTCATTTGTTGTTCATTTGTGTGCTGAATATATTTCTGAGTACCTGCTAAGTTTTGTCCAGCTGGCTATCATGATATTGTCTCGCTAGCTGGAAGCTCTGGGTTGCAGAGTGGCACCTACCGGGCCATGAGTCGGCGCGGGGGGTTTCTTGCTCACTCTGCGTGGCTTTTTGTAGTTTTTTGTGCTGACCGCAAAGATCCCTTTATCTATCTTCTGTCTATTTAGTAAGTTGGGCCTCCTTTGCTGAAACCTGTCTCATTCCTGTGTTTGTGCCTTCCTCTTAACTCACAATCAATATATGTGGGGGGCTGCTCTTTTCCTTTGGGAAATTTCTCTGAGGCAAGGTGAGGCTATATTTCTCTTTAGGAGTAGTTACCTCTCAAGCTGTGAAGAGTCGTCTAGGCAGAGTCAGGTACGATCCACGGCTAATTCTAGTGTGTGTGATAATAGATTAGGGCTGCGGTCAGCAGAGCTCCCACTTCCCAGAGCTCGCTCTATTTTGCAGTTTTGACTATCAAGTCATTCCCGGTGCTCCTAACCACCAGGTCCAACCATAACAGACTTCCACGCGACCAATCACAAGCCGTGACGTAATTCTCAGGTCCTAAATTCCTAATTCTAGGAATTTAGGACCTGAGAATTACGTCACGGCTTGTGATTGGTCGCATGGCGGTCACATGGGCGGCCGCGACCAATCACAAGCCGTGACGTCATCTAAGGCCCTGAACGCGCTCATTCTTAGGAAGGAAGGCTGCCGGAAAGAAGCCGAGGGTGAGTATATTCCTATTAGGTATATACTCACCCTCGGACGCGCCCTGCTTCTTTCCGGCAGCCTTCCTTCTTAAGAATGAGCGCGTTCAGGGCCTTAGATGATGTCTCGGCTTGAGATTGGTCGCGGCCGCCCATGTGACCGCCATGTGACCAATCACAAGCCGTGACGTAATTCTCAGGTCCTAAATTCCTAGAATGAGGAATTTAGGACCTGAGAATTACGTCACGGCTTGTGATTGGTCGCGTGGCGGTCACATGAGCGGCACGCGACCAATCAGAAGCCAGGACGTCATGGAAGGCTGTAAACGTGCTCATTTTAAGCAGAGAAGGCTGCCGGTTACCAGCGGCGATGTCCAGGGGCCTCCGGAGAGGTGAGTATATCAATATTTTTTATTTTAATTCTTTATTTTACACTTAAATGTGGATTCCGATACCGATTTCCGATATCACAAACATATCAGAACTCGGTATCGGAATTCCGATACCAGAATCAGAAGATCGCCGACCTCATGGCCGACCCCACACAGGGGTCGGGTCGGGTTTCATGAAACCCGACTTTGCCAAAAGTCGGCGACTTCTGAAAATGGCCGACCCGTTTCGCTCAACCCTAGTGTGGAGCACAACACAGCCTTACACCCTGAACCACCCTCAGGGGTATCGTCTCGAGTAGAAGAACCTGCTGAAAAACAGATGGACACTGACATTGACACCCCAGAGGTCACTTCTCAGTGTACAGAGATCTGCAAGGAACTTGTAGCAGGAAGATCCTGCTCGAAGATCTGTCTTGTCAGAGTATTCCTAGCGAGCCAACGGGAGAAGGCAATCAAGGTATATGCAATCTTGGATGATCAGAGCAACAGGTCTCTAGCTAAGTCCTTTCTCTTCGACACCTTCAACATTGCTGGTCCCGGCTCTCCATACTCCTTGAAGACATGTGCAGGTACTGTCGACATTGCGGGGAGAAAGGCGACCGGATTCAAAGTAGAGTCTATAGATGGTCAAACCTGCTTATCCTTGCCATCAATACTGGAGTGCAATCAGATTCCCGACAATAGGTCTGAGATACCTACACCAGAGGTAGCAGCTCATCATACCCACTTGAAACATATAGCTCACCTGATACCGGAACTGGACCAAGGAGCTCCAATCGTCTTACTCCTCGGAAGAGACATACTACAGGTCCACAAGGCTAGAGGACAGGTTAACGGCCCACAATACGCCCCATATGCTCAGAGACTTGACCTAGGATGGGTCATCATGGGAGATGTCTGTCTGGGTGGAGCACACAGGCCGACATCAGTCAACAACATGCTCACCAATACTCTCGAAAATGGACATCCGTCTCTCTTCCAGCCATGCGAGAGCAGTTTCATGATTAAAGAATTGCCACACAATGCCCCTCCACCTTGTCCGTTAGCTGATTCTTCCTGTGAAGACTATGCATGCAATGGAGAGCAAGATCATATAGGGTGCACAGTTTTCCACAGGACAAGATAAGACAATCAGGTAGCAAAGTCCATAGAGGACAGACTGTTTTTGGACATCATGGATCGAAAGAAAGTAAGAGATGAATCAAAGAGTTGGGTCGCACCTTTACCATTCAAACCACAGAGGCAACACTTACCCAACAACAGAGAACTTGTCTACAGTCAATTTGTCTCCCTTACACGCAAACTACAGAAGACACCAGAAACAAGAGAACACTTCTTTACCTTCATGGCCACGCGGAAATTGCACCTGTACTTCAAGATTCCGATTAATGTTGGTACTTACCTATTTTCGGCGTGTATCATCCAAAGAAACCAGGTCAGATAAGAGTGGTATTTGACTCAAGTGCCAGATACAAAGGTGTTTCTTTAAACGACGTCTTTCTCTCTTGTCCAGACCTCAGCAACAGACTTCTGGGAGTACTTCTTCGTTTCCGCAAAGACGCAGTAGCATTTATGGCTGACATACAACAGATGTTTCACTGCTTCCTTGTTAAAGAAGAACACAGTAACTACTTGAGGTTCTTCTGGTACTGCGTTAATGACCCCTACAAGGACATCATGGAATATCATATGAAGGTACACATCTTCGGGAACAGCCCCTCCCTTGCTGTCACTATCTATGGCCTTAGACATTCAGCCAGAGAGGGTGAAGCAAAGTATGGATCGGATGTAAGATCATTTGTGGAAAAGGATTTCTACGTAGATGACTGCCTGAAATCCACACCCCTGAGATCAGTCGGCAGTCAGTCTCCTAAAAAGGGCACAAGAAATGCTTGCTTCGTCCAATTTGAGGTTGCACAAAATTGCTTCCAACAGCCAAAAACTAATGGCAGCCTTTCCCTCTCAAGATTACTCAACCAATTTAAAGGACTTGGATTTAAGCACGGACTCCCTTCCCATGCAGCGGAGCCTTGGTTTACTCTGGGATTTAAAAAAGGATGCATTTACCTTCCAGATCAGCGAAGAAGAGAAACCCTTCATGCGTAGAGGCGCCCTGTCCATTGTAAACAGCTTGTACGATCCTTTGGGATTTGTTACCCCTGTAACTATCCAAGGTAAAATGATGTTGAGAGACTTCACCCAAGAGACGTCCGATTGGGATGATCCGCTTCCCAGCGAGAAAAGAGAATTGTGGGTAAGATTGAAGAACTCTTTAGAAGCCCTGTCAAGTCTCTACGTGGCACGTCCATATGCTTCTGTGCCATCAACGGAAGTCAAGATGCAAAGGCTTTGTATCTTCTGTGATGCCTCAACCAAAGCAATTGCAGCAGTGGCGTATTTGAAAACTACCGGCATCAACGAACAATACCATGTAAGGCTTGTTATGAGCCGGGCAAAACTGTCCCCACTCCGTGAACACACAGTACCCAGACTGGAACTCTGTACAGCTGTGCTAGCAGTAGAGTTAGCTGAACTTATCTCAACAGAAATCAGCCTGGAAGTCAAAGAAGTTGAGATCTACACAGACAGCAAGGTAGTGCTGGGGTACATTGGCAATGAAACTGTTTGCTTTTATGTCTACATCAGCAATCAGGTGCTAAGGATCAGGAGATCCACATGCCCTAAACAGTGGCACTATGTGTCCACACACCACAATCCTGCGGATCATGCAACCAGATCTGTTGAAGCAAGACACCTTGAGGACACAACCTGTTTACTGGCCCTGCATTGTTATACCGTTCGACGCCAGACATTGACGAGTCAAACACCTTTGAACTGGTGGATCCAGAGGCAGATGAGAAAATCCGCCCTCAGGTATCCATTCTACGCACGGTGACTAAAGACAATCACCTCAAATCCCACCATTTCAACAAGTTCTCAACTTGGAACTCTCTTGATCGTGCCCTCGTTTGTTTGATTCATGTGGCTCGATCCTATAGGTCAACGTCACCCACCATTCAGAAATCTTGCAAGGGTTGGCACCACTGCAAGCTTGCCTTTACCGTTCCAAACATGGAAAATGCCAAGAATGTTATAATTCGTACCATACAACATGAATGTTACGCCAAAGAAATAGATAACCTCAATAAAGGCCAACCTGCTTCTAGAGACAGTGTTTTGAAGAAGCTTGATCCAATCATCGACCAAGATGGGCTGTTAAGAATTGGAGGTCGTCTTCAAGAAGCTGAAGTGGAATTTGGTGAGAAACACCCTGTAATAATCCCCGGACATCATCATGTCACGACCCTGCTTGTGCAACACCACCACGTTTTGGTGAAACATCAGGGCCGACTGTTCACCGAAGGAAATCTATGAACTGCTGGACTATGGATAGTTGGAGCAAAGAGGTGCGTGAGTAGACTCATTTACAACTGCGTTATTTGACGCAAATTCCGTGGGGGGACTCAGAAGCCAAAGATGGCCAATCTCCCATCAGACAGACTTAGTACAGAACCTCCCTTTATCAACTTCGGACTGGACGTATTCGGGCCATGGTCTGTGGTTGCACGTCACACTAGAAGAGGCTAAGCCAATGCCAAAAGCTGGGCAGTTATGTTCACCTGTATGTTCATCAGTCCACATCAAAGTAATTGAGTCCATGGACACTTCAGGTTTTATAAATGCACTCCGACGTTTCATCTCCACCAGAGGCCCCGTGAAGCACAGACGCTCCGACAGAGGTACCAACTTTGTAGGAGCAGTGAAAGAACTTCAAATTCCTTCCAACCTAGACACCACCAGTGTGGGAAGATACTTGAATGAGCAGGGATGCACCTGGACTTTCAATCTGCCACACTCTTCTCACATGGGAGGTGCTTGGCAGAGGATAATAGGAATGGCACGCAGAATCCTTGACTCCATTTTCTTGCAAGCAGGTAGTGCAAGACTCACACATGAAAGTTTGACCACATTCTTGGCAGAAGTTTCGGCCATCATTAATGCTAGACCATTGACTTCACTGTCTAGTGACTCTGGGGATCCGACCATTCTCACTCCTGCCATGTTACTTACTTAGAAAGCCAGTGTTCTCAGAGCTCCACCTGGAGAATTTAGCAACAAGGACCTCTACAGATGACAATGGAGACAAGTACAAAGTCTTTCCAATACCTTTTGGGACAGATGGAGGAAGCAGTACCTCTCCACCTTACAACCAAGGAAGAAGTGGCAGACCGACAAACCAAACATCAAAACCGGTGATGTCATTCTCATCAAAGACAGCCAGTCTTGTCGCAATGAGTGGCCGTTAGGCCTCATCACTAAAATATTCCCAAGGAAAGACGGGAAGGTGCGTAAGGTCGAGGTCAAAGTAGGCAAGTCTGGGGAGAGTAGATTATTCCTCAGACCAGTTGTGGAACTTGTCTTATTGTTTTACCCAAAAGAGCTGTAGGTGGCATCAGTTGATGCCAAGCGGGGAGTGTTCTGTCCATTTCAGTAGGACAGTGTGGCTTGTATTATGCATTGAAGTTTAGTACTATAGTGTTTGGTTTGCTGTGTTATAGCACCATCTAGTGGTGGTTAAATTTATTATCTTTGCTTTAGTAACAATTAGAGTGTCGCATTGTGGGATTGTACCAAGGTATCCTGGGATAGGGAAACTCCATTATTTTCTGTGTTCTTTCTGGGACACACGTGCTCATGTGCTGTGCTGGAACCATCTACTTACTAGCCATCCTGGTTACGTTTATCCGGTAAGATTGTTGCTTCTGTTCTTGTAATATAGTGTTGTACAGAATGTTATTTACTGTGTAGCAGCCAGCACATAGGAAATGTATTATCAGAGACTTACGGTATGTAGTTATATACACAAGTTGCATCATACTGTATACTTTCTCTGTTAGTTGTAAAGTATCAGCTGTGTTATTATTTGGCCCAATACTTATCCATATCATTTGTATTCTTATAGTTTTACCGCATGCATTTGCATACCTGTTTACCAATAAACGAGTTAGACTACAGAGAACAGTCTGCTTATTTGGAAGACAGAAGTGGTTTATGCTGTATGTTGGATCACACACCGTATCAACGTGTATGAAGACAGAACATCAATTCTTAATGAGAACATGTTCAGAGATATTAAGAAGAAGCTGAAAGGTCAGATGTAAAATCAGTTTATGTCTACCACATACAATTTAAATGCTTTATAGGCCAATTCCACCCATTAGTGTTGAGCGATACCTTCCGATATTTGAAAGTATCGGTATCGGATGGTATCGGCCGATATCCGAAAAATATCGGATATCGCCGATACCGATACCCGATACCAATACAAGTCAATGGGACACAAGTATCGGAAGGTATCCTGGATGGTTCCCAGGGTCTGAAGGAGAGGAAACTCTCCTTCAGGCCCTGGGGTCCATATTCATGTGTAAAATAAAGAATAAAAATAAAAAATAGGGATATACTTACCCTCTGACGCGCCCTGGTAGTAACCGCTGTAACCGGCAGCCTCCGTTCCTAAGAATGAGCGAGTGAAGGACCTGCGATGACGTCGCGGCTTGTGATTGGTCGCGTGACCGCTCATGTGACCGCTCACGTGACCAATCACAAGCTGCGACGTCATCGCAGGTCCTTCACTCGCTCATTCTTAGGAACGGAGGCTGCCGGTTGCACGTCTGAGGTCCAGGCTCCGTCGGAGGGGTGAGTATATCCATATTTTTTATTTTTATTCTTTATTTTTTACATGAATATAGATCCCAGGGCCTGAAGGAGAGTCTTCTCTCCTCCAGACCCTGGGAACCATACACTGGGAACTTCCGATTCCGATTTCCGATATCACAAAAATATCGGAACTCGGTATCGGAATTCCGATACCGCAAATATCGGCCGATACCCGATACTTGCAGTATCGGAATGCTCAACATTACCACTCATACCTTTTATTAGACCTCAAATCCAGCATCAACAACCATAGAGGTCTTCAATAGACTTCTGGTTGTCATGCCGATGCATCGCTGACCCCCGATCACATGATGGGGTCAGCAATGCACGCATTTCTGGCCTGATGGCTGGAAGCGCTAGTTAAATGCTGCTGTCAGTGTTTGACAGTGGCATTTAACTAGTTAATAGCGGCGTGTGCATCGCGATTCCACCCGCCGCTATAGCGGTCACATGTCAGCTGTCTGACATCTGTACGTGGAGAGGAGCTCCGCCCATGGCTACTAACCTGTCAAATTGCACTGTCAATCTCTGATAGCAGAATTTAAAATGCGCAGGCAGAGAAGCGCATCAATCCACGTTTTCATTGGCGTGCCCTTTATGTGTTTGTGGGGAACCGATGAGTTTTCATGACAGCTGAGTGTCTGCTGAAGACCTCTGTGTTTGTCATTACAATCCTTGTAAGAAGGCCAGTATTTTGCTGTCATTGGCAGAGAATTTTTGGCATACACAATAGTGCCGGTGCGCTTCTATGTATTGCACAAGCGACAATTGAATAAAGTAAAAATAAACTGTTTTTAAAAATTTGGTATTTTTTTTAAAAAGCACAAGTTCAAATCACCACCCTTTTGCCCCCTTAAAAATCAAACAATTTAAAAAGATAAAAATTACACATGTGCCATCGCTCTGTTTGTAAAAGTCTGATCAAAATATAAAATAAATTATAGAGCTCTGATCAAAATATAAAATAAATTATAGAGGTCTTTAATAGACCTCTGATTGTCATACCGACGCATTGCTGACCCCCGATCACACCCGCTAGTTAATACTAGTTAAATAAGAAAGCACAAATTCAAATCACCTCCCTTTTGCCCCCTTAAAAATCAAACAATTTAAAAAAAATAAAAATTACACATGTGCCATCGCCCTATTTGTAAAAGTCTGATCAAAATATAAAATAAATCGATCCAAGCAGTAAGTGGCATAATGAGAAAAAAATCAAAACTCCCAAAATATGTTGTTTTTTCAGCCGCCCCAACATTGCAATAAAATGCAATAAGAGGCGATCAAAACATTGTATCTACCCCAAAATGGTATCAGTAAAAAATGTCAGCTCAGGGTGCAAAAAATAATCCCTCACACAGCTTCATATCCCGAAAAATGAAAACGTTACAGGTCTTCGGAAAATGGCAACACAGGAATGTTTGGGGGGGTTTTTTACGCATTTCCAATTTTTTTGATTACTTAAATAAAAAAACACGCATGTTTGGTATTCTGACCTGGAGAATCTTATTTCCAGGTCACTTTTACCATTTAATCAACATTGTAAACAAAAACAATTTTGCAATTCTAATGCACTTAGATTTTTTTCTCCTGCTTTCCAGTGCATCACATGATAAAATAAATTGAGTCCTTCAAATGCACAACTCGTCCCGCAAAAACAGGCCCTCATATGGCTTTATTGACAGAAAAATAAAAAAGTTATGGCTCTTGGAAGAAGGGGAGGAAAAAACAAAAACGGAAAAAACGAAAAAGACCGAAGTATAAAGGGGGTAAGGCTTCATTCAAATGTCAGATTTTTCACATACGTCTTTCATCTATGCTTTTTACTAATACATCGTGTTACCATTATCATCTCTAGGGCTTGTCACTTGTGAATTTTTTATTTTTGTGGCATGTGTATGCATTAAAAAAAATCATTGCAAAATTCCAATTTTGATCCAAGTTATCTTTAAAAATCCTTTATAGTCTATGAGTTAATGAAAAGCATCAATGTACTGTCCATTTCTAACATTATAAAGTTTATTGAGATGCTTTACAATTTTTTTTTCTTTGCGTACGAGAAAATGATTGATGAAACATTTATGGTTAAAAACTGACTGACCAAACACTAATGAAAATGAAATCCAACACACTGATAAATATTGGAACAATTTTTTTCTGTGCACAGGAAAAATCACTAATGGCTGAATGAAGCTTTATTTTTCCCACAGGAAATAATGTAAAAATATATAAAAGCATATTGACTAAATTGGTTGTACAAACTGCATGCACATTAAAGGCAAGTATGTAGAAACATATTTTCTCATATAAAAAAAACAGAAGAACACAGATAATTGTTCTAAATAATTAAGGCAGAGAGCATAAATTCACCTAAACTACCAAATTGACAAAGAAAAGAATAAAATCATAGTCAAGTTTAATTTTTCTTTTTCTCATTTCTATTTTTTTTTTATTACTTTGTCGTTTGTAATAAAACTGTAAAAAAAAGGTGACCATTACCATGAGTTCTGTGTCATGCCAGTGTGAATTTGAGAAATCTTGAAATATAATGATCAGTATTGTAATTTTTAAGTCTTTGCATAAACTTGATGTATTTGCGAATAAAAGTTTACAAATTACAAAATGTAGCTCCGGCAATGATGTCTTCTTTTTCATCAATTAACAGCTTTCTGGGTCATACATTTATTCTTGCTGATTTGTAAGAAAGAGAAATAGAAAGAGGAGAGAGATTTCTACATATCACCTTTCCAATTATTACCTGTTTAATACACTTTTAACTTAGCATTTTAACACATTTTACACTACTGAATGGTACAAATTTAAAAGGACTCCATCAGCACAGAATGACTATTCAAACCACGTACAGGGTGCACCATGATGAGGCCAAACATTTATATACACCTTCTCACCTGCTCATTTTGCATCTACTGTATCTCTGCCCTTTATTTGCACTATGAAGCCAGAGGTGTCAATCAAAGAAGAGGGTGGGTTAGAGACTTAGGTAAAGCAAGCAGGTAAGAAGATATATTTAAATGATTGGTAGCGCCATGATGCAAATTGTTGTAGTGGGATGATTTTTACGCTTTTTTGATCAAAACAGTGTTAACTAAGTAGCCTTATTTACATGTATTATTACTATTTATTTATTTTTTTTACTTACTACAGGGTATTTGCTCATTTATTTTTTATCTTGGGATTTTTCTGTTATATGGCTAAAGTGTGAACGTGCTCATATCATACAATGTGATTTTTAGATAATTAAATTGCATTGTATTACATGAAATGAGTATTTTATTACGTACCAGCCAAGTTTACGGTCTCAGAAACAGACCGCTACAAGCGAGGAAACAATAGAGGGGATCCTCATGGTAGAACCACCTACCTGTTCCTCTGAGTCTTTAACTAAACAAGGTATTCAAGTCATTAATCTCTCTGTTTGGAATATTGACACTGACGAAATGACTGTACTGAAAAAGGGTCTCTCCTTTGTGCCTAATAGCGACTTTGACCTTTTCAGAACTGTAAAAGATCTTAACCTTTTTTTACGTAAAATTAGGTGGAAGAAGTTCTTTTATAAACAGGATTCCTGTATGTGTGCTGATCTTGGCATACCAGCAGATATGTTGGCTGACGTTAGATTATTGCATAGTATTGGTGAGGTGGATCCCAACCAACGGGGTCTGGGCCCTTTTACACAATTGAAGGTTAAAAGCCATAGGATGCCTCCACCTTCCAGTGACTTGTCAGCCTTTGATATTTTCTCTAACCTGGTAACGTCCGAACTTATTGGTCTTTCTAAGTCCCGCATATCATGCAGATTTAACTCTTCTAAGAACGAGATAGAAGCAATTAATCGCTTGGAACGTGATGATACCATTGTAATTAAGCCCTCAGACAAGGGTGGCAATGTTGTCATCCTTGACACCTCACATTACCAGCAGATTTGTGACTCTATACTTGCTGACAGAGGCTCTTATGAGATCCTCACAAATAATCCAACTAAGGAATACTGAGAAGAACTTCGCCAAATTTTGCAGGATGGTTTGGAGAGAGGTGTTATTGATAAGATAGAATTTGATTTTATCTTCCCTCGCCATCCTGTAATGGCTACTTTCTACTGCCTCCCCAAAGTTCACAAGGGCCTGACCCCTTTAAAGGGCAGGCCCATTGTGTCAGGGGTAGGCAGTTTGTGTCAGAATGCAGGTATTTATCTGGATCGTGTGTTGGCTCCATTTGTGTCTGCTTTGCAATCTTTTGTAAAAGACACCCCTGATTTGCTACGTCACCTTGAAGGCTTGACTGTTGACCCAAAGGCCCACCTTGCATGCATTGATGTGGAGGCCCTTTATACCTCCATCCCTCACGAGAAGGGTTTGGAGGCTGTGGCGTTTTTCCTCCAAACGAGAGGACAACATCTTCAAGAACATAATCGGTTTATTTTAAAACTCCTCCGGTTTTGTTTAACACATAACTATTTCACGTTTAATTATCATACCTACAACCAGCTGAGGGGGACGGCCATTGGCAGCCCTTGTGCCCCGGCCTATGCTAACCTCTTCCTCGGCTGGTGGGAGGAGACTTTGGTTTGGAATTGTGACCCTGAAGAAGGTGATTTCTCTCATGTATCGTGTCTCAGAAATATGGACACGATACATAGATGACATTTTTCTGATCTGGACGGGTTCTAGAGATGACTTTGAGGGTTTTGTGGACAGGCTCAACCATAACACCATTGGGCTCTTTTTCACATCAGTGATTGATCTGTCTTCATTGCCCTTTTTGGATATACTCATTACCAAAGGAACAGATGGTGAGTTGGTGACTTCCAATTTCAAAAAAACCCACAGCCACCAACGCTCTCCTGCATTGGAGTAGCCACCATCCTGTGCATCTTAAAAGAGGTATCCCTAAGGGGCAATACCTCAGAATTCGGAGGAATTGCTCTAATGAGGATAATTTTGAGTCTCAAGCCAAGGAATTGAGAAAAAATTTTCAAGATAGAGGCTATCCATCTCATGTCCTCAAAAGAGCATATCATGACGTCAAAAGCAGAGATAGAACATCTCTTCTGAACCCCACTCAGAGGATACAGAACGATGATGTGGTAAGATTTATTACCACCTTTGATAATGGTGCCACCCATGTAAGAGATATTATGAAAAAATATTGGTCCATTTTACAAATGGACCCTGATATCTCTCGCCATTTGGGGGACACTCCGGCCATTACCTACAGGAAGGCACGCTCACTTAATGACAGGTTGGTTCACAGCCACTTCTCGGGCCCTAGTAATGAGACCTGGTTGAGGAGCAATGTGGTTGGCTGTCATAAGTGCGGACACTGCACGGCCTGCCAACACATTCATGTGGGTAATAGTTTTGTGAGCAATGTTACCAACAGGAAATATGACATTAAGCAATTCATGAATTGCAGTACTAAAGGGGTTGTATATAGGGCATCTTGCTCCTGTGGCATTGAATACATCGGCAAAACCATCAGAGAGTTTAAAAAAAGAGTGGGCGAACACGTGGGTGACGTCGAGCATGGAAGAGATACCCCCATCTCGCGGCACGTAAATCAGATGCATGATGGCCAATCTAAACATCTCAAATTTATGGCCATTGAGAAAGTTACTAAACCTATACGTGGGGGCTACTGGGATCAGTTGCTCCTTCAGCGGGAAGCTAAATGGATTTTTTATCTTAATACGGTTTCCCCTTATGGCCTAAATGATCAAATGAATTACAGTTGTTTTATCTGAATCATGCTTATAGGCCTCCTTTTTTCGGCCATGTTTCTCACACAGTCATTTGTCATTTTTTATATGCCTAAGTCCTCTTGTTGTCATCCATAATTAGTGGGATTTGCATGTTTATCCTAATTATGCTATTATTTAAATATGGGGCTCATTGTCTTTGCGGCATTTTCATCGGCTGTTCCTTACATTCAATAATGGTAACTAATTTTGGTACACTGACACCGCTGTTTATTATATTACATGTGCTGTGTCCCACATATGTGAACTGGTGCATATCGAGTTTATCCTTCTTAGTACTGTGTTTTGGACATGTTTATGTTCCTTTACCAATGTTTTTTTATTCTCAATATGTTTAACTCTAGTGCACCTTGTAGCCGTTTGTATACTTTCTTACAATTGCACTTCACATATCATTACATGCGGCTATTTTTATCTTGTTTTGTCTCCGATCCTTCTTGTTACACCTCCCATATATCTTTAGAAGGTTGGTTGCGTGGTTTCGTTGCTTGGCAACGATGTCCTCCGCCAGATTGTTTTTTTGCTGGGCGGTTGTGCGTCCCTTGTTGCGTAGTAACGGCGGCTTCCGGCCCGTACTGCGCATGTCTTTAGGTGCCGTGCTTTTTATGTTACCGCTGTGTACATTTGATGTGTACAGCCATTTCATAGGTGAGTATACTTGCCGCTATCCTTTACAGCGCTCACAGCGTTTTTTTGGCTGACTATTTTGGTTTACTAATGTAGCCGCGCGCCGTTTGTTACCTAGCAACGGCTATTTCCGGCTGCTACTGCGCATGTCCGCAGGCGCCGCTGTTTTCTTCATTTAGGTGCCTAGCGCTTCTCGTGTTTCACAGCGTGTGACGTCATTACATGCGGTGAGTGTACCTATGGTTACTGTTCATAGTGCTTATAGCGCTTTCTGGATTGGATTTTAGGGTCCATTTCTCTGGCTAGCTAAGTAGCGGTATTGACATGTCAGCGCATTAGCCAATCAGAATTAATGCTAAATGTGACACACAGCCGCCACTCAGGTGATTTGATTGCCCCAACGTATGTGGCTCATTGTTCTAATGAACCACTTCCTATTTATAGTCTGGCCCTATGGTCTGTCCACTCTCTGCAAGACAGCATAGAGGGTGGCAGCACCTTTTGTCTCCCTTTTTGAGCACGTAGGCACTCATCTCTCTACACAAGCAGGTCCCCTGATGATTGGCTTGGAGGAAACGCGTCGGGACTGACTACAGGGAGAGTGCAGGGCATGTTATTGCAGGGGTAGATGTGGACTGCCCTTGTAAGGGCGGGAGCTCTGGGGATAGCTTACTGGTAGCCCGATAGGGAATGACAGGGTATTGTCGTCCCTTTTCATCAAGATCCGGATCACTCCCTGACCAGAGGTTTTCCGGTGCTCCTGCTCATTCATCTTCAAACCGGTGAGATTGTTCCTTTACCGTTCTATTTTGTTAATCACTAGTAATACCTCTGTTGTAGGTTCTACATTTTATAAATAGTGATAATTGTTTTACATGCAACCATTTGTATGGAGTATAGCCCTGCCACTCATATGAACATGATTTTGGTAGTTGTGGTTTGAACCATACTTTGGTCAGCGTCCACTCCGTAAGTACCACTGCAGGCGGAGTTGTTTTGAATCCTCACTGGGGTTTTATAGGTCTCATGGTGGGACCCTACCCCATGTTTTTATAACACTTTGGGTGACATTGTTTTTACTTTTATCTATTAGTAAAAGTTACATTTTAGTCCATTTCTGCTGTTTTTCTTCTTCTCATTACGTACCAGACAGCAAGAATTCTGGCTCTCACAGACCTGTTAGTTTTTCTTTAAGGAGGCATCCTATTCTGCATTCATTATGTGTATTAACTGCACCTGTTTTAACTTGCTACCTGTATAAAAGACATCTGTCCATACACTCAATTAATCACACTCCAACCTCTCCACCATTTCCAAGACCAAAGTGCTGTCTAAGGTCACCATCGACAAAATTGTCATCCTGCACAAGGCTGGGATGGGCTACAGGACAATAGGCAAGCAGCTTGGTGAAAAGGCAACAACTGTTATCACAATTGGAAAATGGAAGAAACACAAGATGACTGCCAATCTTCCCCGGTCAGGGGCTCCTTGCAAGATCTCACTTCGCGGGGTTATTATGATTCTGAGAAAGGTCAAGAATCAGCCCAGAGCTACACGGGAGAACCCTAGCCAATGACCTGAAGAGAGCTGGGACCACAACATCAAGAATTACCATTATTAACACACCACACCGTAATGGATTAAAATCCTGCAGGGCACACAAGGTCCCCCAGATCAGACATGTCCAGGCCCATTTGAAGTTCACTAATGACCAGAGAGACATGGGCAAAAGACATGTGGTCAGCTGAGACCAAAGTAGAACTTTTTGGTATCATCTCCATTCACCGTGTTTGGAGGAAGAAGAAGGATGAGTACAACCCCAAAAACACCATACAAACCATGGTGGAAGCATCATACTTTAAGGGGGGCTTTTCTGCAAAGTATTGAAGAGAGGATGGATGGGGTCATGTACATGTATCACAAGATATTGGTCAACAACCTACTGTATTTCCTTCAGTAAGAGCATTGAAAATGGATTGTGGCTGGGTCTTCCAGCATGACAATGACCCTAAACACGCTGCAAGGGCAACTAAGGAATCATTCCGTAAGAAGCATTTCAAGGTCCTGGAGTGGCCCATCCAATCTCCAGACCTGAGACCATGAGAAAATGTTTGGAGGGAGCTGAAGTCAATGTTCCCTGCGGCAGCCCAGAAACTTGGAGAAGTGAGCCAAAATCCCTGCTGTAGAGTGTGCAAACTTGGCCAAGAACTACAGAAAATGTCTGACTTCTGTGATTGCAAAGATCTCTGGACCAAATATTAAGTTCTCTTTACCTATTGTATCAAATACTTATTTTAAGCAATAAAATGCAAATTAATTATGTTAAAATCATACAAAGTGATTTTCTGGATTCATTTTTTAAGATTCTGTTTCTCACAGTTAAGTGTACCTACAATAAAAATTACAGACCTCTCCATTCTTTGTAGGTTGGAAAACTTGCAAAATTGTCAGAGTATCAAAAATGTATTTTCCCCACTGTATGTGCTAACTCAATTTTTGGTTAGGCATAGATAAGTGCCGATTTTCATTTACCTATAGCTAATGCCATTTATTAGATGGAGGAAGCATCTGCCTGCCTATCCATTTTGTTTCACACAACGGGACACATCTTATCTGTCTCATCAAATTCTATACTATTTGGCTGTTGCAATTGCTAATAGGCAGCAAACACATCTCATGCCAGTTCAATGAGTTCTATAGCTATACTTTATTGCTGCTGCTGACAGAATTGCACTGGGTCTGGCCCTACACAATTGAACATTTCCTTGGCTGCCTCATCAAATTTAAAACTATGTGGCTAATGCCACCTCCACCATCTCCTGATTGTACATTGTACATTGTTTTTAATAATTACTGAGCATATGCTGCTTGCTCAGCTGACAGTACTGGCCCTAGACATTTTCTACTACACATCTCCTGCCTGATCATTTTGTTCCTTAGCTATACTGTATTGTACCGTTGCTGGAAACCTTACCTTGTGCAGGTAAATGAACTTGAAACTGCCCTTAAAAAAGGGAACATTTTTGTACAGCTTTTTAAAAAGACATTGCATTTTTACTTTCAAGCAGAAAACCTGTGGCTCGTCCCAAAAAGGAATCATTTTGGACAATTTATTAAAAAGCTATTGCATCTTCATTTTCCAAACAGCAATACTGTTGGAAGCCATTTCTTATTCTCTTTCTAAATAGCAAACCTAGCTAACAACAAACATTTTACTACTCTGCTATCATATTAATAAACATTAATAATAATAACGTGACTATAGGAGGGTTAATTAAATGAAATTTAGTGTCTATTAGCAATCAGTGGAGATGGAGGAAGAAAGTA
This sequence comes from Ranitomeya variabilis, assembly GCF_051348905.1. Classification (NCBI taxonomy): domain Eukaryota; kingdom Metazoa; phylum Chordata; class Amphibia; order Anura; family Dendrobatidae; genus Ranitomeya; species Ranitomeya variabilis. The sequence continues at coordinate 155,237,749 of NC_135237.1, forward strand.
CACAGGTGATACTAAACAGCCCAGCCTCATCTCATTTTCTCATTGTGGAATGGGTGATTGTAGCACCGGCGCCCCAGCTTTGGTCAGGTCCTCCTCTCCAGCAGGTGCCTTGTCGTAATTCCCATTCTCTGTCTGCTCCCCATTACCTTTTGGAGACCTCCTCCGAAGCCTTCGTCCCAGGTCCCGCACGTTCGTCCTCTGCTGATACTTCCTGGTCTCAGCATGCAGCGCGCAGGTTTCCTGGCACGGCTCTGAGAGCACGTGCACACTCCCGGTCTCTTAAAGAGACAGCATACTATTCTTTAAAAGGGTCTCAGCCAATGGGTGAGTGTCTTGTAGTATTTTAGGCACCTCTGCCCTAAAGGAGGTGCCTGAGCTGTTGCTAGTTTTCAAGTTCCCCATACCTGCATGTTTATGCTCAGTTTGCACCTTACTAATACCAGTTTGTCTCCTCAGTGTGTCTTCTGTGGCACTATGCCTTCTGGGGCCACGCCTGTACCACTGCACCTGTCTGTGCCAGCTGCTGCCCACTACTCGCCTCGGACACTCTTCTCCTGCCTGGTTCTCCATTACCTGCAGTACCTGCCTGCCTGCCTGCCAGTCTGGCTGAGTCAGCTTCCACTTGTCCAGGGTCTAACTGGAGGTAGCACTTTCTGTCTCCCGGGCTTACTGTTCTGGCCCCGTTTGAGGGGTCTTACTGCGGGAGTCTGGGTCTCGCAAAGTCTTTCCCCTTTGGAGCCCCCCAGGCAGTTGTCTTGTGGTTCGCATCTGCCTGTCAATTGAAAATTCTGACAGTCTGACTCATCAAAATGAACAAGAACTGGATTTGAAGAGACTTCTTAATCCAACAGGATGCCGCACTAGAACATAAAGCCAATTCAAATGTTCCCTTTTTTCTAGTGTATTCCCATGCACCACTTGCCAGTTAAAAAATGGTACAAAGTTCATGGTTTCTTCTTTTTTTATCCTCCTCCTCTAATCCAAAACTTTCCATCCTCCAGTGTTGTGAATTAGACTTTTTGGCTCCCTCTTGTGGTTACTAGTGATATGACTCTGGGATTGTCTTTCCTCAGTTTGGCACCCACCTGGGTCGTTAGTCCAGGGGTGTTGCTATATAAACTTCCTTTTTGCTGACCATATAAGTCATCTTACTATATTCTGCTATTAGCTAGAGGGCCTCTCTTTGCTAAATACCTAGCTCATTCTTACGTTTGTCTTTTCCTCTTACCTCACCGTTATTATTTGTTGGGGGCTTGTATCCAACTTTTGGGGTCTTTTCTCTGGAGGCAAGAAAGGTCTTTCTTTTCCCTTCTAGGGTTAGTTAGTTCTCCGGCTGGCGCGAGACGTCTAGAACCAACGTAGGCACGTTCCCCGGCTGCTGCTATTTGTGGTGCTAGGATTAGATATATGGTCAGCTCAGTTACCACTGCCCTATGAGCTGGTTTTTTGTGTTTGCAGACTTAGTAATTATTTCTGAGACCCTCTGCCATTGGGGTCATAACACTCCAGCACCTATTCCTACACTAATGCCGCTAACAGCGGCATTATGAGAGTATGGAATAAAATAGAATACAATAGAATAAAGTAGATGTAACCCTAATAAGGACTCTTGGATTTAGTTGCAGAAGCAAGGACTATAAGGATATAAGCTCTGCCTATATGCTTCTAATGCACAACTATCCCTTTTCCAAAAGCTATCCCTAAACTAATTGAAGTCAACAGCGGTATTAATAGGGACCAGAATAGAATAAATGGAGCCCTGATAAGGATTTTGTTTCATCAGCAACGTCTATAATTCACTATTGCTCCTTCACCAGCTTTCCCTACACTCAGTATTACAGATCACAGCTGCATTAAATACAATAGATGGAGCACAGATAAGGGCTGTTGGTTTTAGTGCTTTTCTGAAAGGCCTACAGTGGCATATAAAAGTTTGCTGATCATAATAGTTTGGGAAGGGGTCATGGATATTGGCCCCTACCAAACTAATAACACCAGCCCTCAGCCACCCCAGAAATGACGTATCCATTACATTCACCAGTTTTTGCTCTTAGCTTCACCTCTTTCCACTTGCCCTGGTGCGTTGGCAAGCTGGGTGATTATTTTTGGGGTTGATGTCAGCTGTGTAATGTCAGCTGACATCAAGCCCATAGGTTAGTATTTTAGAAATGGCTATTAGACTCTTCCATTATTAACCCAGTTAATTAAATGAAAAAATACACACAAACAGGAAAAAAGATTTTATTTGAATAAAGACTCCCTTTTAATAAAGGCTCCCCCACACATTACCTGGTTTACTCATTGATTAATTTAAATCAAAATTCTCCGCAGATCTGACAACATCTAATTAGGTACCACGTCGTCCACCAATTTCCTCACTGGCGATCATATCTGTATTGTCATCGCACGTAAGCCGTTATCATGAAAACAAGATTGCAGAGGTTATTTGAGGTAATTTCTCATGGGTGATGACATTACACCCGTGATTAATCTCTGCAGTTTCGCTCTCGCAGTCCTGGCTCACAGCGATGAAGTGACTGTGAGAGCAAGACTTCAGAACTTATTCATGGTCATTTCTCACTCTTGTTTTTTCCTGTGTGTGTTTTTTTCTGAGTTAGACGCCTCTCCATTACTAACCTATGGGCTTGATTGTAGCTGACATTACAAAGTAGACATCAACCCCAAAAACAATTACCCCACTTTCCAACACACCAGGGCAAGCAGGAAGAACCAAGGCTAAGTGCCAGAATTGACGCATCTATTTTTGTGGCGCCTGAGGGCTGCCCCTTTTAGGTTGGGAGGAGGCCAATATCAAAAATATCTCATTTTGCCCTTCTACCCAGCTAATTATTCTTTTTTACCTACTTTATGTAGAAACAGGACGTCTCTTGTCCCTGCATTTATCATCCCCTCTACAATTCCTGACCTAGCTGCTCCGCTCCTCCCTGCTGCCAGGGACTTTTGCAGTGACTTATGACTCATGCAGTGAAAATTGACCTCCTGCTTCTACTGTAAGGTGGCAGCCAGACAGATCTTGAATGGGAGATATTTGTCCCCAATGTGCCAAGCCTCAGTAATGTAGGACTTGGAGAATCAAGCTCCAGCACAGATAGTGCTGGGGGGTGTTTTAATGGGCCTGTCATCGAGATTCCATTCAAACGCATAGCAATTAACTTGGTTGGTCCCCTGGTGAAGTCTGCAGGAAGTCATGAATATATACGTGGTCCTTGATTATGCTACAGAGTACTTAGAGGCGGTACACCTTAAGAGATTCCTTTGCAAGGTGTATCTCTCGGAAGCTGCTCCATATTTTCTCTTGAACAGGGCTACAAAAAGAGATACTAATGGATCCGAGGACCCCCTTCATGTCAAAGGTCATGAGGGAATTGTGCAAGGTGCTGCAAATTTCACAACTCAGGTTTAACAAAATCTTAAAGGAGAAGTTGAAAAAAGCCTTGGAGAAGGATGGCCCAGACTTGTATGGTCTGCTTCCCTATCTGTTATTTTCCATCAGGGAAGTTCCAAAAGCTTGCACAGGATTCTCCCCGTTTGATCTACTCTATGACCGACACCCTCATGGACTCCTGGATGTGGCAGGAGTATAGAGTATAGACTATACAGCCAAGATGAAAGAAAGGATAATAATAATAATGATAATAATCTTTATTTTTATATAGCACTAACATATTCCACAGCACTTTACAGTTTGCACACATTATCATCGCTGTGCCCGATGGGGCTCACAATCTGCATTCCCTATCAGTATGTCTTTGGAATGTGGGAGGAAACCAGAGAACCCAGAGGAAACCCACGCAAACACAGGGAGAACTTACAAACTCCTTGACAATGTAATGCCCAATGTGAAGGAGTACCTCCTCAAGGCACAGGAGGCACAGACCTGGGTGTATAATAGGGTGATACAGTTCAACCCAGAGGATCGAGTACTTGTGCTGGTGCCCTCGATGGAGAGCAAGTTCTTGGCCAAGTGGCAGGGCCCCTATGAGGTAGAAGAAAAAAAATGGTGGTTAACTATTAAGTCAACCAACCAAGGAGGAGGAAGCCCTACCAGGTTTACAATGTCAATCTTTTTAATCCTTGGCAGGACAGAGAACTCATGGAAGCTCCTTGTCTGGTGGCCAAGTCTTATGTCATTGTGAAAGATGTTTAGGTGGCTGACACCCTGTCCTACTAACAGAAACAGCAATGTTGGGAGCTGTTGTATCAGAATAATGACCTGTTTTCAGAGTTGCCAGGTCTCACTCAGGTCATAGAACATGAGAGACTCGCAGAGACTCATGTTCGCATCAACCTGAAACCATATCAGATTCCAGAGGCCTGCTGAGAACTGATCTAGAAAGAGGCAAAGCAGATGCTGAATCTAGAAATCATTGAAGAGTCCAAGAGTGGCTGGTCAAGTCCCATAGTGTTGGTGCCAAAACTAGATGGGGAATGGCAGTTTTGTAATGACTACAGGATCCACAACGAGGTCTCGACGTTAGACACCTACCCAAAATGTAGGGTAAATGAGCTGATTGAGGGACTAGGAGCAGCCACCCTGAACCTCACGAAAGGATACTGGAAAATTCCTCTGTCAAACGACGTCAAGGAAAAGACAGCCTACTAGACAACAGATGGATGTTATCAGTACATCAGGATGTCGTTTGGTTGCTGGATGCTCCGACCACTTTCCAGAGAGCAATGGACAGGATATTAACACTCCATAAAAAGTATGTAGTGGCCTACCTAGATGACATTGTCATATTCAGCCAGGACTGAGAAAGTCATCTTGGCAAAGTTCAGGCAATACACCCAAATGAAGGCAGACTTTACCATCAACCCAAACAAGAGTGCTATGAGGATGTAAGAAGCCAAGTATCTAGGCTACATGGAAGGTAGAGGTGAAATTAAACCACAAATAAATAAGGTGGATACGATCCAGAGGTGGACACAGCCCCTCTCGAAGATGCAGGTCAGGGCATTTCTATGCATAGTGGGCTACTATCAAAGATTTGTCCCAAATTTTGACCTGATAGCAGCCCTGCTGATGGATCTTCTGAAATGGATGAAGGAACTGAAAATGGCCCTTTGTAAACAGCCAGTGTGGGTGGTGCCAAACTTCTAAAAAGAGTTTGTGGTTCAGATGGACGCATCGGATATCAGGCTGGGAGCAGTCTTGTCTCAGGAAATTAACAGAGAGGAGCACCCCTTGATGTACCTCAGTTGGAATCTGTCCATGTTTGAAAATAACTGCTCCATAGTGGAAAAAGAATGTTTGGGCATCAAGTTGTTTTTGGACACTCTGAGGTATTACCTGTTAGGAAAAGGTTCAGGTAAGTGTCCCACTGAGGTCGATGCGAAAGAGAGAAAGGGAAGCAATGCCAGTGTAACTAGGTGGTTCCTAGCCTTGCATGAATTTAGTTTTCAGGTGGAGAATAGGCTCGGGACACAATATGGGAATGCAGATGCCCTATCAAAGGTTTATTGCATGTTGGCGGAATGTGCCTAGCCCCCCGGCATTGGACAGAGAGGGGGTATGCAAGGTGGCAGCTGAACAGGTCGTGGATGGGAGGTATGTGTCCTCATGGTGCCAAACCTCATGATGTAGGACCCAGATTAACAAACGGGTTGAGTTTTACAAGCAGCTGAAAGAGCTGGGTGGAATCAGATGCTCACTTATCTCCAGTCCAGGTCTTAGTATGGCTTATTTAAGGCAGCTGGTGCTGGTGTTGTCTCACTGGGGCTGGGCATGTGTAATTTGAGGAGGCCTTGTATGTGCTTCTCAGTCCCTGATGAGTCTGAAAGTGAAGATTAACCATTAGCACGGGTGAGCCCATGCTTTGTATGGATTGGTTATTTTCCACTTTTTTTCTGTGCCATCTTTTTGTATCCAGAAGAGGATGTTTTATTTTGCTAAACAGACGGTTTATGGAATTTTAATAAACCACCCGTTTGTTTTGAACCAAAAAACTGAATCCTTGTGTGTGAACCTATGCCTACCACAGAGCCAATATCTCACACTATAAAGAGTTTAGAAGGCATAAGCTAGTAAGATTTATGTTACGTGATGTCATAGACCTAATGGATAAATTAGGTGGTTAGAAAGTCAGAAAAAGCAATTGTAAATACACAGTGCCATATTATATGATGATAATTGCAATATATTAAAAGTATGAAAAACTTTTATGGGAGACCGTTTTTAAAACCACTGGTTCACGGTACCCAGTGTGGACTGAATTGTAGTTACTAACAGATAGCAGTAGAGACGGTTTGTTCAAGAAAGCTGGGGTTGGCATTATAAGTTCATCATAGGTAGTAGAGTAGCTAGAGAAAACAAAGTCTATTGAAAAATCCAAGATCAGATGTACAGGTCCTTCTCAAAAAATTAGCATATAGTGTTAAATTTCATTATTTACCATAATGTAATGATTACAATTAAACTTTCATATATTATAGATTCATTATCCACCAACTGAAATTTGTCAGGTCTTTTATTGTTTTAATACTGATGATTTTGGCCTAAAACTCCTGATAACCCAAAAAACCTGTCTCAATAAATTAGCATATCAAGAAAAGGTTCTCTAAACGACCTATTACCCTAATCTTCTGAATCAACTAATTAACTCTAAACACATGCAAAAGATACCTGAGGCTTTTAAAAACTCCCTGCCTGGTTCATTACTCAAAACCCCCATCATGGGTAAGACTAGCGACCTGACAGATGTCAAGAAGGCCATCATTGACACCCTCAAGCAAGAGGGTAAGACCCAGAAAGAAATTTCTCAACAAATAGGCTGTTCCCAGAGTGCTGTATCAAGGCACCTCAATGGTAAGTCTGTTGGAAGGAAACAATGTGGCAGAAAACGCTGTACAACGAGAAGAGGTGACCGGACCCTGAGGAAGATTGTGGAGAAGGACCAATTCCAGACCTTGGGGAACCTGAGGAAGCAGTGGACTGAGTCTGGTGTGGAAACATCCAGAGCCACCGTGCACAGGCGTGTGCAGGAAATGGGCTACAGGTGCCGCATTCCCCAGGTAAAGCCACTTTTTAACCATAAACAGCGGCAGAAGCGCCTGACCTGGGCTACAGAGAAGCAGCACTGGACTGTTGCTAAGTGGTCCCAAGTACTTTTTTCTGATGAAAGCAAATTTTGCATGTCATTCGGAAATCAAGGTGCCAGAGTCTGGAGGAAGACTGGGGAGAAGGAAATGCCAAAATGCCTGAAGTCCAGTGTCAAGTACCCACAGTCAGTGATGGTGTGGGGTGCCATGTCAGCTGCTGGTGTTGGTCCACTGTGTTTCATCAAGGGCAGGGTCAATGCTTTATGGAGATGAAGATTTCATTTTTCAGCACGACCTGGCACCTGCTCACAGTGCCAAAACCACTGGTAAATGGTTTACTGACCATGGTATTACTGTGCTCAATTGGCCTGCCAACTCTCCTGACCTGAACCCCATAGAGAATCTGTGGGATATTGTGAAGAGAAAGTTGAGAGACGCAAGACCCAACACTCTGGATGAGCTTAAGGCCGCTATTGAAGCATCCTGGGCCTCCATAACATCTCAGCAGTGTCACAGGCTGATTGCCTCCATGCCACGCCGCATTGAAGCAGTCATTTCTGCCAAAGGATTCCCGACCAAGTATTGAGTGCATAACTGAACATTATTATTTGATGGTTTTTTTGTTTGTTATTAAAAAACACTTTTATTTGATTGGATGGGTGAAATATGCTAATTTATTGAGACAGGTTTTTTGGGTTATCAGGAGTTGTATGCCAAAATCATCAGTATTAAAACAATAAAAGACCTGACAAATTTCAGTTGGTGGATAATGAATCTATAATATATGAAAGTTTAATTGTAATCATTACATTATGGTAAATAATGAAATTTAACACTATATGCTAATTTTTTGAGAAGGACCTGTATAGTACAATAGACAGCAACACTGGGGTCATGCAGAAGCAGTTTCAGTAGCTGCTTATAACAATGTTTGTGCAGTCTGATCTATAAATATGAGATGTCATTACACATCATGAATGGCTTTCAGTGAATTTTACTAAATATAGTGAAGGAGCTACTTTATTCATATGCGTACCCTCTTACAATTATTTTCTTACTACATAACTGTCCAGTTATGGAACACACATCTCTGTCAAAGAAAATACATGACTGATCTCCTGCATCTACAAAATTATATGATTGCTCACAGTTGCTCTCTTCATCTTCATTTTCTTTCTTATAAAATGTTGTATGTTGTGTTCTTCTTTGCTTTGTAAGTAATGTCTGTTGGGGTTTCTGGATGAGTTCCAGAATTAATATAACCTCTTCATCTATATTTACAGGCCATTCTGACTTTCTTAGCTGATGCTGAAGCACTGGTTTGTCAGAGACACTAATTTCCTCTGAGAATGCTGGAGCAGCTGGCAGCGGATTTGACTACAGAAACAGATGGTACATTGGACCTGTTATAAGAAAGGTAAGCGCTAGTAAGTATCTTAAAAGGGTTTTTGATGATGTCTCGAAAATGCTGTGAATCTAGAGGTACTAAATAAGCTATTTATTTTCTACTTTTTAATGAGAAGTATCAAGACATACATTGTAACCTGCAATGTCATGAGTCTGAGTACTTTATTCCACTTGTATATTAAAATTTAGTTAGTAGCATCTAAACTTTTACATTTAAAACAATCGCAGATTTTAAAATCAGGAGATGAGTTAATCTGCTGAAATTCAAATAAATTCCGCTGAGGAAATTCGTTGTCAAAGGGCTAAAAAAAAACTATACTTAAATTCACCTATCCTGGTCCCTCCTCATATGTCTCCCACCACCAATGGTCCATTGACCAGTGCCTCTGTCCTCTACCTTTTTTCGAGTGCCTCTGGCTGCTGATCTTCACTAAGCACTTTAAAGTCTCATGGTGTGCAATGTACATCATTAACCACATGTGATGGACGAGGCTAATTGGGGCATGATGCTAAGATTATCTTCAATGATCCTTGTTGCTCTTTTCGTGATGGCGTAGGGGCTGTTATAAAAAGAAAACGCACAGCAAAATGAAACCAAAAAAAGATATAGGAAAAAAGAAAGCCATATTTCCTAATACAGGTCAATAAACTATTGTATTTGCAGGATGCAGCAGCAGTATGTTTCGGCTGATGTGGTGAGAGGTTGCATCACTGATGTGACCGCTCACCAAACTATCTGGATTGTCATGGGACATGGGCAATAATGGATTATTGGCAGAAAGGTGAGTATAACTTTCTTTATTTGTAAAATAAATGGATAAAGGAGGGTCAGGGAGTTTTTATTTCAATTAACCCCTCCACCCCAAAGCCTGTTTTCACCTTCCTGACCAGGCCAAGTCTTTCAATTCTGACCACTGTCACTTTATGAAGTTATAACTCTGGAACACTTCAATGCATCCCACTGATTCTGAGATTTTCTTTTATGACATATTGCACTTCCTGAAAGTGGTAAAATGTATTTGATATGACTTGCATTTATTTGGGAAAAAAACAGAAATTTGACAAAAATTTGTAATTTTTATGCCCTTAAATCAGAGAGTTATGTCTGATTGGCGGTAACCTTACAAACGTTACCGCCATCACAGAGCTGCGGATCCTTTGCTGTCACACAGAGGACAGCATGTGAGCCAACAGCTGTGAACAGTGCTTAAACAGTTACTGCCAGTTAGGCATTGGCTGATGACTACTATTCTCATCATCATACACCTTGTGTTGCTGTTAGCAGCAAAAGCAGGTGACGCTGATGAGAATATGCACCAGCCGGTGCCTGTGCATGGTAAGAAATATGTCAGTGAGATAATTAGTGTAGTGCGTCTGTAGCTTACTGTACATGTATTTAGCTAATAAATAAATGAAAAAATGGTGTGGTACCCCTTATTTTTAAAATCAAGCAAGAGGAAAGCAGAACGCTGGGGGCAAGTTTTATTATTGTGGGAAGGGACCAATATCCACAAAGCTTCTGAAGCTATTAATATAAGCTAACAAACGTTTGCATAGCCTTTACTTATTATTGAAAAAAAGGCCCATGCCAAAAAATGATCTGGGGTTCCCCCTAGTGACTGGTGCTTAAAAGGCATTGGCTAATGACTACTACTCTCGTCATTGTGCACCTTGTGTTTCTGATAGCAGCAAGAGCAGGTGACGCTGATGAGAATATTCACCAGCCGACACCTGTGCATAGTAAGAAATATGTGAGACAATTAGTGCAGTGAGTCTGTAGCTTACTGTACATGTATTTAGCTAATAAATAAAAGAAAAAAATGGTGTGGGTCCCCCTTATTTTTAATACCAAGCGGAAGGAAAGCAGAAAGCTGGGGGCTGGTTTTATTATTTTGAAAAGGGCCCAATATCCACGAAGCTTCTGAGGCTATTAATATAAGCTATCAGCCGTCTGCGTAGCCTTTACCTATTATTAAAAAGGGAGGCGATCCCAAAAAATGACATGGGGTCCCCCCTAGTTTTAATAACTAGCAAAGGTTAAGCAGACAGCTATGGGCTGATATTATTAGGCTCTGAAGGGACCATGGATATTGGCCCCTCCAAGACTAATAATACCAGCCCTCATCCACCCTAGAAATGGCACATCCTTTAGATGCTCAATTCTGGCCCTTTGCCTTTGCTCTTCCCGCTTGCCTTGGCATGTTAGCAAGTGGGGTAATAGTTTTGTGGTTTATGTCAGCTATATAATGTTTGCTGACATCATGCCCATGGGTTAATAATGGAGAAGTGTCTATCAGAAACCCCCATTACTAACCCTGTAGTCAAAAGTAATAAAGACACACAGAGAAAAGTCCAGAAATTGAAAAAATGACTCCTTGACAATTTACCACATTTACCATCCTAAAAATAAAAAAAAAAGTAATCCTCAACTGTCCGCCGTTAATTCTTAATGATAAGTTCCCACGACGATCCCTGACTCAGCTTGATCCAGTGTATGGAGCTCTGTTTAAAGAATGTAGCTCCATACACTGGAACAACAGTAACTGTTGGTAATGTCAGTAAGGTTATCAGAGTTCACAGTGGCCAGTTCTCACAAGGGCAGCGCTGCTGTGAACTGAGATAACCTAACTGAGGTCACTGCTCACAGCCTGAGAAATTTCCCATGCTGCGAGCGCTCCTGATGAAGCCAAGGCGGTGAAATGCGCGTCGAGGCTCCACGTTCACTGTCTGCACGCTCGCATTCTGCCGCTGTGATGTCTCAAGGTAGTAGTGTAGCGCCCCCACTGCCGCAGGGCCGAGGGGTACCCGGTATCGGGCCTCTGAGTCTCTGCTCTGGGGTTGTCACGGTGGCTAGGCCCGGTCCGTGACCCTGCTGAGGGGCGTACAGTGATAGATATGATGGATGATGGTGGTGCTGTAGTGGTAAATAATGAGGACACCAGGTTGCAGTCTCTTTACCTCTTTACTGAAGGTTTTAGAGTCCTCTGTCCAGAGCGCTGTCAACAGGGCTGTCTGAGACCGGCCGGTCCAAAGGCACATCAGGAGTTCTCTTTACAGGTGGGAATCAGTGTCTACCTTCTAGTGCTGTGTGTTGTAGTTCTTCCCTGCTGAGCTCCCGGGGATAGTCCTCACAACTGCTTCTGCCTGTCTCTGATGTTCGTTCTCTCCGTCCCCCAGATGATATGGTAGGACGCACCCGTATGACGGGGTAGGCCTGGAGTTCTTCCGGGACCCTAGAGTCGCCCCTCTCCCACAGCTGCCTCCGTTGTCTGCTTAGGTGTTAAGTGAGACAGCCAACCTTTAATTGGCTGTCCTGCCGTGGTTTGCAGTAGTACTTAAAGTCTCTTACTTGCTCGGCGTTCCGGCCACCGACTGTTTGCGCCTCAGAAGGATGTTGCCTCGGTCTAACAGCACGACTCCTTCTGGTCCAAATTCCTCTTTACTGTATTCCCGTTGTGCACTGGTTAGTTCTGCTCTGAGGAGTCTGCCAGGATCCCATCCCTGACAGGTCCTCTCACTAGCTCTTCCCAGCTACTTCTCCCTCTCTTCCTGTCCAACCCCCAGTTTTACCAGAGTGTGAGGAGTGGCCTACTAGATAGGACCACCCCCCCTGGTGGCCGGAGTGTGAAGTGTAGTGAGGTGTTACCTGGTCAGAGAAACTCCTTTAGTGCAATCAGACGTACCATAGCTCCCCACAGTGGCGGAGCCACAGTACTGCAACGACCAGGACTCTGGGGCGCTGCACTCCCCCCCGGTTAAATCCAGTACTCCCGGACTGGGAAAACAAGAACAACAATACATGTTAACAGGAAACACACAACATTTTTGAAATAGCATAACAATTAAACATAACAGTGCTTCCCTTTATGGGAGGTGAGAACTCTTGAACGTTGCGAAAGTTAGGTCATGCACAGTTTATGACTCTCAGTTCAGTGGTTGAAACAGCGGGGACCCCGGGTAAACAAAGGGGTCCCCCTTTTTGAAAGTTTTTGAGCAATTCACCGTCCATTACTCTATTGTCCATTTTAAAACCTGTAACAAAAGATATACACACAAACATTCTCAACTAAATAGCAGCCCTTATTAATACCTCCAAGTTTCGTAGCGGAGGGGAGTTTGATTTTGAGTGCTGCGTGTGGACCTTCGCAGCGCAGGGGTTGCTATTGGCTGAACAGGGCCCGCTATGCTTGCTACCGCTGGTGTAGTGTACTGTCTTCTAGCTACACTTCTAGTGAGTCTGGGGAGCACTGGCAGGTTGGGGCTCTCAGAGCTGCTGCTATCAACAGTGGGTACAGCAGATTCACCGATAGCAGAGGGAGGATTTGCCAGTTCAACGGTTGGCATGGCATCTTCAGGTAAGGCTTGTTGAGGTTGCGGGACCGGATGATCTGGTACCACCATTGTTTCTGGTGGGTCCGGCTGTTGAAACATTAGAACAGGTACCACGATGGCTTGATTTATCTGAGTCCAGGACTGGGGAAAGTCACCAAGGACGGTATGGATCATCTTCTCCTTTTCCACCGGCGGGGAGATTTCTGGGGCCGTGTCCCTCTTTCTCAACTTATCGGGGCAGACCTTAAGGTGATCCCTGGATACCGCTGTCGAGGTCTCCCCTCTGTCCTTGCTGATGAGACAGACCTTTGTGTTGTCGAAGGCGGATGGCAGGATGGTATACGGTTCCGCTTCCCATTGGTCATCGAGCTTGTGTAATCTCCTCTTTCGTTTAAGTACTTGCTCACCAGGTGACAGGGGAATCGCAGGAGCGTGTTGGTTGTAGTCCCTTTCTTGTTTCTGCCTAGCCTGGGCGAGACTTCTTTCTACACACTCCTGTACTTCGCGGTACCTTCGCTGCCTTTCTGCATCCCAATCTGCATCCGGCGAGGTATCTTCGGGTACTAGGACCCCCATGTCCAGATCAACGTGTAACCGACTAGATCTTCCTCACATCAGGTACGCTGGAGTACAGTTGGTGGAATTTACTGGGATGTGATTGTACATATCCACCAAGTCAGGCAACTTTATCGGCCACAGGTTCCGTTCCTCCACAGGCAAGGTCTTCAATAAATCAATTACCACTTGGTTCATCTTCTCGCACATCCCGTTGGTTTGAGGATGGTACGGTGTGGTTCTGATCTTCTTACACCCGTACAGTTGGCAGAATTCTTGGAACACTTCTGCTTCGAATGCAGGTCCCTGATTGGTCAGTACCTTCTCTGGGTAGCCATGGGGCCTACAAAAGTGCTGCTGGAAGGCCCTGGCGGCAGTCCTGGCCTTTAGATCCTTGACAGGTACAACCACCAAAAACCTAGAGTAGTGGTCCACGATGGTAAGGGTGTAGATATAGCCCGACCGGCTAGGTGTCAGCTTCACATGATCCAGCGCGACCAGTTCGAGCGGCCGTTTGGTGATGATAGGCCGCAGGGGAGCCCGTTGACTGTCACGGTCCTTCCTGCGCAGACTACATGGACCACACTCCCGACACCACTTCTCAATGGTTCTCTTCATGCCAATCCAATAGAACCTCCCTCGGAGTAGCCTTTCTAGCTTCCTCCATCCGAAGTGTCCGGCTCCATCATGGTAGGCTCCCAGAACCATGGGCGCATCTCGCCTTGGCACCACTATCTGCCACACCAATTCATGAGTACGTGGGTCGATGCTCCTCCTGCACAGCTTGCCATCATGGATAAACAGTTTGCTTCTCCCCTTCCACAGCTGTTGGGTTTCTTGTGGATCATCTGGGCCGGGATGCAACCCTACCTGCGTCAAGAGCTCTTTCACCCGACGGACCGCGGGGTCACCATCCTGGGTTTCTGCCCACCCGTGATGAGGCAGGGGATTCAGTGTGGCATCTGGTTGGTTCCTGTGCCTGTTCTTCACATGATGAGAGTTCTGAGTGGCTTTGGGGCGATGGAATGCAGGCAGCTCCACCTCTTCAAGTGCCTCCGGGTCTTCTCCCGTTTCTGGCATATTGGGCATTCAGGACAAGGCATCGGCATTGGCATTCTTGTGTCCTGCCCGGTACTTGATGGTGAAATCGTAGTTGGACAGCCGGGCCATCCATCGCTGTTCCAAGGCCCCGAGTTTGGCAGTATCCAGATGCGTTAGTGGATTGTTATCCGTAAAGATGGTGAATTTCGCGGAGGCCAGGTAGTGTTTGAACCTCTCTGTCACTGCCCAGACGATGGCAAGGAATTCCAGCTTAAAGGAACTGTAGTTGTCAGGGTTCCTTTCCGTGGGACGGAGTTTCCTGCTGGCGTAAGCGATCACCCTTTCTTTGCCTTTCTGGACCTGGGACAGCACGGCTCCTAATCCCACATTGCTGGCATCTGTGTACAGCACAAACGGTTGATCGTATTCGGGGTAAGCCAGTACCTCTTCTCCCGTCAGTGCCGACTTCAAACAGGTGAAGGATTCCTCCAGCTCCTCGTTCCAATCAAAGGGGGTGTTCCTCCCCTTGGTCTTCTTTGGTTGGCCCACCAACAGGTTTTGCAAGGGTGCGGCCTTCTTGGTGAAGTCCTTAATGAACCTCCGGTAGTAGCCTACCAACCCGAGGAACTGCCGGACTTCGTGGAGGTCACTAGGCTTTGGCCAGTCCTTGATCACTGTGACCTTGTCGGGGTCTGGGGCCACTCCTTCAGCGCTCACCACATGGCCCAGGTACTGCACTTTAGGTTTCAGCAGATGACACTTGGACGGTTTCACCTTTAAGCCGAAGTTGGACAGGGCTTCAAACACCTCGGCCAGGTGCTTCAAATGGTCTTCGTAGGTCTTAGAGAAGATAATGACATCATCCAAATACAGCAGCACGGTTTCAAAGTTCATGTGTCCCAGGCAGCACTCCATCATCCTCTGGAACGTTCCGGGAGCATTGCACAATCCGAAGGGCATGTAGTTGAATTCGCAGAGACCCATCGGGGTCGTGAAGGCTGTCTTCTCTTTGTCCGCCTCTGCCACAGGAACCTGCCAGTACCCACTGGTGAGATCTAAGGTAGAGAAGTAGTTAGTAGATTTTAAGGCAGCCAGAGACTCCTCTATCCTGGGCAGTGGGTATGCGTCTTTATGTGTAATGCGATTCAACTGCCTATAATCAACACACATCCTCATTGTACCATCTTTCTTTTTAACAAGGACTAACGGAGCTGCCCAGGGGCTACAGCTGTCTCTCACCACCCCAGCCTCCTTCATTTCCCGCAACATGTCCTTGGCACACTGATAATGAGCTGGGGGTACAGGGCGATATCTCTCTTTTATGGGTCGGTGATCTCCCGTGGGGATGTGATGTTGGATCCCTTTCACCTGCCCAAAATCTAAGGGGTGTTTGCTGAATACCTGCTCGTACTCGTGTACCACCCTGTAGGCCCCCTGTTTTTGATGGGATGGGGTAGAGTCAGTGCCCACATGCAATTCCCGACACCAGTCTTTCGAGTGCTCTGCAGAACCTTTGTTCTCCGCCATGTTTGACGGGACCAAGGGTTCAGGTGTCTGTATCACACTATTATTGACAGTGAACAGTTTGGCGAGCATGGTATACTTGGTGAGGTGAACCTCTTCCTCCCCACAATTGAGGACACGTACGGGCACTCTCCCCTGGCGGACGTCGACCACCCCCCGGGCTGTCAGAACAGTAGGCCTATTGTCTGAATATACGGGTTCTACCAAGGCCTGGTAGTCCTTACCCCTGAGGCCTATGGCTGCCCGACACCATATTAACATTTCACTCCTGGGGGATATCGCGATGGGGTTTGAATCACTCACAGTGACACGACCAATCTCACCCCCAGTCAGCTCTACCTGCTGTCTCTGCATCAGAGCTCTGATTTCCTTCTGCAGGGCACGTTGCTCACTGTGGCCAGCGGTTTCCGCCACCTGTTGCAACAAAACAATAACTTCTGCAAGACAATTTTCTATAACATTAGTACCAAGAGTCATCATGGGATTACATTCTCGACGATCAATATCAACAATCACAATCCCTTGGGCTTTCAATTCCACCCGCCCCACCTTGATGGTGACCTCCTTATACCCCACTTGTGGCAACGGCTGACCATTACTGGCTATTATGGTGAAATCATCGTCAGGGCCACGAGTAATATCAGTGTCCTCCCAATACCGTTTATAAAGCACGTAAGGTATAGTCGTCACCTGAGAACCGGTGTCCAGCAAAGCGTTCAAGGGGATTCCATCAACCACTACAGGGAGAACTGGTCGTCCTCCAATATACTTGGTTCTCCAATGCTGCGGGCCTGATCGTCCTACTCCTGGGGGTTGGCCCTTTGCCCCAGGGGTTGCTCGTTTAAAGGACAGTACCTTGCAAGGTGGCCCACCTGGTGACAGCGGTGGCAGATGGGTCGTCCGTCCTGATGGAAGCGATCGCTGTCCCGGCCTCTGGTCGGTGGGGTCCTCTTCTGTCGCGTCCAGGGGATATCTTCTGGTCTGGAGGCTAGCTGGATCTTTTCCTTGGGGGCCTCCTGTAGGGACTGCACCGTCCGGGCTAGGGCAGCAACGCTCTTGGTCAGCTCCTGCATCTGAAGACGGAGTCCTGCAGGGGAGTCGTCCTCGAAGCTCTGGGCGTCGGCCTCCGCAGCAACTGGGGTATCCAATGCCACCTCCTGGTGGTATGTGAGAGCGGGGCGCCTGGGTGGTACTGCGCGGCTGGGCTGTCGCTCCTGCAATGCCTGGATAGCTTTATCTTTGAATTGCGCAAAAGTCAAGTCTGGATTTTGCATGGCCAGGAAGTGCAATTGGCCCCGCTGGTGACTGCACAGGAGCCCCTCAATGAACCGCTCCTTCAGGAGTTTATCCTCATCCTGCTTGCTGCCAGGGTCACTCTGCTTAATGGCCCGCATCGCCTCCTGGAGATTAAGGGCGTAGTCCCGTAAGCTATCCTGCGGTCTCTGTTTGCATCCATAGAAAGTCAGTTTAATTTCTGTAGCAGTGCGAGTATCGAAGGTGGCTTTAAGCTTTGCAAAAATCTGCTGTGCAGTTCCCTTATCCTCAGCGGGCCAGGACTTCAATTCCCTCAGAGCCACCCCAAAGAGTTGGCCAGTTATCATATGAACCTTCTGCGGCTTTGTCAGGGGATAGAACTCGAGCAGGCTGCAGAGCCCTTCCTTAAAGTCAGTGAATGTATGCGACTCCCCAGTGTATCGTGGGAGCCAGGCCGCTCCGGGCAGGTACGGCATAGAGAAGGGAATTATGGCTTTTGTGTTAGCGGCAGCGTCCGACTGGCTGAGGGGAACAGCGGGTTCTGCGGCAACCGGTGGTGGTATTAGGGCTGCGGCTTCGCCCGCTGTGGGGACCGGAGCTGCCCCTGCGTCCGCGGCTGCGGCTGCCACCTCCTCTCCTCCCGACTCGGACATGGCTGTCCCTTCCTCCCACTAACCTGCTGGAGGTCGGAGTTCCTCTTCCGGGATTGGCGCCTTACCGCGCTTTCCGTTCCGCGCTTCTTTTGGCCGGTTCCGCCCACGAAGCTGAGGCTCCTCCCTCCGTGCGCAGCAATGGCGAATTTCGGCGGTAAATGGCAATACACAGTCCAAGCACAATAAATCACAGTTCCAAAGCACACATGACCTGATTCTTCAGGCTTAAGTAGATCCTGTTTGTGATGCCAAGTTGTAGCGCCCCCACTGCCGCAGGGCCGAGGGGTACCCGGTACCGGGCCTCTGAGTCTCTGCTCTGGGGTTGTCACGGTGGCTAGGCCCGGTCCGTGACCCTGCTGAGGGGCGTACAGTGATAGATATGATGGATGATGGTGGTGCTGTAGTGGTAAATAATGAGGACACCAGGTTGCAGTCTCTTTACCTCTTTACCGAAGGTTTTAGAGTCCTCTGTCCAGAGCGCTGTCAACAGGGCTGTCTGAGACTGGCCGGTCCAAAGGCACATCAGGAGTTCTCTTTACAGGTGGGAATCAGTGTCTACCTTCTAGCGCTGTGTGTTGTAGTTCTTCCCTGCTGAGCTCCCGGGGATAGTCCTCACAACTGCTTCTGCCTGTCTCTGATGTTCGTTCTCTCCGTCCCCCAGATGATATGGTAGGACGCACCCGTATGATGGGGTAGGCCTGGAGTTCTTCCGGGACCCTAGAGTCGCCCCTCTCCCACAGCTGCCTCCGTTGTCTGCTTAGGTGTTAAGTGAGACAGCCAACCTTTAATTGGCTGTCCTGCCATGGTTTGCAGTAGTACTTAAAGTCTCTTACTTGCTCGGCGTTCCGGCCACCGACTGTTTGCGCCTCAGAAGGATGTTGCCTCGGTCTAACAGCACGACTCCTTCTGGTTCTAATTCCTCTTTACTGTATTCCCGTTGTGCACTGGTTAGTTCTGCTCTGAAGAGTCTGCCAGGATCCCATCCCTGACAGGTCCTCTCACTAGCTCTTCCCAGCTACTTCTCCCTCTCTTCCTGTCCAACCCCCAGTTTTACCAGAGTGTGAGGAGTGGCCTACTAGATAGGACCACGCCCCCTGGTGGCCGGAGTGTGAAGTGTAGTGAGGTGTTACCTGGTCAGAGAAACTCCTTTAGTGCAATCAGACGTACCATAGCTCCCCACAGTGGTGAAGCCACAGTACTGCAACGACCAGGACTCTGGGGCGCTGCAGTAGTATTTAGTCTGCCAGAGCATTGTAGCCCAGTATCTTGCGGCCCCAGCGCCTATACTTTCAGCTAGTGTGGTTACCTACTATTTTATATGTGACTATTTCTTCATTCACCACTAGCTGATGTTATTCATGGCATTTATGGGTTTTTTTCTGCGGGTTGTGCAGCAGTGATCAGTGCTATTTTTATGTCGTCTTCAGCGCAACTTTTTTACATCCCATGCGCTGTTTTTCTTAGCTGTTTTCTTGCCTGCTCACTTTTTGTCCTTTTGTATGATGTATTTATATACTTATGTTTAGTCTTTGCAATAAATTTATATTCATATTTACCCTTGTCTGGTATGGATTTCATGTACAATCGTATTATTTATATATACTTTCAAGATATAGTTACATGAGTCATCCATTTATGTACTGAGTTGATCCTCGGTATTTCCCCTCCCTTTTTTGGTTTATACGTGTCGGTTGACAAGGGTTGCCCTTTGATAGCTCTGAGGGCTTTTCTTAGGTGTTGCAACTTCTCCAGTATATGTATGATAGAGTTCTATCTTGTTGGTACTTTGCATATGAGGTGATGAGCAGGAAGACAGAAGTGACATTCTGCAGCTCAGACATACGAGCAGCAGCAGCAGCAGGGCGAGAACGCCAAAAGTGCACACACTACGCACACACTTTCACCAGCAGATTGAGCCTATCTGGGCAATTTTTGAGGAATCTCTGCACCACCAAATTTAGCACATGCGCCAGGCAAGGGATGTGTAGGCCCAGAGCTGTAACAGGATATAGACCACTTGAGGTTCACTGGCATCAAACACTCGTCTGTCTGCTGTTTGATCACCATCTACAGCTTCTATGTAATGTGGGATCCGTCCACCAAACAAATTACACTGTTCAAAAAAATAAATGGAACACTTAAATCCCAAATCCTAGATATCACTGAATGAAATATTCCAGTTGTAAATATTTATTCATTACATAGTGGAATGTGTTGAGAACAATAAAACCTAAAAATTATCAATTTAAATCACAACTAATATCCCACGGAGGTTTGGGGTTGGAATGATGCTCAAAATCAAAGTGGAAAATGAAGTTACAGGCTTATACAACTTCAGTGGAAATGCCTCAAGACAAGGAAATGATGCTCAGTAGTGTGTGTGGCCTCCACGTGCCTGTATGACCTACCTACAATGCCTGGGCATGCTCCTGATGAGGTGGTGGATGGTCTTCTGAGGGATCTCCTCCCAGACCTGGACTAAAGCAACTGCCAACTCCTGGACAGTCTGTGGTGCAATGTGTTATTGGTGGATGGTGCGAGACATAATGTCCCAGATGTGTTCAATCGGATTCAGGTCTGGGGAACGGGCGGGCCAGTCCATAGCTTCAATACCTTCATCTTGCAGGAACTGCTGATACACTCCAGACACATGAAGTCTGGCATTGTCCTGCATTAGGAGGAACCCAGGGCCAACTGCACCAGCATATGGTATCACAAGGGGTCTGAGGATCTCAACTCGGTACCTAATGGCAGTCAGGCTACCTCTAGGGAGCACATGGAGGGCTGTGTGGCCCTCCAAAGAAATGCCACCCCACACCATTACTGACCCACTGCCAAACCCGCCATGCTGAAGGATGTTGCAGGCAGCAGATCGCTCTCCACAGCATTTTTAGACTCTGTCACGTCTGTCACATGTGCTCAGTGTGAACCTACTTTCATCTGTGAAGAGCACAGGGCACCAGTGGCCAATTTGCCAATCCTAGTGTTCTGTGACAAATGCCCAGTGACCTGCACGGTGTTGGGCTGTGAGCACAACCCCCATCTGTGGACATTGGCCTTCAGACCATCCTCATGGAGTCGTTTTCTAACCGTTTGTGCAGACACCTGCACATTTGTAGCCTGCTGAAGGTCATCTTGCTAGGCTCTGGTAGTGCTCCTCATGTTCCTCCTTGAACAAAGGCTGAGGTAGCTGTCCTGCTGCTGGGTTGTGCCCTCCTACGGCCCACTCAACACCTTCTGGTGTACTGGTCTGTCTCCTGGTAGTGCCTCCAGCCTCTGGACACCACGCTGACAGACACAGCAAACCTTTTTGCCACAGCTTGCATCAATGTGCCATCCTGGATGAACTGCACGACCTGAGCAACTTGTGTGGGTTGTAGAGTCCGTCTCATGCTACCACAGGTGTTAAAGCTCAACCAACATTTTAAAGTGACCAAAACAGCAGCCAGAAAGCATTGGTACTGAGATGTGGTCTGTGGTCCCCACCTGCAGAACTACTCCTTTATTGCATTTGTCTTGATAATTGCCAATAATTTCCATCTGGTGTTCATTCCATTTGCACAACAGCATGTGAAATTGATTTTGAAACAGTGTAGCTTCCTAACTGGACAGTTTGATTTCACAGAAGTTTGATTTACTTGGTGTTATATTCTGTTGTTTAAGTGTTCCCTTTTTATTTTTTTGAGCAGCGTAGCTCCAGAACAGCATCCTGTTATTTCCCCATGGTTGTGCTGAAGTTGATGATGTAAGATTTACTATAAGCCAATGATGAGGTGGTAGAGGAGTAAACTGAGTAGGAGGATGAGGCAACCTGAGGTGGTGGAGGAGTAAACTGAGTAGGAGGAAGAGGCAACCTGGACAAAAGAATGTCCAGCATTCTTTGGTGGTGGTAGGACATGCACTATTACGACTTCTGCCTCTGGCCCAGCCGCTACTACATTTACCCAGTGGGCAATTAGAGAGATGTGTCATCCCTGCCTGTGTCTACTGGTCCAAATATAAGTGGTTATGTGGAACTTAATGGCATTGTGCAGTGCACACCTGATTTGTGCACCACATGTGTGTGCAGGGCAGGGATGTCCCACCTGGAAAAGTAGTAGCGGCTGGGAACAACAAATTGTGGAACAGCCACTGCAACTAGATTTTTTAAACTGTACATCTGCACCAGACAGAATGGCAGCATTTTGAAGGTCAGTAATGTGGAAATACTGTCATTCAGGACAGTGTCTCGTGGGTGGCTAGGGGATATTTCCTCTTTCTCTTGGAGGTTTGGGTGATGGAAAGCTGAACATTTCCTTGGGACAGTGTGGAAATACTCGGTGACACCGGTGGTGATGATGGTGATGCCATCACAATCACATCCAATCTTTCAATACCTACAAGAGACAAAATGAGTAAAAACCCTGCTGTAGCTAAGAAAATAAAAAGCAAAAGTACATTTAAATGACATAGAGTTCTTAGTAATACTGTTTTTGATCAAAAATAGCATAAAAGCCATCCCACCGTCGACAAGGTGACTCTGACTGGGACGGTCCTACACTGTCTAATATTAAAAACCTTACCATGTGTCAGAGTTAACCTCAGTGTGTGACTAAGGGCAGACAAAAGGACCGGGTCCCAACCAGTGGACACCAGTCTGGGGAAATCTTTAAATGTAATGTCCAGCTCAGGAAAGAGAGGCCACACCCCGATTGGCACAGAATGCAAAAAAAACAAAGAAAAAACACTAAAACTGAGCTTGTTTTGAGCTCGCATACATGCAGCACATAAATACAAGTTCACTTTGGCCATAAAACATACAAAACCCACAAGTGACAAAATGAGCAAAAACCCTGCTGTAATTAAATAAGTAAAAAACAAAAGTGCATTTAAATGACACAGAGTTCTTAGTAATACTGTTTTTGATCAAAAATAGCATAAAAGCCATCCCACTGTCGACAAGGTGACTCTGATCGGGACGGTCCTACATTGTCTAATATTAAAAACCTTACTGTGTGTCAGTGTTGACCTCAGTGTGTGAATAAGGGCAGACAAAGGGACCAGGTCCCAGCCAGTAGACGTCAGTCTGGGGAAGCTTTTAAATGTAATTGCCAGCTAAATAAATGAAAAAAAAAAACAGTATTGGGTCTCCCTATTTTTAATAACAGCTAAGGATAAGCAGACAGCTGCAGGCTGATATTAATAGGCTGGGAATGCCCATGGTTATTGGGCCGTTTGCCACCTACAAATATCAGCCTGCAGCCGCCCCAGAAGTGGCACATCATGTTTGATGCACTCTTTCTGGTGCTTAGCCTCAGCTCTTCCCGATAGCCCAGGTTTATCCATTTATTAATAAAAACAAATCTCCAAAGATGCAACAACATCCAACTAGGTCCAATGTCATCTGCCAATTTCTCTCATGGGCAATCACATCTGTAATGTCATGGCCATGACTGTGAGAAAGAGACTGCAGAGGGTATTCAAATTCATTTCTTAAGGGCGACTTTTCATTAATAACCTATGGGCTTTTTTTTTAGTTAATAAATGGGTAAACCTGAAAATGTGTTTGGGAATCTTTTTTCAAAACAGTTTTTTTCTGTGTGCATATTTTTGTCTTTTAACTTACTGGGTTAGTAATGGGGGTGTCTGATAGACACCTCTCCATAACTAACCTATGGGCTTGATATCATCTGAAATTACAAAGCTGAAATCAACCCCAAAATATTACCCCACTTGCCAACGCACCAGGGAAAGCAGAAAGAGCCAGGCAAAGCACCAGAATTGGCTCATATAATGAATGCTCCATTTCTGGGGCAGCTGCGGGCTGCTACTTTTGGGTTTTTAGGCTGGGTAGGTCCAAATATCCATAGCCATTTCCAGCCTGAGAATAGTAGCCCCCAGATGTCTGCTTTACCTTAGATGGTTATAAAAAAAGGGACTCCATGGCATTCTTTTTAAATTAATTAATTCATTTAAATAACTTAAAAAATGGCTTGAGGGCCCCACTATTTTTGATAACCAGCCCAGATAAATCAGACAGCTAAAGGCTGCAGCTTTGTTTGGGCTGTTGAACTGGATCAGTAACACGGACTTCTGGGAGAAGTCCGTGTTCGGGGTTCATGCACGCACACTAGGTGTCAGGTTGGACCCCCATCTTTACCATTCGGGTTTGCTCATCCTTACTGATAAGTCAAAATTTGAAATATTTGACTGAAGCAGAATGCAGTTTGTTTGCTGAAGAGCTGGAGAGTTGTACAATAATGAGTGTTTGCAGACAATAATGAAGCATGATGGATGTTCGTTGAAAGATTAGTGCTGCTTTTCAGCATAAAGAATTGGGGATTTAATCAGAATTACTCATGTTCCAAATGCTAAGAAACACAGGTATATACTTATCCATCATGTACTGCCATCAAGGAAGCATCCGATTATCGTTAAATTTATTCTGCAGCAGGACCACGAACTGAAAAATACAGTCAATGTTGTTAAAAACTATTTGCAGTGTAGAGAGGAACAAGGAATCATTGAAATGATAAGGACCCCTACATGATGAGACAGACAGATTTGTGCAAGCTTACTTCCACAAGAGATCTGTGACTGGTTCTCCATGATGTTTTGGACAACATCCCTGCTGTGCAAAGAAACCTGTACAAGTATACGTAAAAGAATATATGCTGATTTGAAGAGTAGTCACACCAATATTTTTTATTTTGATTTCCCTTTTGTTCATTCATTTTGCAGTTGATAAAATATAATATTAGCACTTCTATTTTTGAAGTATTCTTACTTTGCAGCACAACATTGTTTGTACACTTGCATAGAACTTTTGCACAGAATGGCATGATTCTGATTTTATGTGGTGGCCGAATTTCATTCCCCTTACTTACTTTTCCCAAAATCTTTTTGGATATTGGATAACAGAAAGATTCTCCCTTACAAGCATTGCATTATAATTTGATATACTGTATATGGAGAAGTCATATAGCACAACAGCTGCTGTACCAGTTGCATAATATTGAACTGTAGGATCTCGTCATGACAACATATGGGACCTTTACATGTGATTTTGCTATGTGAATTATGCAAAAGTGTCAGATTTTGACTAGAAAATAGAAGAAGAAATTATGCAAATCAGAAACTTTTCTGATATTTTTTACATGAATAAAAAGATTCCAGGAACTTTCATTGTACATTTTACCAATATTTAACACAATCTTTTTTGCAATAAAATTTCTTAAAAGTAAATAAAGGCAGTTTTGCTGTCAAAGTTACAAATGGTTTTTAGGCAGAATACTGTAAAGAACTCATGATCTTCCTTCATCTTAGTCCAGGGAAATGCAATGTTTTTTACTTTGAGATATTGATTCAATTTATCTGCTTTTAACAACGCTAGGGGCATGTTCTGCAAAATAAGATACCCACAGCATTCGTAAGGCGGTTTCATAACAAGCATAAAGTATAGTCACTTATAAAGAACTAATATTCCTCTCCAGTCCAGTAGCATATACAATAATTCACAAAAAACTGCAAATTTGTGAATCTGACATTTTATTTAAAAAAATTGAATAGATAATTTATCATAAAAAATATGATTAAGTGATGGTGCAACATCAAGTCTGAACTATCACAAAGTACTATAACTAAATTGCTAAACAAGAAATGGAAAAAGACTACTCAGTTATTACAAAATCTACAAACTCAATTATCAAATTTAATTAACAATTATAGTATACAACTTGATAAAGTTGAGACTCCAAGCTGTCATCTCTTTAGGTTTAGCCAGGCAGAGATGTATTCAGATTGTTCACTGTGACACTAATTATCATGGGTAGGGTTGAGCGAAACGGGTCGGCAATTTTCAGAAGTCGCCGACTTTTGGCAAAGTCGGGTTTCAAGAAACCCGACCCGACCCCTGTGTGGGGTCGGCCATGAAGTCGGTGATCTTCTGAATCTGGAATCGGAATTCCGATACCGATTCCCGATATGTTTAAGATATCGGGAATTGGTATCGGAATTCAGATTTAAGTGTAAAATAAAGAATTAAAATAAAAAATATCGCTATACTTACCCTCTGACGGGCCCTGGTACTAACCGGGAACCTTCCTTCCTTAGAATCAGCCTTCCAGGACCCTGCGGTGACATCACGGTGACGTCGCGGCTTGTGATTGGTCGCGCGGCCACCCATGTGACCGCTCGCGCGACCAATCACAAGCCGCGACGTCACCGTGATGTCACCGAAGGTCCTGGAAGGGCTGATTCTTAGGAAGGAAGGCTGCCGGAACGAAGCCGAGGGTGAGTATATTCCTATTAGTTATATACTCACCCTCGGACACGCCCTGCTTCTTTCCGGCAGCCTTCCTTCCTAAGAATCAGCCCTTCCAGGACCTTCGGTGACGTCACGGTGACGTCGCGGCTTGTGATTGGTCGCGTGAGCGGTCACATGGGCGGCCGCGCGACCAATCACAAGCCGCGACGTCACCGTGACGTCACCGCAGGGTCCTGGAAGGCTGATTCTAAGGAAGGAAGGTTCCCGGTTAGTACCAGGGCCCGTCAGAGCGTAAGTATAGCGATATTTTTTATTTTAATTCTTTATTTTACACTTAAATATGTTGTAAACAGAACATTAAAGTTAGATAGAGAAAGACTTTCTTTACCTTTCCAAGTTTATTGTTATTTTTGTTTGAAAGGTAATCTGCCTAGCTACTAACACTAATTGTTTGGAGTTACATTAAATCACTGTATATAAGTAGAACTATAATCATCCCTGAGTGTTTTTGCCTCGTGCCTCTGTGATTACATCTAGACCCCTGCATTACATAAGTTTTAATAAGTGTTAGTGAGGCTGACCTCAAAGACTTCACAGCTCACTTGTTTTCAAAATGGCTGTGGATGGACAGGATCTGTCCATCAGCTCATACCAATTGAAAAGCAGTTGTCCCAAATGCAGTGATTTTAAATTGAAAGAGTTTGTTCACGTTTAGCTTTTGAATACTAATTTATTTTAGAGAATAAAAGCTAAAAAGAAAATCCAGTTCACCTAACAAGGTTTCAATTTGTGGATATAATCTTGGACAGTGCACGGAAAAAACTGTATTAGCAGCAGACAACGTAGAGCAAAAAGAGTGTATCCAACATCACATCCATGGTAGATAACTAAAAACAAATATCTTTATTATACCATATTAAAATTCCATTTGATAAAATCCATTTCAAAAGAAGAGTAAGGTGTGAAAAGGGAAAGACCTTATGTGTTTCGAACAAACATGTCCTTTATCATCCCCTTTGTTGAATGACTCAATTTACAAAAAAGAAAGAAAGAGGAATTGACAATTGTATAGCCACATCTGAAGAATAAATGGCATAATTAACTAAAATAGTAATTAATAAGCAGTATATCAAAAAAGTGAGTACACCCCTCATATTTTTGCAATTGTTTTATTATATATTTTCATGGGAAAATCATTTTTTTTGTGAGCGAGAGCTGCAACCCTCATAATGCAACTTCAATGTTTTGCAAGTGGTAACATATGTAGTATGTGTTGTACCACAATTTATAAAAGAATTGATATTATATATACAGTATTATTGTTTGAAGTAGTGCATATCCTAGTATTAAACATAAAAGGGCATAAACTGCATGATTTTTTGCCACACTTTTATGCTGGTGGATAAGTTAGTAGAAATATCATCTTTTTGATTTATTTTACTTTTGTTATTATTTTTATTTACCGTATATACTCGAGTATAAGCCGACCCGAGTATAAGCCGACCCCCCTAATTTTGCCACAAAAAACTGGGAAAACTTTTTGACTCGAGTATAAGCCTAGGGTGGAAAATGCAGTAGCTACCGGTGAATTTCAAAATTAAAAATAGATGCTCCATACCGTTCATTGTGGCCCCATAGATGCTCCACATAAAGCTGTGCCACATATAATGCTCTGCACCGTTCATTATGGCCCCATAGATGCTCCATAGAAAGCTGTGCCATATACAATGCTCTGCACCTTTGATTATGGCCCCATAGATAGCTGTGCCATATACAATGCTCTGCACCTTTGATTATGGCCCCATAGATAGCTGTGCCATATACAATGCTCTGCACCTTTGATTATGGCCCCATAGATAGCTGTGCTATATATTACCTCTGCACCTTTGATTATGGCCCCATAGATAGCTGTGCCATATATAATGCTCTGCACCTTTGACCTTTGATTATGGCGCCATAGATGCTCCACATAAAGCTGTGCCTTATATATAGTGCTCTGCACCGTTGCCCTATAGATGCTCCACATAAAGCTGTGCCTTATATATAGTGCTCTGCACCATTGCCCCATAGATGCTCCACATAAAGCTGTGCCTTATATATAGTGCTCTGCACCGTTGCCCTATAGATGCTCCACATAAAGCCATAAAGCTGTGCCTTATATATAGTGCTCTGCACCATTGCCCCATAGATGCTCCACACAAAGCTGTGCCTTATATATAGTGCTCTGCACCGTTGCCCCATAGATGCTCCACATAAATCTGTGCCATTGCTGCTGCTGCTGCAATAAAAAAAAAACACATACTCACCTCTCTTGCTTGCAGCTCCTCACGTCCCGTCCCGGCGTCTCTCTGCACTGACTGATCAGGCAGAGGGCGGCGCGCACACTATATGCGTCATCGCGCCCTCTGACCTGAACAGTCAGAGCAAGAGGACGCGAAGACTGAGCGGCTCCCGGCGGGTGGAACAAGGGAAGGTAAATATGTAATACTTACCTGCTCCCGGCGTCCCTGGCTCCTTCCCCTGGACAGCTGGTCTTCGGTGCCGCAGCCTCTTCCTCTATCAGCGGTCACCGGCACCGCTGATTAGAGAAATGAATTATGCGGCTCCGCCCCTATGGGAGGTGGAGCAGCCTATTCATTTCTCTAATGAGCGGTCCCATGTGACCGCTGTACAGGGGAAGAGCTGCGGCCCTGAAGACCGTGGGACGGGCAGGGGGAGCGCCAGGAGCGCCGGGACTAGGTGAGTATGCCTCAGCGCCCTCTCCCCCTCACCCGCCGACCGTGAATCGAGTATAAGCCGAGGGGGCACTTTCAGCCCAAAAATTTGGGCTGAAAATCTCGGCTTATACTCGAGTATATACGGTATATGATTACTTGGTGAAGTAAAATTACCTATTGTAGTTCCCTTTTTTCTAAAACGTTTTTTAAGGAGTAATCCATATACAATGCAGGTAAATATTTTTTGAGAATGCTATTAATCTGGTAATAAGTATTACTAATTTGGGTTTAAAAAATATAGGTTTATTTTGATTGCAGTTATTGAATTGTTTATTGTGTTGTAAAAGATATTGTTCACATATCAATATTGGTGTCCCTTACAGTTCAGTCCTTGGCCTTCTTCTCTTCTCTCTACACAGCCCCAATTGGATAGACCATCAGCACATTTGACTTTCAGTACCATCCTTATGAAGATGACACACAACTATACACGTCATCCCCTGACCTTACCTCTGCTGTACTACAGAACACCAGTGACTGTCTGCCTGCAGTCTTCAACATCACGTCCGCTCTCTATCTAAAGCTCAACCTTTCCAAAACTGAACTTCTTCTGCTCCCGCTACCTACTCACCTCCCTACATCTGACATTTCCTTTTCCGTGTGTGACCAATATTTCCTTCACCTCCTATATACAATCTCTTGCCCACTCTTGCCGCTTACACCTAAAGAACATCTCTAGAATCTGCCTCTTTCTCACCATGGAAACAACAAAAATCCTCACTGTCAGGATGCTCTAGCCTAAGAAATTAGGACTAACCACAACTTACACAGTTTTAGGCGCTTCCTAAAAACACATCTGTTTAGGGAGGCTTATCATTCCCTAATCGAATAATTGAAGTTCTTTTATATATAGTCCATTCTCTACTTCTCTGAGCATAACCCTCCATAAATCTCACATACAAGCACTACAAATACTGGATGATGACTAGCCCATGCAGACTTTATCTATCCCCCATTCCCTACAAACGGCTGGACCATCAGTGTAAATAAGCATCTGTACTTGTGTCTCCCCCACCTCATTGTGGACCGTAAGCTCTTAAGGGCAGGGCCATCAATATCTTGGCTTTAATTATTGTATTATTGTTAACTTTGTTACTTAAGTCTTGGGTATATAAACTGTTGAATTGTAAAACGCTGCAGAATATTTTAGCGCTATGTAAATAAAGATTATTATTATTATTATTCAGGTTTTTTAATCAGTTATTTGCTTTGCTCAAATTAATTTATGTGTAGAATATTCTCTCTTTAGAAAACGGACATCTGTTTGTGAGAATTCCCATGTATACAGCTTTACTGTAGGGCACCATCTTCTAGCTCTCACATATTCTCCGACAGGCAAATTTTGTATGACATGCCTGGCATGATAACTGGTGGCACAGAGTAGAGAATTGCCTGTTGTGGGTTTCCTGTCAGTGCTGTATCAGAGTGAACCTTCTGTGCAATGGGATTCCCAGTTAGAAGTATGTCAAGAAAAAAAATGCATTTGGGATGACTATTGTAAGTTAAAGACACATTATCTGAGTTATCATTAATGTGTCCGATGAAATTCTTTATAGACACTCTACACCCGCGCCAAATGCATACTCCCAGCCACATTGCAACTAGACTTTTTACTGACTCGCTCAATGCACTTGCATTAAGCCTGGCAGTGCATGTCTAGTCAGAGATGGCAGATTTCGCTGCCACTGGCACCGGAGAGTCCTCACAGCACGCAGTACATGCATTATCAGTATTCATAAGTCTGCAGTCATATAAAGTGACTGCAGATTTGTAGCTTAAGACCTGTTTTAAGCAGTATGGCAACGTTTTTTGTTTGTTTTGTGTTTGCTTATTTTTTCATGAAGTCTGTGTTAAGAAAAAAAAGTGCTTGTTTGGTAGTTGTATTCTATACCAATTTAAATCCACACCATGCCCCAACTCTCACAGCATCTCTACAGAAAAGCAGCAGTTTTTATTTCCTGTTATGTAAATGGAAAAGCAGCAGATTGTAAATCAGCTTGTCAATACATGTAAATTTACATACAGTTTTCAGTGTATCACAGTGCTGAATGTATCTGGTATAAAAGCTTTAATAGTTTTGTATATGTTTGCTATTTTGACTGTTAACAGCAATATTTTCCTGTCTGGTACATTTAGCCCCGATAACCACTTATTTCTGCACTTACTCATATGAATTATTAACAGATTTAATTATGTTTTGACAGGCATTGAGGAGTTCAGTCAAGCTAAACAATATAATATTAGACCGTGAATTGGATCGTGTTGATTGACAATTTAGAAATGCGGCATAAAATAAGTTATTGTTGACTTCTAGACAGTCACATGAATAAAGGCGCTTGTCAATGGAATAAAAGCGTTGATGGATCTGTTTATGTGCTAAGACCTGGGGCATTGTTTGATGGCCTTCAAGTGACTATAAACTTGTTCTAAAGTCATTACTTTTGATTTAATTTATTATGCTTACTCATGCCTGTCACTTTTTCAAATTACCTGTAAAAGAACAGCTGGTCTGGAGATTTAAATAAACCTATTTATGTTCCTTTAGCTTCCAAACTGTGTCTGTCATAACTTGACAGACCTTCTTACCTCAAGTGTGAGTTTGTTTCAAATTGATATGTTGTGGATTGCTTTCCTGCTCTGCTCTCATAAAACATTAGGGACCCTCTCGCCTGAATTTTTACTTGTAGAAATGCAGACTACCGCAAAATATATCAACATGTTAAAAGTTTAATGAAGTGCTGTAAAAAAAACTCACAGAATTTTGGTGTATGTCAATGTGATTGACAAGGATTTTGATGAAACGTGCCTGAAACATTTATGTGTTAGCATAGGCAGAACATCAACAGATGAACATTTTGTTCTTACATTGGAAAATAGGCTACTAAAAATTAAGGATAATTTCTTTTTGAGGGAACAGTTGATCTACATAACAGCAAATTAGCAAATATCAGTAATAATTCTCATGGCAGCATTTATGTGTTAAAGCTGGAAAAAACTAATGTAGCTATTACTTAGGCTCCCTTCAAAAGTACTTGTCTCCGATACGTGAAAAAAATTGATGCCACCAATTATAATCTTTGGTGCTGCACACATGTCCATGTGTTTGCACGGATTGAGTGTCTATGCAAACCACACAGATACATGTCCGTTTTTACCAGCAGCATTGA
The DNA here is from genome assembly GCF_051348905.1 of Ranitomeya variabilis. Lineage (NCBI taxonomy): Eukaryota > Metazoa > Chordata > Amphibia > Anura > Dendrobatidae > Ranitomeya > Ranitomeya variabilis. The sequence goes on from NC_135237.1 coordinate 155,269,763, forward strand.
TGGCAAGGGCAATTACAACTCTATGGGTCTGTGTAAAATGCGTAAAGCATAAAGACGGCACCTGTGCACCATCCATGTGCTGTTTGAGTTTAACATTGCAAAGTTTAGGACAAGCGTTGGAATAGATTTTTCTTAACCAATAGTGGAGAAAAATGAATGGCACACTGATGACTCACTGATGACACTGGTACCTTTTTTCTGGTAACGGTGTTATACAGACATGTGAAGGGGAGCTTAACCCCTTACTGACATTGGTACACCGATGTCGGTATCTCTCCCTTTGATGTGGGCTCCAGCGGTGAGCCCACATCTTTCCCTGGACATGTCAGCTGTTTTGAACAGCTGTCATGTGCCCGCAATAGCCACGAGTGGAATCGTGATCCAACTGTGGCTATTAACTAGTTAAATGCCGCTGTCAAACGCTGAAAGCTGCATTTTAATGCGCTTTTGGCAATCACGCCAGAAATACGCACACTGGTGACCCGCATCACCTGATCAACGAGGTCTCCTGGTTGTCACTTGCAGATTGCTGTGAGTGCCACCCAGTGGCCGGTGCTCATAGCAAGTCAGCAATTCTACTGCATAGAGGCAATCTGACCATTGCCTCTATGTAACAGAGCCGATCGAGTTGTGCCAGCTTCTAGTCTCCTATGAAGACTACTGAAGCATAGCAAAAGAAAAAAAAGTGTTCAAAAATATAAAAAAATATAAAAGTTCAAATCACCCCCCTTTCGCCCCATTCAAAATAAAACAATACAAATAAAATCAAACATACACCTATTTGGTATTGCCGCGTTCAGTATCACCTGATCTATCAATAAAAAAAAGATTAACCTGATCGCTAAATGGCACAGCGAGAAAAAAAGAAAAACGCCAGAATTACGTTTTTTTGGTCACCATTTAGATAAAAAAGAACCTAGACAGGTTTGGTGTCTATTAAATTGTAATGACCTGGAGAATCATAATGACAGGTCAGTTTTAGCATTTAGTGAACCTAGCAAAAAAGCCAAACAAAAAACAAGTGTGTGATTGCACTTTTTGCACTTGGAATTTTTTTTTTTTACGTTTTATGTACATGACATGGTAAAACCAATTAGTCATTCAAAAGTACAACTCGTCCCACAAAAAAATAAGCCCTCACATGGCCATATTGACGGAAAAATAAAAAAATTATGGCTCTGGGAAGGACGGGAGCTAAAAACAAAAACACAAAAAGCTCCAGTCATGAAGGGGTTAAAGCAGTGGTGGGATTCAGCCGGTACGACCCGGTACGCGGCAGCCGTTTACTAAAATTTCTATCTGCCAGCGTTCCGGTAATTGAAAATGGTTACCACGCCCCCGGACCGCCCCCGGATGGGTTGCTGTGCTGCTGGTGGGGATTGTTCACCCCGGGAGGGTGTAAACTACAATCCCCATAATGCAGTTCGCTCACACCGGAAGCGCCTCTACTGCAGGGCACGGGTAGAGTGGCGGTTAATGTGAGTGGCCGAGATAACTAGTAAACGCAGTGGCATGGTGGGAGGAGACTGGGAGCTATCGGCTGCCATGGTAACAGTGAGACGCCCCGTGCTGTGCAGCAGCTGCGGTTCCGGCCTGAGCGCGGCTTTGTTATGAGTCCCACTCCCAGCAGGAGCCGTGTATGAGGCGGCCCGGCGCTGCGCTATGGTGAGTGAGCCCATCATCTGGGGTCCTCCAGGGTCATGTGACCGGCGCCTGGGATTCACTGCTGACTTCTGTATTTCAGGCTGCCAGGAATAAGGCTGGATTTAAGGGTGAGTGCGCCGCTGTGTACTTGTCACTTAAGGTGCCGTTACACTGAGCAACTTACCAGCGATCGCGACCAGCGACGTGATCGCTGGTAAGTTGCTGTGTGGTCGCTGGGGAGCTGTCACACAGACAGCTCTCTCCAGCGACCAAGCGACTTCGGCATCGCTGAAACTGTCTTCAGCGATGCCGAAGTCCCCATGTAAAAAAAAAAAAAACACTACATACGCACCTTCTGTCGTCCTTCATGTCCCTCGGCGCTTGCCGCACTGACTGTGTCTCAGCGCCGGCCGGCCGTAACAGCGGTGCCCAGCGGTGAACCGCTGTTACTGCAGGTTCACCGCTGGGCTCTGCTTTACGGCCGGACAGCGCTGAGACAGTCAGTACGGCAAGCTCCAGGGGACGTGACGGACAACAGACGGTGAGTATGTAGTGTTTTTTTTTAACTTTTACCATGGTATCCATGGTAAATATCGGGTTACTAAGCGCGGCCCTGCACTTAGTAACCCGATGTTTACCATGGATACCAGTGAAGACATCGCTGGATCGGCGTCACACACGGCGATCCAGCGATGTCAGCGGGAGAGTTGCGACGAAAGAAAGTTCGTCCACTCTCCCTGCAACCAGCGATATCCCAGCAGGATCCAGATCGCTGCTGCGTGCCAAACATAGCGATATCGCTATGCAGGACTCTGCAACGTCACGGATCGCTGGCGATATCGCTGCAACCTCGCCTAGTGTGACGGTACCTTTAGGGATTTGCAATATTTCCTATGAATTATGTGAAGGACTGGTGCAGTAATTACCCAAACATACCTCTCCGGACGTTATAGTCCCCAGCATGAATCTGCCAGGGCATGCTTGGAGTTGTAGTTCTACAACTGGACACTGCATAACTTACAAGGTTTTGTCAAATTTAGCAATTTTCAAACTCAATTTTTGTGCCCTTAAGGCCGGGATCACACACAGGGCCGTATTTGCCACTAGGCACGCGAGGACACGTGCCTAGGGCGGCGACATTGCGGGGGGGGGCGGCACCTGAGCAAGGTTTTTTGGTTTTTTTTAGTCCCGGGTCACAAACGCGACAGACCGCCCCCGCCCGCCTCCGAGTCCCACCCTCCCTCCTTGAAGACGATACTCACCCTGCTCCAGCGATGCCTGGTCTCAGCGTCTGTAGCGCGTCCAGAGTGAGCGGTCACGTGGTACCGCTCATTAAAGGTCATGAATATGTGCATATTCATGACCTTAATCAGCCGTACCACATGACCGCTCACTCAGGAAGAAGGCGCTGCGGCGGGACAAAGCCAGAGGGAGGATGTCGGCGCAGCCGCGCGGTGTGTGGGACAGCTGACAGGTGAGTATGGGGGGCGGAGGGATGAAGGTAAGCCGCCCGAGCCATGCAAGATGGGAGAAGGAACGGGGGAGGGGGTGGAGAGATGAGCCATGCATACCGGGGAGTATGAGCCATCAGCCATGCATACAGGGGGGGGAATTATGAGCCATCAGCCATGCATACAGGGGGGGGGGAATTATGAGCCATTAGCCATGCATACAGGGGGGGGGAATTATGAGCCATGCATACGGGAATATGAGCCATCAGCCATACATACGGGGGGGGGGGAATTATGAGCCATGCATACAGGGGGGGGGTGGAGAGATGAGCCATGCATACGGGGGGTGGGGGGGTGGAGAGATGAGCCATGCATACAGGGGGGAGGTGGAATATGAGCCATGCATACAGGGGGGAGTGAATATGAGCCATGCATACGGGGGGGGAGTATGAGCCATGCATACAGGGGGGGGTCATTATACAGTATGGAGAACTGTGTGTGGCCATTATACAGTATGGAGCATCATGTGTGGCCATTATACAGTATGGAGCATCATGTGTGGCCATTATACAGTATTAAGCATCATGTGTGGCCGTTATACAGTATGGAGCATCATGTGTGGCCATTATACAGTATGGAGCATCGTGTGGCCGTTATACAGTATGGAGCATCGTGTGGCCATTATACAGTATGGAGCATCATGTGTGGCCATTATACAGTATGGAGCATCATGTGTGGTCATTATACAGTATTGAGCATCATGTGTGGCCGTTATACAGTATTGAGCATCATGTGTGGCCATTATACAGTATGGAGCATCATGTGTGGCCATTATACAGTATGGAGCATCGTGTGGCCGTTATACAGTATGGTCCATGACTTTAATACCGTATGTCACAACGTACGTATTCTTGTCATTAAGGGAGACAAACTGCTTCCAAAAATATGAATCGTGCCACTGGGCGTGGCTTATTAGTATGGGCGGGGTTATTGAAAATGGGCGTGGCCAAAATTCCGGCCGCCGCGACATAGAGGACCTGTTGTTAAAAATTTGAATCCCACCCCTGGGTTAAAGGGTTCTGCATCTACACTCACCGGCCACTTTATTAGGTACACCATGCTAGTAACGGGTTGGACCCCCTTTTGCCTTCAGAACTGCCTCAATTCTTCGTGGCATAGATTCAACAAGGTGCTGGAAGCATTCCTCAGAGATTTTGGTCCATATTGACATGATGGCATCACACAGTTGCCGCAGATTTGTCGGCTGCACATCCCAAAGATGCTCCATACAAGGCAGGATGGATCCATGCTTTCATGTTGTTTACGCCAAATTCTGACCCTACCATCCGAATGTCGCAGCAGAAATCGAGACTCATCAGACCAAGCAACGTTTTTCCAATCTTCTACTGTCCAATTTCGATGAGCTTGTACAAATTGTAGCCTCAGTTTCCTGTTCTTAGCTGAAAGGAGTGGTACCCGGTGTGGTCTTCTGCTGCTGTAGCCCATCTGCCTCAAAGTTCGACGCACTGTGCGTTCAGAGATGCTCTTAGGCCTACCTTGGTTGTAACGGGTGGCGATTTGAGTCACTGTTGCCTTTCTATCAGCTCGAACCAGTCTGCCCATTCTCCTCTGACCTCTGGCATCAACAAGGCATTTCCGCCCACAGAACTGCCGCTCACTGGATTTTTTTTCTTTTTCGGACCATTCTCTGTAAACCCTAGAGATGGTTGTGCGTGAAAATCCCAGTAGATCAGCAGTTTCTGAAATACTCAGACCAGCCCTTCTGGCACCAACAACCATGCCACGTTCAAAGGCACTCAAATCACCTTTCTTCCCCATACTGATGCTCGGTTTGAACTGCAGGAGATTGTCTTGACCATGTCTACATGCCTAAATGCACTGAGTTGCCGCCATGTGATTGGCTGATTAGAAATTAAGTGTTAACAAGAAGTTGGACAGGTGTACCTAATAAAGTGGCCGGTGAGTGTAAATGTACTGTCAGAAAATTATGTATTTGCAGCAATTACTTATAGAGTACCTATCATTATGTCAAAAGTTGCCAGTTTTTGCTTTTATTTTATTCACGCTGCTTCCCTGGGTATTCCGTTTTATTTTTTATTTTTATTTTTAACTCTGTCATGCGGTTCCACAAATATGGAGCATTTTATTAAGTGCTGAAAGGGCCAGTGGTGCCTAGAGATAAGCAGATCAGACAAAATTAAAATTTGCCAAATCTCACACATTTTTCCTGGAAATTCGATTTGAAACTGAGTAATTCTCTGCAAATTGAATGCTCCTTACTATTCTCTATGGTTTCTCCAGAGCCCAGAAGACGTAAGATGTGGAAAATAAGATAATACTTATACTTTCCTTACTTCTCACCTCTGCACCCTCCTACATCTGGCCCTTGGGACACTTTCTTATTGCTGCTCTTGACCGCTAAATCCTTGGGCCTTTTTAGACTAGACCAAAACTTTCACCTCTGATGTGACAAGAGATGTTTCTGCGCAATGATACGTAAGGTCACAATATCTTGATGTCACAACACATGCTGTGGTCTTACATAGGGAAAAATGTCTTAGGCCTCATCAGCGTCACAATTCCTACTCAAGGGTGAAGAAGCCATGTACATAGTCCTACAATTTGTGATACAGTCCTCTGATCTGTATATCTAATCCTATCTCTTATGCTCACACAGACCATGGGCACAGACACATCATGATGTCAAGCACGTGGTACGATGGGGACTCAGATAACTGGAAATAAGAAAAGCAGACAATCTGACAACACTTTAAGCTACAGAAGCAGGAGGTCCAAAGTAGGAAGACAACATGTCTGAAACAGTCACAAAGGTGTAGGCTATGCTGTTAAGTCTCCGAAAACAGTTATAATGTTCACAACAAGTAATGGGTTTAATGGAAGCAGGTGCAAGTATAGCACACAGACTTATATAATAGTTTAAGAAGTATACTGCAAGGGATGAGTTAACCTGCTAGAATGTTGAAGGGTTCTCAAAAGTCTTGAGGAGACAACAGAAACCAAGGACTTGGATAAAGTCAGAGTTTAATCACACGTCTATAGGATTCATTTGCAAATCAAAATTATTAGGACTAATAGTGTTGTGCTGGCCGTAGACCACATATCCTACTATCCTACTCAAAATCATTTGGGTTAATACTGTGTTGCAGTCAGGACTCAGGAGGCCCCATTTGTTAATCAAAATAGTTAGGGCTAATAGTGCAGTGTGCATTCCATATTCCACATTTCCTACTCAAAATCGTTTGGTCTAACACTGTGTTGCAGTCAGAACTCTGGAGGTCACATTTACTAATCAAAATCATTTCGAAAATAGTGAGGTGCAGGCACCAGGCCCCATTTCCTATTCCAAATCATTTGGGCTAACACTGTTGCAGTTGGGACTCAGACGGTCTGCAGGCAGGCATTGGTGTGCAGGCAGGAGTCCACATTTCCTTCTCAAAATCATTTGGGCTAATACTGTGTTGCAGTCAGAACTCAGGAGATCCCATTTGCTAATCAAAATTGTTAGACCTAACATTGCGACTCAGCCAGGAGGCCCAATATGCTAATCAAAATCGTTAGAGCTAATAGTGTTGTGCAGGATGAAGTCCACATTTCCTTTTCAAAATTGTTTAGGCTAATACTGTGTTGCAGTTAGGACTCAGGAGGCCCCATTTGCTAATCAAAATCATTAGGGCTAATAGTGTGGTTTGCATTCCATAGTCCACATTTCCTATTCAAAATTGTTTGGGCTAACAGTGTGTTGCAGTGAGGACTCTGGAGGTCACATATACTCATCAAAATCATTTGGGGATATAATGAGGTGCAGGCATCAGGCCCCGTTTCCTAATCCTAATCGTTTGGGCTAACACTGTGTTGCATTCAGAACTCAGGCGGCACATTAACTAGTCCAAATCGTTTGGGCTAATATTGGTGTGCAGGCAGGAGTCCACTTTCCCTAATCAAAATCTTTTGGGCTAAGGCACTTGTGCAGGCATCAGTCCTCATTTCATAATCAAAATCATTTAGGAGGATAATAGTCTGATGCAGGCACTAGACCTCATTTCATAATAGACAAGAAACGGGGGGTGAGGGTGAACTAAAATTCAGCTTTTATTAGTATAGTTTTATAATTCTAATTTTGAAAATAACCATACATCCAAGTAAGATGTATATTGGATTCTAGTGCATGAGTTATTATGTTATAAGCACCACTGTGATCCATTAGATCTCTATTAGATTTTAGACTCTGAGACAAATTATTGAATCAGAAAGGGTCTCACTCACTGTCCCCAAAATTAGAGGTTGGACTCAAGTCTCATCAAAGGAGGCAATAAAATTAAATTGTATGACAGGACATGATTTAGCTACACTGTCTCGCTATTGCATCTAACCCTATGTAAATTATAAATCAATATCCTATGTGTGAATCCTCATTAAGCATAGGGCTTGTTATAATTCAGACCCCTATGGTATATCAGAAAATAGAAACAAAACAGTATATTGTACCTTTACTGTGATATGTACAGTCCAAGGACACTGTAGTGGTGTATTAGAAATCAGTGTGTCCTCACTGTGAGGTTCATAAAATTATGAACACTCTGATGGTGTATTAGAATTCAAATGATCTCACTGTGAGGTTATTATAAAATGAAGGATACCCTAATTATGTATTAGTTATTATGAGTCATTGGTGATCCACAGACCAAAAAGGGCGGTGTTTACCTCTACTGGTCACTCCTTTCAGGAGACCTGATTAACTAAACTCTGATGACTAGGAAATAAATCAACTTGTAGGTGTAAATGATTAATTATGCGTGGGGTTCATATCATAGGTACCGTATATACTCGAGTATAAGCAGAGATTTTCAGCCCATTTTTTAGGCTAAAAGTGCTCATCTCAGCTTATACTTGAGTCATTGACCCAGGGGGTTGGCGGGGGAGTGGCAGCTGTCACATCATACTCACCTGCTCCCGGCGTGGTCTCTGCACGTCCCTGCTTCTCCGAAGGTCTCCGGCACCCGCAGCTCTTCCTGTGTTCAGTGGTCACGTGGTACCGCTCATTAAAGTAATGAATATGGACGCGACTCCACTCCCATAGGCGTGGAGTGCGGTGGAACGGGGACAAGTGAATATCGCAAGTGCCGGGCACCTGAGCCAGCGGCGACTCCCACACCTGGCCCCCATAGTGCACCGGTGTCCCCACCTGCTCAGGACACCGGCACCAGACCCCCAGTGACGAGAGGTGAGTATGTCATTTTTTTTTTTTTTTTTATCGCAGCAGCAGCATAAGGGGCTTATTATTCTATGGAGCATCTTATGGGGCCATCAACCTTTGTGCAGCATTATATGGGGAATAATATTCTATGGAGCATCTTATGGGGCCATCAACCTTTGTGCAGCATTATATGAGGCATAATATTCTATGGAGCATCTTATGGGGCCGTCATTAATCTTTTATGCAGCATTACATGGCGCATATTTTAATATGGAGGATCTTATGGGCCCATCATGAATTTTATGGACCATTATATGGGGCATATTTTGTAAGGAGCATCTTAATGGGCCCATCATGAACTGTATGGAGCATTATATGGGGTTCCTGATTCAATATGGATATTCAAAAACACTTAACCTACTGATGTCTCAATCAATTTTACTTTTATTGGTGTCTATTTTTATTTTTGAAATTTACCAGTAGCTGCTGCATTTCTCACCCTAGGCGTATACTCGAGTCAATAAGTTTTCCCAGTTTTTTGTGGCAAAATTAGGGACCTTAGCTTATACTCGGGTTGGCTTATACTCGAGTATAGATGGTAATTAGCACCAGCCATTGTCAGGCCAGCAAGCGGTGTATAATCATAAAGAGCTATGTGAAGAGCCGCAACAAAACATCGCTGATCATTAGATCAGACACTTAGGAAATCATGCCGATATTCCCTGACTCTACGTGTCACCAATCTAACCTGCGGAGATCACCGGCATGTGAGCTCCGCCATTGCAAAGTAAATGTGGCTGGACACAGCAGCGGCCGGGTAAAGGAACACCCGCCGCTGAATTTCAGGTGTGGTCAAAGCAAGGAAACAGCATGCTGAGCAATGAGACACACATTGCATATGATTTAATGTTAACATGCCTGGAGTCTCTGAGACCATATTACTATTAAGGAAACGTCCCTGATGTGCCAACCATTTTTCCCTTAGAGAAAACAAATTAAACATTTCAACAAATTAATCTTTTGTCATAACTCTGTGGTCTAGCCACACTATATCCGCTGATTATTAATTTAGTGACAGGTGACTGACAGGTCTGGACATCAGGTTGTGAAACAGCGGGTTAAAATAGAGGGGAAGGATACATCCAACATCAGTGGGAAAAAGCAAGGTTGTGGTGGAAGGGGGAGTAGGTTTGGTGTTCGAGGTGTATGTGGAGAAGGTGGTAATGTTACTGAAAGCTCTACTGAACACACACCAGCTCATCCTATCCAAACACAACTGACAACTTGTGTCACTGGATGGACTAATCCCTTTCTTTGACAGCCGTGCGGTACGCACCTTGTAGATGTGGGCCAGAAAAAGCATGTGTTCCAGTGGATGGCAAGTGCTGCATCAAGTGACATCTCCTCCTCTTCCTCCACCTTAATATCACACACAGTACAGTCCTCAGAGGTGGCACCAGAATTACCCATGTTTCTCGCCGCGTCACGACTCTCCAACCACCCAACTCACCCAGCATGCAAATCGTATAATTGCACAGCATGAATGCATGAGGCAAAACCTAGGACAGGGCTTGGACAGCATTTCTAGCTTAAACATTGATTAGTACCAAGGGGATGAGTGACAGGTGCAGGCCTAGTGCTCTGAGAGCCCCGCCAAATTCAGACAACAAACATGAAGGAGACCCAACTTGGAGTCAAAACATTTCCAAAAATTAGGGGCAGACACCACTAAAGTGTCATCAATTTCCCCAGTGTAGAAAAATATAATGGGGCTATAAAACCCCTTCCATTACAAACAAGCCACTAAATGGAGAAACAACTTGGAGAGTCTCCACATTTCCAAAAATTGTTAGTAACATCAGCAGCAGTAGCAACAGCAGGCACAGAAGCGACGACAAAGTTGTCACAAACTGCAGTTACACAAGATCAATGCAGCACACTAAAAACTACACTGGAGCCTAGTGTGCTCAGTCTGCGATTGGGGTGCAAAAGTCATTGGAGAACCATGGCTTCTACATCTTGAATAAAGCTAGGCAGTGTACACTTTAAGGGAAAAGACGGATGTGCTTATCTGTCAGACTCAGGACACCACCAGCAGTGCTGAAGACATGTTCTGAGAGAACACTGGCTGCAGAGCATGACAAAACCTTCAAGGCGTGACAGGCGAGCTTTTTTGAAGACCAAAATGCAAAGGGTCCACTTCCCTCTGATGGTATAGACATTGAGCTCAAGGTACTCCTGCACTATCCTCTCCAGTAGTTCACAACTTGTCAGATTTGTACTCTGTTCTGCTGATGCACGTGTTGGTCTAAAAAATGTGTGAAACTACTGACAGAAATTGCTTCTGCCACTTATACTGCTGCTTCTAATTCACTCTTAAGATTGTGTACAAGAGTGTTTCGATACTCCAGCATGCACACATCCTTTTACAGGGGGGAAGCATGTGACAAAATGTACTCTTGTACCATGGATCGCACAGAGTGGCAACTAAGTAGTCAGCACTATTTCTAATCCTAACAGTATGGGCATGATATTGCAGATAGTGCTGCAAGAAGGCGCTCATGTGTGGGTGCTTCCATCAGGTCCAAGTCCATGGTGTCCTGGTGGCAGGGTAACATTCAAGCTTCTTTCCTATGTCCCTTCCCAGAAACCATGGACAACAGAGAGGGGATCATCCTGTTCATCTCCTGACTGTTGCGTTCCCATCACCTATTCCTCCTAGTCCTCCTGAATTTAATCCTCGGCTCCTGCACCTTCACTAAGAGTTTGTCTAGTACCATGACCCCTCCTCGACCACTGCAATCCACTTTCATATGGCACCCACTTGTGCAGCGACAGTCTGGAGCTTTGAGATATTGTTCTCCCTTCCTCACCCTCTTTTGCTTCCTCCTCTTCCTCTGGGACCATCACCTCTTCCCACAAACTATTCAAAGTGTTCTCCAGCATGTAGATTACGGGAATAGTAATGCCGATGACAGCATCGTTAGTGCTAACCATCCTAGTAGCTATTTCAAAACTGTGCAGAAGAGTGTACAGGTCCTTCATCTGTGCTCTGCAAACGTGATTTGCACCACATCCATACTACATTGGCCCAGGCATGCAAAAGGAGATATTGCACCAGGGCTCGTTACTGCTGCCACAGTTGCTGCAACATATGGAGAGTGGAATTCCACCATGTCAGCACATGGCATATCAAGTCGATGACTTGTGGGGTGCAAACAGTAGAAGTGAGCACACAGCGACCGTGCTTTCAGCCACAGCACATCCAGGCTGGGATAGTGACTGAGAAATTGCTTTGCCACCAGGTTGAGGACATGAACCATGCAAGGCATGTGTGTGAGGTTGACTCAGTGTAGGGCAGACAACAGATTTGCACCGCTATCGCACACGCCCTTACCTGCATCCAGGTTCTGTGAAGACAGATACTGTTCAAACTCTGCCTGGATATCTTTCCATAACTCTTCAGCTGTGTGACTCTGATCTCCAATGCATATTCATTTAAACACTGCTTGATTGCAGAGAGCCCTGGCTGTGCAGTACAGAAATAGGCGAGTCTCTTTAAGGGAGAAGATGAGGGCGCAGGTAGTGGCCCTAGAGGGGGTGGAGGATGCAGAAGCAGTGGTGTAAGTGTTAGGTACAGAGGTTTGCCCCACAAGACTTGGGGATTCCAAGACTTGGTGTCTATTGACACATTGGTGTCGAGTGGTTCACTCTCCCTTGTTGTGTAGCGGTTTAGGTCTCTATCCCCTGGTGTGTTGTGGTTTAGTTATCCAACCCTAGGTGTTTAGTAGTTTACTTCTCCAACCCCTGTCATCTAGTAGTTTAGCTGTTCACTTTGCCATGTGCAGGAGAAAACAATCTTTTACGTGACCACAACTCTGGGACCGAGGGCTGGTTGGTGTGCTGAGAGGAGGGGTGTAGTAGGGAGAACATGACATGCTGGACTGTGAAAGAGGTGCAGGCAGAGATGTTATGATGGATTGAGAAAGATGTGATGTGCTTGGTGTTGAAATCTATCAAAAATAGCAGGCATTTCCACTTCCGTAACATCTGACGGCCTGTCACTCACCCCGACTGTAGTAGGTAAATAAGTGGAGGATCTGCGGTGAGAGACTTGTGTAAGAACAGTTGCCACAGTGATCGAGGAGGAAGAAGCAGCTGGCGTCTTTGATGGGGCAGCTGGTGGTTGGCAATGCACACTAGGCCACAATTTAGCGCAGTGAGATTCCCAGACTAATGCATGTTGATTGCACATGTGCCGGTTCATGCTTGTAGTAGTCAAATTATTGCAACTTTTGCCTCTACTAAGTATTTTTTTACAAAGTTGGCAGATAACGTGAGCTGCGTCATCCTTTTTGGTCTAAAAAAAAAAGCCCAGGCTAGGCAACCCTTGCCGCCAGTGTGAACTGCAGACCCGTCACCACTGCTGACCACAGCCAAAGTTGTGGCTGAGAATGCCGTGCTTCTTGTGGTTGTATCACTCCTGCAACATAACTTCCTTGTCTTCCTCCTTCTCTACATCCTCTGCTGAGCTACTCAGCTGAATGCCTCTGGGTTCACACCAAGAGTGATCTACAACCACATCATAATCCTCTCTGTTCTCCCACTCCTCACCACGAGAGTCACCCTTGTTATCTTCCTGCTCTAACAGCACACTACAATCCGCATAAGCCTCAGATATCTGACTCTCATCATCCACTCCCGGTGGTTAACGTCTGGTGACGATGGTCTGGATTCTGCTCAGACCCTACTTCAGCTAACCCCAAATCCAACTGAAAAAAAATTGCGTATTGGTGCAGATGCTTTCCTCCCCTTGAGTCTGTGAATTTTTGGAGCAAACCTCTGATGCCCATGGAATAGAATGTGTGAACAACTCTGCAGACTCATACATCTGTGGTTTTTGATGCAGTGCTTGCCATCCACAGGAGCAAATGTTCTTTCTGGCACTCATCTACAAGGCATAGATGAGGGAGTCCTGCCAGCTCTCTGCCTCGGGGTAACTCTAGACTGTGATCTCTCCTTCCAAACACATTTCACCTTCCTGCCGACTACAGCTCAAACATATTTCCAAAATCTGTACATTCCTTAATGAAGAATCTGCAAAAAGCCTAGTCCATGCATTCATCATCTCCTGCCTCAACTACTGCAAGCTCCTGCTTTGTGCCCTCCCTTCCAACAGTGTCGCACCCCTCCAATCTATCCTAAACTCTGCTGCCCGACTAATCCATCTACACCCTCTCTATAATCTGGCCTCTCCTCTCTGTCAATCCCTTCACTGGCTCCCCATTAACAAGAAACTCCAGTTCAAAATCCAAACCATGGCATGCAAAGCCATCCACAACCTCCATACATTTGTGACCTAGTCTCTCGGTACTTAACTGCATGTGACCTCCAATCCTCAGGAGATCTCCTCTACTCTCCTGTTATCTCCTCTTCCCACAATTGCATACTAGATTTCTCCCGTACATCCCCTTTACTCTGGAACTCACTACCCAAACAAATCATACTGTCAGCTACAATTGGATCCTTCAAAAGGAACCTGAAGAACCACCTCATCTGACAAGCCTACAACCTACAGTAATCATCGTTCCACCATACCATTGAACAAGCAGATCTACCCTTACTTATTGTATCCTCACCCGAGCTTTGCAGACCGTGAGCCCTCAAGGGCAGGGTCCTCTCCTCCAGTACCAGTCAGTGACTTTTATAGTTTAAGATTATTGTATTGTTTTTATTATATATACCCCTTAGAACAAGTAAAGAGCCATGGAATAAATGGCGCCATAGTGATAAATAATAACAATAATAATACCGATGTGCGGCTTCCAAAGAAAGGGAGTCGAGTGGCCCGTCCAGTAAAAGAAGTTTATACTATTTGTACTATGTGGAGATTGATGCCACTTTTGTGGTGTGTGACAATCATTTTTTGAAATGTGGAGACTCAAAGTGGGGTCTCCACCTGGTGGGTTACCTGTAGTGGAAGGTGTGTCAGAGGCCCATTATACTGTTTCTACTCTGTGGAAATTGATGCCACTTTAGTGGTGTGTGCCAATATTTTTTTAAATGTTTGCACTCTAAGTTGGGTCTCTTTCATGGATGTTGCCTGTAGCAGTAGGGCTCCCAGACCAACAGGCCTGCATTTACTTTCAGTCAATTATCTGAGTTACTATCCTTACATTTTTCTAACAATAGTAGTCTACGAATCTGATATCTGTGCCACCTGAGGGTGGCTGAGCAGAAAAGTAGTTTGAGCTATTGCATGAGGCATTAGAGCCACAAGCAAAAAAACCTCTGACAGCGGCATTTAACGCATGCTTCCAGCAATCGCACTGGAAATCCTGCCCATCAGTGACCCTGTCATGTGATCGTGGGTTACTGATGGGTCGGCATGACGACCAGACGTCTCCTGCAGACCTCTATGGTTGTCACTGCCGGATTGCTATTAGCGCTGCCCGGTGGTCGGCACTCATAGCAAGTCAGCAATTCTGCTACATACAGGCAATATGATCATCACCTATATGTAGCAGAGCCGATCGGATTATGGCAGCTTCTAGTCTCCCATGGAGACTATTGAAACATGCCAAAAGTTAAAAAAAAGTTTTAAAAAATATTTAAAAAATAAAAAAATATAAAAGTTCAAATCACCCCCTTTCACCCCATTCAAAATAAAACAATAAAAAAACAAACATACACATATTTGGTATCGCAAAATTCAGAATTGCCTGTTCTATCAATACAAAAAAAGAATTAACCCCATTGCTAAACGGCGTAACGAGAAAAAAAGTCAAAGCATCAGAATTACGTTTTTTAAAATACAATAACAGGAGATCGAAAGATTGTATCTGCGCCAAAATGGAATCATTAAAAATATCAGCTCGGCACACAAAAAATAAGCCCTCACCCAACCTCAGATGATGAAAAATGGAGACGCTATGGGTCTCGGAAAATCATGCAATTTTTTTTTTTTAACAAACTTTGGATTTCTTTTCACCACTTAAATAAAAAATAACCTATACATGTGTGGTGTCTATGAACTTGTAGTGACCTTGAGAATCATAATGGCATTTGATGAACATGATGAAAAAAATCCAATAAACAGTTGTGGAATTGCACTTTTTTTGCATTTTCACTACACTGGTATTTTTTTCCATTTTTCAGTACACGATATTATTGAAACCAATGGTGTCATTCAAAAGTAAAACTTGTCCAGCAAAAAAACAAGCCGTCACATGGCCATATTGACTGAAAAATTTAAAAGTTACGGCTCTGGGAAGAAGGGGAGCGAAAAGCAAAACACAAAAACAAAAAAGGGCTCTGTCATGAAGGGGTTAAAGGCACCCTCCCCTGTAGGGAGGTGCCTGAGCAACTTCATTACCTAGTGTGTCCATAGCCCACTAGTCTGTTGTTTGGTTTCTTTATTCCTGTAGCCATCCTGCGACCCTGTACTAGAATCTTCCTGTGTTTCCACACCCATTCTGCGGCCCTATACCTGAGTATATCCTGTGTTCCTGAATCCGTCCTGCTAACCCGAACTCAAACCCGTACTGTCTCTACCTGAACTTTATCATGAACCTGTCCTGTTATAACCTGTACCAGAACCCGGTCCGTTTGAACATCACCAGTTCCCATACTACTGGTAATCTAGACCCTGCCTTGCCTGACACTCCAAGTCTGTGCCTGTATCCCTGACCCTTGGGGTCATCTGCGGCACTACCATGGACTGCCCCGGAGTGGTACTTGGCGGCTACCTGCAGATCAACACTAACCTCACCATCAGAAGATCTAGTGAAGACCAGGTAACCACTTAATTATACCCCTCTATAGTAAGTCTGGCCCATGGCACAGTGTGTCCTCACACACCAACATGACAAAAGACATCAATCAATTAACAGTCACATAGATTCTTCAAGTCCAGCATCTCCTTATGACTTGAATCTGTGTATTATTATTCACAGACTGAGACTATCACTCCATCTTCTATTTTCTTCACTGTTGCAGTAGTGCATCACACTCTGATTTAGATCTTTATATCTCTATATGTAACGATGAGCTGTGTGCCCTCACCTACAATTCCTTAGGCTTTAAAACCCTAAAATGGCCACTGCTTTCCATGCTTTCATCATTTCTATTGTCTCTGATAGACCATATGATGTGATAACTGCAAGCACTATGGGAAAGCCCGCTCAGCTGTACCTGATTATATTTGAGCCCACTCTGTCTGATGCAATCTTCAGAAATGTTTTCCATGTGGTTTTTTTTGGCTACCCAAATGAACTAAATCTCAAATTGTTCAAATTCACCAAGGCCTTAGAATTTCATAAATTTGACTAGAAATTGATTCTCAGATCAAGTTCATCATCTTTACAATGTTCCTACTGTGGATGGTATGGGCACAATTCCTGCGCCCATGATATCCTTATGATGTATATGTATCCAGATGTGGGAACTTACTCCTCAGAAAGTCATACTGTATATATCCGATGCATTCATATCAAGGAAGCAGTTAATCTCAGCAAAGCATATAGCAAACATTTTTTGAGACAAAGCCAATGCTATTTTTAAGGGTCAGTTATTCATGCAAGACATCAAACACAAAATGTGCAATGGTGTGAAGTTAATGTATGGGACATATACACAGTATGAAAATTAAGAACTAGTTCCCTTATGCATAGGATTGCTTGATCCCATCATGTAAAATCGGAATTAAACCGATTTTCACAATTATCGGAATTCCGAATCCCGATTCCGATCTTTGAATGCGATCGGAAATCGGAAATCGGAAGTGCGTAATTTTTTTTTGCACAATGCTTGTGATTGACACATGGACCACCCAAAGAAGAGCCTGTGAAGTGTGGGCACATCCTGAAACGCTAGTAGGGATTTTAACTACTGGCATGACTGTGAGTGGCTGTGATCAGGCACTATAAAAGGCTGGCGCCACCATTTTGTGTTCACTTTACTGTGAATTCAGTTAGGGAGAGCTTGTCTCTGTCATTAGAGAGAGCGAAAAAATTGTGTCTCTATTAGCGTTTTTGTCCTATCTATTTTAACACCTCCTGTGTTAAAGTACCTTCACTGACTGTGATTCACTACCCTGTGTTTTTTTCCTAAGTCCTGCACCTGAGTTCTGTGGAGCCAGCAGCGTCATTGTGCAGCATACACTGGTCTGCTTACTGCATTCTCTGCAAAATTGCAGCACCTTTTTGCTGTTTCAGCACACCATCCACCAATCTTTTATTTTGTTTGGACTGCAACCGATGAGAATTGGATAGATAGATTGAGGGAAAAAAAGTTATTTAGTTGGGTGATCCTATACCTCTTAGTGAGGACTGGGGAGGGGAGAGGTGTGGGAATTGGGAAATATTCTTAACTGGTAATAGCAGAATATTTGTCACGGATTCACACCTTGACCGTCACCCCTGCGTCACGGATCGGGGTGAATTTAGGCCAACAGACGGCTATCACATGTGCAGGGGGGCTTATCTTAGTTATCCCTCCACTGCTAACAATGTGATGAAAACACACACAAGGTTATTGACCTATCGATTTACAGCAGGGGCTTATTTTAGTTATCCCACTGCTCTTCAATATACCATGAACTGCAAGGATTTATGTATATCCCACTTTACAGTTCCGCTTGAACTTGCAGCTCTCTGGCGCCCCCCTTACCCTCAGGTCAGATTAGGTACTGCATCTAGGGTAATTAGTCACCAGAAAGGCTGCCTGCTATGTACTGGCTATTGGGCACGCTGCAGCAAGGTGATATAACTACTCCCACTCAGGCAGGAACAATAATTATCATCGCAGCTATTGCTACAACGACTCCCAAAGGCACAGCACAAAGGCCGTGCCTTCACTGTGGTGACCGACCACAACCCTTTGCTCTGGCTAAATGCCATGCGTGGAACCAATGGCAGGTTGCTACTCTGGAGCCTTGCCCTTCAGCAGTTTGACTTCACCATTGAACACAAAACGGGCAGGGAGCATGGCAATGCAGATGGACTGTCCCGCCAGGGTGAACCTACTGAGATGCGCATGGAGGCATACCAAGGGGTTCTGCCTCCGTAGCGCAGACCAAAAGGGGGAGGTGTCACAATATTGTATGAAATATTATATGATTTTGTAGCTTTGCCTGTCAGACCCATGCTGCGGGCTAAAAAATCCCCTTCTCTCTGTGTTTGTGTTTGCTGAGATGTAGATGTGTAGAAAAGGTTTTATTGCTCTAGTCATAAATTCCAGGCTTTGGGCAACTTACTCGTCCCTCCTCCCATCTAGAAGCAGCTAGAACTGGTATAGAAGTTTTCCAAAATCCATAAGGGTCTTTGTTCTAATATGATAAGATTCTGGGCCAACGATTTAGGCTAGGAAAATAATAAATACATATTTCTAACGTCCATCAGCGGATCTGCCAAACGTTGTAAGCATGAGCCTCTAGTTCAAACAGGGACAGAGTACAGATTTCTCTGGAACCAGGCGTTACAACGAGCCCAAATTTAGTATCATTAGAAAGCCAATTGTAAAATAAGGAGAATGCTGGGTGTGTTATGATTCTGACATGTTTGGGAATGAAAATACGAGACATAAGAATTAGAGTTAAATTTCGTAAGTTTGAAGAGAGAGGACGGACTGGGAAAGCCAGCCCTTTTAGTGATGTCACCCGGCTGAGCTATAAATCTCTGCCAGGCCCCCAGCAGTGAGTCTTACCAGAGGTGCTTTAAAAAAAAAAAAAAAAGCCATAATCAGGTTCCTCGCATCATGTTCTCTTACACTTTATGCAGTTAATAGCACTCTGTGTCTGTATTGCTACATACTTAGGCAGTTAACTGGTTCATGCAGCTTTACATGAACACCCGAGCCTTACACTATGGCTGGTCAAAAATAACTAAAGCAATTATTACCATCCTCCTCTCGTGTCTCCCCTTTTCCTCATAGTTTGTAAGCTTGCGAGCAGGGCCCTCATTCCTCCTGGTATCTATTTTGAACTGTGATTTCTGTTATGCTGTAATGTCTATTGTCTGTACAAGTCCCCTCTATAATTTGTAAAGCGCTGCGGAATATGTTGGCGCTATATAAATACAAATTATTATTATTATAGCATCCACTTTTGCACCGTAGATTACGCCCCCACGGTGCAACAGCTTCAAAAAAATTCCTAATACTACCACCTGCATTTTGTGTGTGATTGCACTCTAATTGGATTCACCACAATAATTCCAATTAGTGTCGGTTTACACCTCTGTGCAGCAGTCGAGGTGTAATCACACTAACGTATTTTTGTTGTGGGATTGTGCCGCCTTGCACATTCTCACCTAGTATTCGCAGAATACTTGTAGATTCCACTTTTGCACAGTACATTACGCCCCCACAGTGCAACTGCTACAAAAACTCTGTGATACTTTCAGATTTTGATAAATACAGTTTACATAACACCAGTTCATATTCGTTAAGGCCACACCAGTTTCTATTAAAGATTGCGCCAAACTAGATTGAATTAGTGTTTCTTACACATGTCTGAGGCTTTACAGGTTTAGGCACACTAAATAGGAGAACTCTTCTGCCCTTCCGTTCATCTAAGTCTAGAGAGATGAGGAAGGCAGGGAGTAAGGGATGTGGTCGCGGCTGCGGTCACGGAGGTGTTGCAGGGAGAGGATGTGGAGAATCTTTGCCTGCTGCGGGCACAAGTGACTCAGCCACTAGTTATTCCCGGGAACAGTCCTTCATGCGCAGCTTGGTTGGAGGTCATGGTATCCCATTGCTGGGGGAGGAACAATTTGCAACCGTTGTTGGTTGGATGGCAGCTGCGGCATCAACTTCAATTCGTTCCTCCTCCTCATCCTCCCAGATACAGAGCACAGAGTCCGCTCATGTCTGTGTAGAGCACCGCTCTGCTTCTTCACCACCACCTGCCAAATTACCCAGGCAGTTAGAGGGACCAGTACAGGAGCCATCTTTACTTCTGTTTGAAGAATCTGTTGGCTGTGGATCAGGGGGCCAGTCAGGCAGTATTCGACAACAGGAAGAAGAGCTGCTAAGCAGTGATGCCCAACTTTATTTTTCTCAGAAGAAGAAGAGGCAGGTAGCCCTGTGCACACAGTCAACCGACCACAGTACGCATCAGATGATGATGAAACTCAGGTGGCATTAGCTTATGCGTCCTGTAGTATACAAAGGACCCGGGAGGAGCAATCGTCTGAGGTGTTGGAAGAGGGTCCAACAGATGATGAGGTCCTTGATCCATCATGGTGTGAGGGACAGCAAAGTGGTGGAAGAAGCTCAGAGGAGAGATTCCCACAACAGTACAGCAGCAGAGGGCCAAAAAAGGGAGTAGAGTGAGGGATGAGAGTTGGTTGCCTGTAGCCTCCAGTTCGGCTCCCGGAAGGAGCAGGACCCACACAAAAACTAGTGCAAGGGGTGCTCCAAAGAGATGTGGTGCCTGGGCCTTTTTTGACCAAGTTGCCAATGACATTACAACAGTCAGATGCAATCTGTGTCATCTAACTCTGACGCAAGGGAAAAACGTCCACAACCTCAATACCACCAATATGTTGAGGCATTTGAGGAACAAGCACGTTGCGGAGTGGACAAGTCACATACAAAATCTTGCCCAACCTGCAGCTCCATGTGCCACCTCTTCCGCTAACGTTGTAGCTTGTTCCTCCCAGGAGAAAGAGGGAACATCCTCCTGCAGTACTGTACAGACAGCCATCGTCACTGTCACACCGCCATCAACCTCACAATCCCAGTTATCCTCACAGTCCCAGTCTAGCCTGCAGCCATCCGTCCCACAGTTATGGGCTCGAAAAAGGAAATTCCCGGCAAGTCACCCCCGAGCACAGGCCCTCAATGCTAGCATTTCAAAACTGCAGGCCCTTGAAATGCTATAATTCAGGCTGGTGGACAGGCATGCCTTTTGCAACCTCATGGCATTGGCAGTCCCACAATACTGTGTTCCTAGCCACCACTATTTTAGTCGAAAAGCCGTCCCTGCCCTGCAACAGCACGTGGAGAAAAAAAATTAAGCGTGCACTACTTAACGCCATCAGCAGCAAGGTCCACCTGACCACCGTTGCGTGGACTAGAAAGCACGGTCAGGGACGCTACATTTCCCTCACTGCCCATTGGGTAAATGTGGTGGAGCCGGGTACAGAAGTTGATAGCGGCACTGTGCAGGTCCTGCCAATGCCAAGGATTGCAGGACTTTTGTCCGTTCGCATTGCCTCTTCCTTCTACTCCACTTCTTCAGGTTCCTCTGTACAGCAGTTGGCACCATCTACATCCGCAAGGATTGGTGAACCGTCCACTGACACGTCCAAGTTGAGCACTGCCTAGGCCAAATGTCAACAGGCCATGTTGAAATTAATTAGTTTGGGGGATACAAGCCACACTGCAGAGCAGCTGTGGAATGCTATCAAGCAGCAGAGCGACCAGTGGTTTGGGCCGCTCAACCTCCAGCCAGGTATGGTGGTGTGTGATAATGGGCAAAACCTGGTGGCAGTTCTGGGTCTAGCCAATCTGACTCACATCCCATGCCTGGCACATGTGTTAAATTTGGTCGTGCAGAGTTTTCTTAAAAGCTATCTGGATCTTGAAGATCTTCTGCACAAGGTCCGTGGCGAGAGCTCTCACTTGCGCTGTTCGAGCGTACACAATGCGCACATTGCAGCTCTGCAGCAAAGATTTAACCTGCCTGAACACCGCATCATATGTGACGTCCGCACTAGGTGGAATTCCACATTGCATATGCTGGAGGGGTTGTGTGAGCAGCAGCAGGCAGTAATGGAATTCTAGCTGCATCAGGTGCAAATGAGACGCACAGCTCGCAGGCCACACTTCACATGTGCCGAGTGGGCTTACATGAAGGACATCTGCTGTGTTTTGCGGCCCTTTCATGATTCCACTCTCATGTCGAGCACGGATGATGCCATAGTCAGCATCACTGTACCCCTCATATGCCTCCTTGAAAAAACTATGGTAGGGATCAGGGATGCAGTTTTGGACGAGGAGGAGGAACAAATGCTGGCAATGCCTTCTGTATCGGGACAGTCTACCCACAGCTCTATGGGTGGGTTGTTAGCCAGGCAACACGGCAACTCACAAAGGTCCAGACAGGGGACACTTTTTGATGAAGAGGAGGAGGAAGAATTGGAGGAGGAAGTAGTATGGCCAGAGGAAGATGGTACTCCACACACTGGTAGTCATCATTCACAGCGAGGATGGGGGGATGCAGAGGAGACAGAGAGCACACCTCAAGCAGGGGACAGTGGGGCGTGGCCAGTCGGCAGTCTGCAACACATGAGTGATTTCATGCTGCAGTACCTTCGAAATGACCGCCGTATCGCTTGCATTCTCAACACTGATGATTACTGGGTAGCCATCCTCCTGGATCCTCGCTACCAGGACAGCCTACAAACCCTGATAACACCATTGAACCGGGATCGTAAAATGCAAGAGTTCCAAGACACACTGATACATTTGATGATGTCCTCATTTCCACCTGAGAGGACTACTTCAAGTGTTTCACATGGCAGCTCAGTGCCTCCAGGATGGGGAAGAAGCTGTCCACAGAGCAGGAGCAGCACCTCTGCAGACGGCCAGTTCAGTCTTGCCAAAATGTGGCAAAGTTTTGTGTGCCCGCAACCACGTCATGCACCATCCCATACAGTTCCATTCGGCAGGACGCAGCATTACCGTCAGATGGTGGCAGACTACATGTCCAGCCATGTCAGTGTTTCCCAGGATGGTTCTGGCCCCTTTAAGTTTTGGGTCTCCAAGCTTGATATATGGCCAGAGCTTAGCCAGTATGCCTTGGAGGTGCTGGCCTGCCCCGCTGTCAGTGTCTTATCAGAGCATGTCTTTAGCACCGCTGGTGGAGTCCTAACAGACCAACGCACGTGCCTATCCACCGATAACGTTGACCGCCTAACTTTTATAAAGATGAACCAGGCCTGGATCTCGCCAGACTTTGCAAGCCCTGCGCTAGATGAGACTGAATAAACACATGTCTGGCAACAGTCTCCAGGTCCACACTTGGCCCTGTGGCACTACTAGATTGATCAGCCCATCTCGGCTTCAGCACCGTCTGCTGTTGACCAGAAGTGTCAGTCGCACAGTGAACAACCACTGCTTTGTTTACGGGGTTCAGCACCGCAAGCTTTACTTTGGCTGTGCCACTGGCAAATCAGATACTCCAGTCCAGCTACAAATACTCCAGTCCAGCTACAAATACTCCAGTCCACCTACAAATACTCCAGTCCACCTGGGCTTCAGCACTGTCAGCTGTTGCTTGGAAGTGTCAGTAGCACAGTGAACACCCGCTGCCGTGTTGTCGGGGTTCAGCAACGCAAGCTGCACTCTGGCTGTGCTACTGGCAATTCAAATTCTCCTGCCCACCTACAATGAATCCTGTACCATTGGGCCTCAGCACCACCTGCTGTTGCCCTGCACTGTTTCCTCTGTTAGCTGGTTCTCAAGAGTGCCAGCAGGACAGTTGCCTCCTAGCTTGGCTCAGGGTTACGGTAACGTAGACTGGTAATTGGGGAGATGCACAACTTGATCTGCTTCTGCTCTGTGCCCCAGTAGAGTTAGCTGGGTCTCCAGAGTGCAGGTAGTCCAGGCGGCTCCTGATGTGGAACCGGGTTCCAGTAACAGAAGCTGTCCTTTATTTTGGGGGTTAGTAACACATGTTAACCCTGCAGTCCAATACGAGTTCCAGAACAGCCAGATGGTTCTCGATAGTGCCAATGGCACTTATACATTCTGCTTAGTAACAGGGTTCCAGCAGCACCAGATGGTTCTCACTAGTGCCAATGACACTTATACCTTCTGCTTAGTAACAGGGTTCCAGCAACACCAAATGGTTCTCGCTAGTGGCAATGGCACTTATACAGTCTGCTTAATAACAGGGTTCCAGCAGCACCAGATGGTTCTTGCTTGTGCCAATGGCACTTATACCTTCTGCTTAATAACAGAGTCCCAGCACCACCAGCTGGTTCTCGATAATGTCTTTACCACAGGTTCCTTCTACTGTTTATCCGGGTTCCGTTAACATCAGCTGGTCCATGAATGTGCTTTCGGACACTGGTACTTTTTGCTGTTCCTCCGTGTACCTGAACTACATGCTTCACAAATTACAATTATAAATACAAGTACCAAAAGAAGAAGAACAAGAAGAACTAGAAGAAGAAGAACCAGACGAAGAAGAACCAGAACCAGAGGAAGAAGAACCAGAGGAAGAAGAAGAACCGGAACCAGAGGAAAAAGAACAACCGGAAGAAGAAGAACCGGAACAAGGGGAAGAAGAACCAGAGGAAGAAGAAGAACCGGAACCAGAGGAAGAAGAACAACCGGAAGAAGAAGAACCGGAACAAGAGGAAGAAGAACCAGAGGAAGAAGAAGAACCGGAACCAGAGGAAGAAGAACCAGAGGAAGAAGAAGTGGAAGAAGAACTAGTACAAGAGGAAGAAGACCCAGAAGAAGAATAAGAACCAGAGGAAGAAGATGAAGCAAAGGTTTAGGAAATGGAAGAACCAAAAGCACCAGTACCCAAAGCAACAGAACCAGAAGAACCAGACACCATAAGACCAGGAAAAAAAAGAATAAGCATAATAAGAATAAGCAGAATGATAAAATGCAGAAGAAGAAAAAAATAAGTCTAAGCAGAAGAAGACGAAACAGTGTATGGGAGTCCATTTCTCCTTGTGGTACCCCTTGGAGACTCCCTGCTGCTGCGGGGCAAGCTGAACGCGGACCCCTCCCGGTGAGAGTCCCCTGAGACAGGCCTCCTGGAAGGTGTATTTTTCAAATGCAAAGTCCTTATATTTAAACCTACTCCGACACAACAGAGGAATAGGACAAGCAAAATTATTTTTTTTTTTAACAATAAACACATTTTCTTATAAAAAGCTATCAGAATGAGCTATTTAAAAAATATTGAAATTAATAGTGGGTAGAACTCGGAACCACTTATTGTACCCAGGGCAAGGAACAGCAAACATGACATCAATGCTGCTGCCGCGGAATGATGTGCAGACAAAAATGTAGGCAGGACTCTTGCTACAGCGCACTCTATTTTGGATTGTGGTGAGCAGCTTTAGATCTCTTCAACATTTTTATTGACTGTGGCGACTGGGCGTTAGCTGTAGACTAGAGCCTTCCAGCATCTTGTTGTGTGCGACGTGGGTCAGAAAGATGTTGGTATGATTTTGGGTCATTAGTATCTATAGTGAATTTTGTGGTTTTCCCCGCTGGTTCCAGTGTATGGCCTCCCTGCATCTCAGGCGTAGATTTCAGCGGAAGCGACAGACAATCATTTAAGAACTGTTTTTGCCCTTTATCTTAGCGGAAAAAAGAGCGAAGCAGGCACCTCGGCCTGGGAGATCCACAGGCGTGATAATGGTATCTACAACAGTGTGCCCACCATTGAAGAATAAAATGAAATGAATGAAGAAAAAATAAATTCCAAAGAGTTTGCCAAGCATTACGTTATTATTTTGACCCGTAGACCAAATGTGCCCTATTATAACCGCTATTCATACTAAAAACAGTACTTGTGCCCATTATTATTTGATTTCTCTGGCTCTGCTGCCTCCGATTGGCAGTTTTAGTCATTTAGAAAAAAAAACACAATGTAAAATTTTAGGAATTTTAGGAATTTTAGGAATGTAAAGTTTTAGGAATTCCAATTTTTTATCCCCATTGACTTCAATGAGGATCGGAAATCGGAATTCTCGATCGCCGATTTTCAAGTGTGATTAGACCGATCCTTTCCGATCCGATTTTTAGGGTGATCGATCAACCCTACTTATGCATTTTAGAAACAGTAGAGTTAATATTACAGGTTGAAAAATATTCTTAGATTTTACAGTGAAATTGTCCCTAGTGATAAATTATTTTTGTTCTGAGTTTCAAATAATGCATGATATTTTGTTCATTTGTGGTAAGGATATAAATGTATTCCATATCACACGTCTAATGATGTGAACAGCACACAAAGTGTGGAGCAGATTTATGATTTAATGAAGAGAAAGAGATGATAATATTCAAGGCTATAAAAAATAAATGTTTAGTGCCTATTAAGAGAAGCTTTATTTATAATATCTCCTATATACAGCTGGCAGGTCATATGATTGTAGGTTTTTATTATTTATATGCTGATTTTTATTTTGAATGGAAATGAATCATAGATTAACCAAAACCATGTACATTCATACATAGAGAAAGCACAGTTCAGTACACATAGCTCCTAGCATTTAAAAGCAAAACCTAGTAGTTTCAGGTTACTTAGATAGCTTTTCAGGGGAGACACTCACATGTGTATATATAAAGAAAATTGCTTTATCAATAGCCATTATATGACATTTTTCTTCAGCTGGTTATTTCTATATTTGTCAGTTGTCCATATAGTTGTATTACATCACCTTGTATTACATCAAGATTGCAAATCTTCTCTTCAGAGTGGAAGAGGACTTGAACTCGAATGCCCCCTATTGGAAGTAGCAATCTTAAAAGTCAATATCAGCCCTTTAACGAGCCTTGCCACATGACTTAGGATAAAAGCCAAACCAGAATGTTTATTTGCAGACACATGTTTGGGGGTATTGCCCCTACTCAGTGTAAGGCTGGGGTCACACTTACCGTATAGAAAATTGGTCCGAGTCTCCCTGCTGAGAGTCGCACAAGTGTTCTCCGTATGGTCATCCATGTGTAATGTGTTTGCAATGCGATGATGCGATTTTCTTGCACCTATGTATCTGTATGACATCCGTATAACATCCGTATGACATACGGCTTTACATTTCTCACTGCTTTTCCCCATTGAATTTTATGCTCAATGGGCTGAAATGAGGCTACATAGATGGTCCATATGGTGTTCAATTTTTTCTCGCACCCATAGACTTGCATTGGCGAGACTCGAGCGATATCCGTATACAATCCTAGTCCTAGTCCTAGTGCAATGCAATATTTTCTCGTATAGCACTCGTCCATATTCTACGCTTGTGTGACCCCGGCCTAAAACATGAAATCATGATTGGCTGTATAAGAGGACTCTGACTGGGGTCTAAACGGAAATATTTCTCCTTATGATGAGTGACATGTCTGACATGCCAGGGTAAGGAAGCTTTTAGGCCATATAAAAATCCTGATGCCTTAACTCATACACATTTGGAGGCAGCATAATATTGAAGCATGGCAAAAGTTAAAAAAAAGTTTTAAAAAAATATGAAAAAAAAAAATATATAAAAGTTTAAATCACCCCCCTTTCGCCCCATTCAAAATAAAACAAGAAAAAATCAAACCTACACATATTTGGTATCGCCGAGTTCAGAATCACCCGCTCTATCAATAAAAATAAGGATTAACCTGATCGCTAAACGGCGCAGTGAAAAAAAAATTTGAAACGCCAGAATTATTTTTTTGGGTCGCCACAACATTGCATTAAAATGCAATAACGGGCGATCAAAAAAAGTATCTGCACCAAAATGGTATCATTAAAAACATCAGCTCGGCACGCATAAAATAAGCTCTCACCTGACTTCAGATCACGAAAAATGGAGACGCTACGGGCATCTGAAAATTGCGCTTTTTTTTTTTTTTAGCAAAGTTTGGAATTTTTTTTTACCACTTAGATAAAACATAACCTAGACATGTTTGGTGTCTGTGAACTCATAATGACCTGGAGAATCAAAATTGCAGGTCGGTTTTAGCATTTAGTGAACCTAACAAAAAAGCCAAACAAAAAACCAGTGTGGGATTGCACTTTTTTTGCAATTTCACCGCACTTGGAATTTTCTTCCCGTTTTCTAGTACATGACATGCTAAAACCAATGATGTCGTTCAAAAGTACAACTTGTCCTGCAAATATTAAGCCCTCACATGGCCATATTGATTGAAAAATAAAAAAGTTATGGCTCTGGGAAGGAGGAGAGCAAAAAACGCAAAAACGAAAAAAGCTGGGGTCATGATTGTGCAATCTAACAAATCCAGGAAATTTTCATAATGTAAAAGGAGATTAAAACGAAATAAAAACTATCTCAGATATATGCAATTGGGAAAATTAAAAAAAGTGTCCTGTCTAATTTAGTGCCAATAGCTTTATCACTTTAAGAAAAGGAAACTGAAGTCAGCAGAAGAGGTATTCTCCACTATCTGACTATTGTCACACTTCTGAACTGGAAGATGTAATTGTGTGTGTGAAGACAGTGTGTATGGAAGCACAGAAGAAGTCTGTGCTGCTTTGTTACTTCATTTTGGATGTGGTTAGGTAAGATGTGTTGTAAGTGGTGGTGCGTGGTGCAGGTCACGATGAATAACGAGGACACAGGATTGCAGTCTCTTTACCTCTTTAATGAAGGCTTCAAGGTCCTCAATCCAGAGTACGGTTAACAGGGCTGTGTGAGACCGGCCGGTCCGATGGCACCTCCAGAGTTCCCTTTGCAGGTGGAAGTCTGTGCCTACCTTCTAGTGCATGTGTGTTGTAGTACTTCCCTGCTGAGCAGCACGGGATAGTCCTCACAACTGTTGTGTATGTTTCTGATGTTATTTCCCACAACTTATGTCTGTCTGATGTTCTTCTCCGTCCCCCAGATGATATGGATAGGACGCACATGTATGACGGGAAGGCCTGGAGTTCTTCCGGGACCCTAGCGTCGCCCCTCTCCCACAGTTGCCCCCTATGTCTTCTTATGTGATTTTGGTGAGACAGCCAACCTAAAATCAACTGTCCTGCCTCTGTTTGAAGTATTGCTTGGAGCCTAATACTTCCTCGGCATTCTGGCCACCGGCTATGCACCTCAATAGGATGTTGCCTCGATCTTACAGCACGACTCCTACTGGTGTTATCTCCTTTTTGCTTTGATCTCTTTTCTCACTCTCCACAATAAACCTTGCTTCTTGTCCTTTCTTGAGATACCGCCGCGATGTAGTGCAGGTGCGGTTCCTTAACATTCTTTCCGTTCGCTAGGCCCCTGACAGGGACCCCCCTGAATCTTCCCCTGCAACACCCTCTGCCACAGGATGTTGCCTGGTTCCAACCCAGTCAGCTTTCTCTCTAACTTTCTATCTAACCCCCAGTTTTACCAGATTGTGAGGAGTGGCCTAATACATAGCACCCTTAGCTCCCCCTGGAGGCCAGACTATGAAGTGTATTGGTGTCTGTGATACCTGGTCAGGTGAACTCCTTCAGTGCCATCAGACGTACCATCACTCTCCTTTGCGGCGGAGCATCAGTACTGCAACGACCAGGACTCTGGGGCGCTGCACTCCCTTTCCTCCTTCCTTAGATGGCAAATGGGAAGGAGTGCGATACAGCGCAGATGCTACCGATCCGGACAGCCTGGGCATGTGCAAGACACCTGCCCTTAGGGTTAATTGAGCAATGACCCTTCACTAAATCAACCTATCAAATACAGCCAAATAAAATAGAGAAAGAGGTGTCACCCCTCCAAATTGGCTTGCCTAGTGGGCGGCTGAAAAACCCATGTTCGACCATTAGGGGTTTATGGGGTGTGGACCACAGCCATGAGTTCCTCTAATCATCAAAGAAAGCACTTACAGAAGGTCATGCTGGACGTTTGGAGAGTTTTGATTTTTGTGACTCTGGTGCATTTCTCACCATAGCTAATCCCAGAGTGGTTCGGCCAGAGGCAATACAGCAAGGACCTGCGATTACCATTGAATTAGCTGGAGGCCAGTGGAGGAATATCCCAAAAGCAAGTGTTGAACTGGACTTTGGCTTTGGGGTTAAGCAATGTGTGGTTGGGGTAATGGGGGGCCTGCCTGCAGATTTTGTCCTAGGAAATGATGTGGGAGAACTACTATATTGATTGGTGCATGAAGCAGAGTTTAAGTCAGAGAGGATATAAAATGAAGCCCGGTCTTCAAACCTACAACTTCCCCATGCGATAAAGAAGAGGCAGTGAACACCAAAATGCCGATGGATTGTCCAGAAAGGAGCCATGCGTCATGTCGGCCATGTGTACGTGTACTTGACAAGTGACCTGTTGAGGTTACTAGTCTGTACACAACTTGAGGGGAGAAGGTGTCACCCCCAGCCTGTACACATGGACCATACTGTAATCAGGCCTACATTAGCATTCCTTGTCCTGCCTCTGGTGGGGTAATGCTTGTCTTTATTCCTCTCTGCAGGGGCATCCAGGAATACACATACCTGCAGACAGGCTGAGACAGGGTTTCTGGAACATTCTTCATCCTTTGAGCTACGCTTAAAGGGGGGAGTGTTAGTATCTCTTCTCAACAAGGGGGCTTATACTAAGAGAGATAGGACAATAAGCCACATGTTGAGTTAGTTGATGCTGTGTCTTGGGAAGGGTGAGGATCTGCAGCTGCGGCCAGGTCTTGTGCCATCTATGGAGATTGGAGACCATTTGCCACGGGGGATTGTGATGTCTCACCACCCTGCTGGATTTGAGGACTGAATCTAAAGACTGTTGTTGAATATTCCTTGGTGTTGGATTCCCGGGTGGCGCCCCTGGATTTGTCCTTTTTTGTGTGGCCACCTTGCAGACTTCAAAGAACCATATCTACGATTGGTGTTATAGTTTCCCTGTCTCAATAAAAGTTGATGGATTGCTCATCGCTCTGCTGCCCCTGTCTGCTCTGTCACATACCCCATCACAATGTATGCTTTCTTTTTTGATGTTTGCGTAGAGTTTATGTGATGTGTATGCTGTGTTTGTGTGACATTCACACTGTCCTTATTTGTGAATAATATTCGTGAGACGTGCTCTAATCTTGTGTGGATTGTGCACTGTGCTTAAGTGACATATGTTCTGTGTTTTTTTTAGGCAAGTGCAATGTGCTTGTGTAACTTTTTTGTTGCGCTTATGTGATGTGCGCATTATTTTTGTGTAAGGTGCAGAGTTTGTGTGAAACTTATGTTATGCTTATGTGATGTGTACATTTTGATTGTGTGACAAGAACACTGTAATTGTGTGATGTGTGCTCTGTGCTTGTGTGACACATATGCTGAGATTTTGTAACATGTTTGCTGAGATTATGTGAGAAGTTTGCTGTGTTTTTGTGATGTGTGAGCTGTGATTATGTCAAGTGTGCTCTGTCCTTGTGTAATATGTGCATTATGCAGTGGAGTAATTAGAGTCCAATGGGTGTAAAATTTTGACCTGGGCCCCATTTACATATTGGTCATATGTATTAGCCCCTGTGGCATTCTAAACCCTATAAAGAAAAATTTGTTGATGACCCCAATAATGTAATAATACCACTTATTGTAATAATGTTGACCATCCTGTGCCCCTTCCAGAAATAATAAAAATAAAAAAAACATTGCCAGCAGTGCACAGGACCAGGAACCCGACGCATGTTTCGTTATAGAAAGCTTTGTCGAAACGGGTGCGATGGGTTCCTGGTCTTGTGCACTGCTAGTAAAGACATTTTCCATTACTACTGTTTGTTCAATTATGTTTGCATGGTCTATATCTATATATTATATCTATAATCTTCTTTGGGTCATATACATAGATACTCATTGTGATTAACTGTGTCCACTAGGACCCTCTTGTTTATTTATATATATATATATATATATATATATATATATATATATATATATATATATATATACAGTTAGGTCCATATATATTTGGACAGAGACAACATTTGTCTAATTTTGGTTATAGACTTTGCCACAATGAATTTTGAACAAAACAATTCAGATGCAGTTGAAGTTCAGACTTTCAGCTTTCATGTGATGGTATCCACATTAAAATTGGATGAAGGGTTTAGGAGTTTCAGCTCCTTAACATGTGCCACCCTGTTTTTAAAGGGACCAAAAGTAATTGGACAATTGACTCCAAGGCTATTTCATGGACAGTTGTGGGCAATCCCTTTGTTATGTCATTCTCAATTAAGCAGATAAAAGGCCAGGAGTTGATTTGAAGTGTGGTGCTTGCATTTGGAAGATTTTGCTGTGAAGTAAACATGCGGTCAAAGGAGCTCTCCATGCAGGTGAAACAAGCCATCCTTAAGCTGCAAAAACAGAAAAAAAAACATCCGAGAAATTGCTACAATATTAGGATTGGCAAAATCTACAGTTTGGTACATCCTGAGAAAGAAAGAAAGCACTGGTGAACTCATCAATGCAAAAAGACCTGGGAGCACAAGGAAGACAACATTAGTGGATGATCGCAGAATAATCTCCATGGTGAAGAGAAACCCCTTTACAACAGCCAACCAAGTGAACAACACTCTCCAGGAGGTAGGCGTATCAATATCCAAATCTACCATAAAGAGAAGACTACATCAAAATAAATGCAGAGGGTTCACTCCATGGTGCAAGCCACTCATAAGCATCAAGAATAAAAAGGCTAGACTGGACTTTGCTAAAAAACATCTAAAAAAGCCAGCACAGTTCTGGAAGAACATTCTTTGGACAGGTGTAACCAAGATCAACCTCTACCAGAATGATGGAAAGAGAAAAGTATGGCGAAGGCGTGGTACAGCTCATGATCCAAAGCATACCACATCATCTGTAAAACACGGCGGAAGCACTGTGATGGCTTGGGCATGCATGGCTGCCAGTAGCACTGGGTCACTAGTGTTTATTGATGATGTGACACAGGACAGAAGCAGCCAAATTAATTCTGAGGTATTCAGAGACATACTGTGTGCTCAGATCCAGCCAAATGCAGCCAAACTGATTGGTCATCGTTTCATAATACAGATGGACAATGACCCAAAACATAAAGCCAAAGCAACCCTGGAGTTTATTAAAGCAATGAAGTGGAATATTCTCGAATGGCCAAGTCAGTCACCTGATCTCAACCCAATTGAGCATGCATTTCACTTGTTAAAGTCTAAACTTCAGACAGAAAGGCCCACAAACAAACAGCAACTGAAAACCACCGCAGTGAAGGCCTGTCAGAGAATCAAAAAGGAGGAAACACAGCGTCTGGTGATGTTCATGAGTTCAAGACTTCAGGCAGTCATTGCCAACAAAGGGTTTTCAACCAAGTACTGAAAATGAACATTATATTTTAAATTATTGAATCTGTCCAATTACTTTTGGTCCCTTTAAAAACAGGGTGGCACATGTTAAGGAGCTGAAACTCCTAAACCCTTCATCCAATTTTAATGTGGATTCCCTCAAATGAAAGCTGAAAGTCTGAACTTCAACTGCATCTGAATTGTTTTGTTTAAAATTCATCGTGGTAGTGTCTATAACCAAAATTAGAAAAATGTTGTCTCTGTCCAAATATATATGGACCTAACTGTATATATATATATATATATATATATATATATTTACTTAATTGTACTGTAGCTCATATTGGATATCATACAGATCCACAATAGAATTTTGGAGTCCTGTCACAGCCTTTATTTACTATGATCCTACCTGACTGTGTGTTACATGCTAATTTGGTTGCACTGTTATGTAAGCCCTGAATAATCATTATTGATATATTATAGATTCCAGCAGTGCACTATACGCTAATTACCTCCTGGTTGACCCACCCTTGTTTTTCTCTGTATTTGGATTCACCAATTATCTTACATACATACAGTGGGTACGGAAAGCATTCAGACCCCTTTAAATTTTTCACTCTTTGTTTCATTGAAGCCAATTGGTAAATTCAAAAATGTTAATTTTTTCTCATTAATGTACACTCTGCACCCCATCTTGACTGAAAAAAGCAGAAATGTAGAAATTTTTGCAAATTTAATAAAAAAGAAAAACTTAAATATCACATGGTCATTGGTAGAGTTGAGCGACTTTTACTTTTTTCGGATCGAGTCGGGTTTCGCGAAACCCGACTTTGTCAAAAGTCGGGTCGGGTGAAATCAGCCGATTATTGCGAAAAGTCGGGGGCCGACTGAAACACGAAACCCAATGCAAGTCAATGGGGAATCAAAGTCGGCAATGAGTGGAGGACAGGAAAACACCTACAGTGCCCATTTTAATGCCAAAAACATAAATTCTTATTACTTAAGCTTGTCAATCTTAAATTACTTTATAATAATAGTTAGGCATTGAAAACTGGGGGTCATTTGGCTAAAGTTGTGGGGGGGTAGGGCTGGCTCAAGATTTTCGTGGGCCCAGGAAACGCGGAATACGTCACGGCGGTGGAGCAGGGAGAGGTAAGTATTTCAACTTTGCAAGTGCTGTGATCCTGAGCAAGCAGGGGGGCCCACTCGTTGGCACTGGCACAGGGCCCCTCATAGTACGGCGGTGTGTTTGATGGCGGGTGGCGCCTCCCACTGTCAGAGACACTTTTGTGTACTATGAGGGGCCCTGTGCCAGTGACGTCGCCAATGAGTATGCCCCCCCACCTGATGAAGGAACCTGCACTTTCATCTGCACCTTCCTCTTTGTCCCCGTGTAAGGTGATATAGTATGCGGGAAGGGGAACCTGACTTTCAGCAGGGTCAGATTCTGGCTGTGTAGAGTGCAAGGGGAATGTAGTGGTCTGGGTCAATGTACTAGCAGACTCATCTAGCAGTGGCTGGGCAATGGGCAGGATGAGGAGGAAACACAAATATAAGCCCAAATAATAAAGTAGGCTAAATGCAGTTCAAAATTGGTAACAGGACTAAACAGGCGGCATTGCTTTGGTCAGTGGAGGAAAACTGTAATGAGTGGCAGACACAGTTAGTAGGCCCAAATTATAAAGTGGGCTAAATGCAGTTCAAATGTGGTAACAGGACTAAACAGGCGGCATTGCTTTGTTCAGTGGAGGAAAACTGTAATGAGTGGCAGACACAGTTAGTCTGCCAAAAAATTGTTCATAAATAAACAGGCAACATTGCTTTGCTCAGTGTCGGAAAATTGTAATGAGTAGCCGACTAAGTTAGTAGGCCCAAATCATAAAGTGGGCTAAATGTCTGCCAAAAAATTGTTCATAAATAAACAGGTGGCATAGCTAGGTACAGGGGTGGGCTCCTCTGCTGAGTAGCAGACAGTGATAGTAGGCGCAAAGTATTAACTGGTCTAAATGGAGGCCAGGGCCCCTGTATATTTTAACTATCATCTATCATTTCAACACATTTGTATTGGCAGTGCCATTGAAGGATTTAACAGCACAGACTACACAGTGGTGGAGCATGGAGAGGCAAGTATTGCAAGTGGTAGAGCACTGTTCGAGCTGGGGGGAACACTCTCTCGTGGGCGGCGGTACTGGCACAGGGCCCCTCATATTACGATGGTGTGTCTGACGTTGGTAGTGCACCACCACCATTAGAGACACTTCATTGTACTATGAGGGACCCTGTGCCAGTGCCGTCACCCAAGAGTGGGCCCACCCACCAGTCCAGGCAAACGGCACTCGCACGGGTGCTTGCGCCAGGTGGTGACCACGGCCCTGTGGGGGGAGTCAGCCCATTTAGGGAGGTATAAAAATGGCCTATGGTGGACATTCAGCAGCTGCAAATGGAGGAATTGGAGAAGTCAGTAAGAGGAGGCCAAAAGCAAGACATTTTTCAGGCAAGCTACGTGTCAGCAGGGGAAGGTGGGCAAAATAATTTAAAATCCATGATTGGTTAATTTTAATGAAGGTTAGATCATCAACATTTTGGGTAGCCAGACGTGTCCTTTTTTCGGTCAGTATTGAACCAGCAGCACTGAAGACTCTTTCTGATAGCACACTAGCAGCAGGGCAAGCGAGCTCCTGTAATGCATATTCTGCCAATTCAGGCCAGGTGTCTATTTTAGATGCCCAGTAATCAAAGGGGAATGACCTGTGAGGGAGAACATCAATAAGGGAGGAAAAGTAGTTCATAACCATACTGGACAAGCAGTACAGGTGCTATTGTGCTTTTGCCACTACCACCAGATGCACCACCACCACCACCACCATCAGTACCAGCTGGCAACCACCGCCCACAGTCTCTTCCACCAGACTTCCTCATTTTTTGGAAAATCTAAACAAACTAACAACCGTTATATGGTACTGTAAAACAAGGTAAAAGTTGCATATAAACGTGTTGAGAATTTAAATCTCCCTTTGTTTGGGGGAGACAGAACCAAAACTCAGGCCCTGTGCATAAAACAACACAATGTAAGTGGCAGAAAGTGGCTGGCTGATATATGAGAAACTAACAGGACTGAAGTATATCCACTTTGTGAGTATTTGAATCTCACTTTTTTTTTGGGAGACAACCAAATCTCAGGCCCTGTGCATAAAACAACACAATGTAAGTGGCAGAAAGTGGCTGGCTGATATACGACAAACTAACAGGACTGAAGTATATCCACTTTGTGAGAATTTGAATCTCACTTTCTTTGGGGGAGGCTGAACCAAAACTCAGGCCCAGTGTATATAACAACGCAATCTAAGTGGCAGAAAGTGGCTGGCTGACATACGACAAACTAACAGGACTGAAGTATATCCACTTTGTGACAATTTGAATCTCACTTTTTTTGGGGGGAGACTGAACCAAAACTCAGGCCCTGTGCATAAAACAACACAATCTAAGTGGCAGAAAGTGGCTGGCTGACATACGACAAACTAACAGGACTGAAGTATATCCACTTTGTGAGAATTTGAATCTAACTTTTGTTTTCTTGGGAGACTGAACCAAAACTCAGGCCCTGTGCATAAAACAACACAATGTAAGTGGCAGAAAGTGGCTGGAAGATATATGAGAAAATACAAGGACTGTAGTACAATTTCAATCTCCCTACAATGATCTCAGGACAAGTATGGCAGCAATAAAAAGGACTGCTGCACACAAAAGTGTGGACAAATAAACAAGATAACTGTGCAGAAAGGAGCAACAGGACTTTTGCTTTTAAAAAAGCAGTTGGTTTGCACAGAAGCGTGCAAACAGCAATGCAGCTATCAGGGAGCCTTATAAGGCAGCCTAATAAGCTACAGAGCTGATGCATAAAAATCTAGCCTCCACTGTCCCTGCAAAAAAAAGGTGGTGTTGGACAGTGGAAATCGCTACAGCACAAGCAGTTTGGGGGTTAATCTTCCCTCCCAAACTATAACCCTTCTTCTGATGAAGCTGCAGCAACCTCTCCCTATGAGTGCATGCCCCTTTATAGCCCCTGTGACGCCGCAGAAAGCAATCCAATCACTGTCATGCCCTTCTCTAAGATGGTGGTGACCGAGACCTATGTCATCACGCTGCCCACACTCTGCGTCCTCCTTCATTGGCTGAAAAATGGCACTGAAAGCATCATATGAAACGCGACTTTTGCGCGCAGAACGCCGACCTCATGGCCGATCCCACACTAGGATCAGGTCGGGTTTCATGAAACCCGACTTTGCCGAAAGTTGGCGATTTTTGAATTTATCTGATCCGTTTCGCTCAACCCTAGTCATAAGTATTCAGACCATTTGCTCAGACACTCATATTTAAGTCACATGCTTTCCATTTCCTTGTGATCCTTCTTGAGATGGTTCTACTCCTTCATTGGAGTCCAGCTGTGGTTAATTAAACTGATAGGACTGGATTTGGAATGGCACACATCTGTCTATATAAGACCTCATAGCTCACAGTGCATGTCAGACCAAATGAAAATCATGATGTCAAAGGAACTGGCCAAGGAGCTCAGAGACAGAATTGTGGCAAGGCACAGATCTGGCCAAGGTTATAACAGAATTTATGCAGTACTCAAGGTTCCTAAGAGAACAGTGGCCTCCATAATCCTTAAATGGAAGAAGTTTAGGACCACCAGAAGTCTTCTTAGACCTGGCCATCCAGCCAAACTGAGCAATCATGGGAGAAGAACTTGGTGAGAGAGGTAGAGAAGGACCCCAAGATCACTGTGGCTGAGCTCCAGATGCAGTAGGGAGATGGGAGAAAGTTCAACAAAGTCAACTATCACTGCAGCCCTCCACCAGTCGGGCCTTTATGGCAGAGTGGCCAGACGGAAGCCTCTCCTCAGTGCAAGACATATGAAAGTGTAAGGGAATGAGAGAACCACCCCTTTATGAATTGATTATGTTACATGTGTTGGCAAATTTATCATGGTACTGCTACACTATTATGTGTATTACCATTCCTCAGATGCGTGTTTTATTAGTACTGCTATACTACTTTGTGTATTTCCATGTCATACATCTTGCTAATGTTCTTTTCCCCTTGTTTGTGTCTGTTGAATAGGGAAAGTGTATGGATGGAGTTTGGCCACTATATGGGGGCATCATGTAGTTAGTTGCTAGTTAATGTAGGAGAGGTTGGTAGCAGGATAGAGAAGGGGAACATCCTGATTTAGTTCCGTAGGGGCCGAAGTGCCCAGCTAGTCCACTCGCGCTTAATTGCCCTGGAACATTTGCACCTACCCCGTAACGTTCTTTAACAAGGAGCCCTGCATCCGCAGCATTTTGCCGGAACAGTGGAGGCAAGTACCACAGTGGAAAAGGCAAGGCAGAAGCAGAGATGGCTTGGGAGACATATTTAGTAGGGTTGAGCGACTTTTACTTTTTCAGGATCTAGTCGGGTTTTGCGAAACCCGACTTTGTCAAAAGTCGGGTAGGGTGAAATCGGCCGATTATTGCGAAAAGTCGGGGATCCGACCAAAACACGAAACCCAATGCAAGTCAATGGAGAATCAAAGTCGGCAGTGAGTGGAGGACAGGAAAACACCAACAGAACCCATTTTAATGCCAAAAACATCAATTCTTGTTACTTAAGCTTGTCAATCTTAATTTACCTTATAATAATAGTTAGCCATTGAAAATTTGGGGATCATTTGGCAACAGTTGTGGGGGGAGTAGGGCTAGCTCAAGTTTTTGTGGGCCCAGGAAACGCGAACTACGTCACGGCGGTGGAGCAGGGAGAGGTAAGTATTTCAACTTTGCAAGTGCTGTGATCCTGAGCAAGCAGGGGGAGCACACTCGTTTGCATTGCCACTGGCACAGGGCCCCTCAAAGTACGGCGTTGTGATTGACGGCAGGGGCGCCTCCCACCGGCAGAGACACTTTTGCGTACTATGAGAGGCCCTGTGTCAGTGACGTCGCCAATGAGTATGCCCCCCCCACCTGTTGAAGGAACCTGCACTTTCATCTGCACCTTCCTCTTTGTCCCCATGTAAGGTGGTATAGTATGCGGGAAGGGGAACCAGACTTTCTGCAGGGTCAGATACTGGCTATGTAGAGTGCAAGGGGAATGTAGTGGTCTGGGTCAATGTACCGGCAGACTCATCTAGCAGTGGCTGGGCAATGGGCAGGATGAGGAGGAAACACAGATATAGGCCCAAAGAATAAAGTAGGCTAAATGCAGTTCAAAATTGGTAACAGGAGTAAACAGGCAGCACTGCTTTGTTCAGTGGAGGAGAACAGCAAGGAGCGGCAGACACCGATAGTAGGCCCAACCAAAAAAGTAGGCCAAATGCAGTTTTAAAATTCCTATAGGCAGAAAGCCTGAAAATTGAAGCTCTGGAGAAAAACACAGGAGAATACCAAGGAGCGGCAGACACCGTTAGTAGGCCCAACCAAACTAGTAGGCCAAATGCACTTTAATATGTGATATCGGCTGCAAATTGAGGCTCTGCTTTGTGCAGTGAAGGACAGCTGTATTGAGTGGCGCAGACAGACACAAGTAGTAGGCCTAAACTAAAAAAGTTGGCTCAATGCAGTTTAAAATTGGTTACAGGGGTACACAGGCGGCAGAGCGTTGTTAAGCAGAGGAAGATTGTCAGGACTGGAGTGGCCCAGACAGACTTAGTAGGCCTAAAATAAAAAAGTAGGTGCAATCCAGTTAAAAATGGGTAACAGGGGTACACAGGCAGCATTGTTTTGTTAGGCGGAGGACGATTGCTAGGAGTGGCGCAGACAGACTTACTAGGCCTAAAATAAAAAAGTAGGCTCAATGCAGTTCAAAATGGGTAACGGGTACACAGGCAGCATTGTTTTGGTCAGCGGAGGATGATTAGTAGGAGTGGCGCAGACAGACTTACTAAGCCTAAAATAAAAAAGTTGGCTCAATGCAGTTCAAAATGGGTAACGGGTACACAGGCAGCATTGTTTTGGTCAGCGGAGGACGATTAGTAGGAGTGGCGCAGACAGATTTACTAGGCCTAAAATAAAAAAGTTGGCTCAATGCAGTTTAAAATGGGTAACAGGGGTACACAGGCAGCACTGGTTTGGTCAGCGGAGGACGATTGCTAGGAGTGGCGCAGACAGACTTTCTAAGCCTAAAATAAAAAAGTAGGCTCAATGCAGTTCAAAATCTGTAACGGGTACACAGGCAGCATTGTTTTGGTCAGCGGAGGACGATTAGTAGGAGTGGCGCAGACAGACTTACTAGGCCTAAAATAAAAAAGTAGGCTCAATGCAGTTCAAAATGGGTAACGGGTACACAGGCAGCATTGTTTTGGTCAGCGGAGGACGATTAGTCGGAGTGGCGCAGACAGACTTACTAGGCCTAAAATAAAAAAGTTGGCTCAATGCAGTTTAAAATGGGTAACAGGGGTACACAGGCAGCACTGGTTTGGTCAGCGGAGGACGATTGCTAGGAGTGGTGCAGACAGACCTACTAGGCCTAAAATAAAAAAGTTGGCTCAATGCAGTTCTAAACTGGTAACAGGAGTAAACTGGTGGCACTGCTTTGTTCGGAGGAGGACAACTGGAATAAGTGGCTGACACAGTACGTTGGCCTAAATAGTAAAGCGGGCTAAATGTCTGCAAAAAAATGTTCGTAAATAAACAGGTGGCAAAGCAACGTACAGGGGTGGGTTCCTCTGCTGAGTACCAGATAGTGGTAGTTCGTGCACAGTATTCACAGGTCAAAATGGAGGGCATGGTCCCTGTATATATTTACTATCATCTCTCAATTTGTATTGGCAGTGCCATTGAAGAATTTAACAGCACCGACTAAACAGCGGTGGAGCACTGTTTGAGCTGGGGGGGAACACTCTCTCGTGGGCGGCGGTACTGGCCCAGGGCCCCTCTTATTACGACGGTGTGTCTGACGTTGGTTGTGCACCCCCACCACCAGAGACACTTAATTGTACGATGAGGGACCCTGTGCCAGTGCCATCGGCCAAAAGTGGGCACACCCACCTGTCCAGGCAAACGGCACTCGCACGGGTGCTTGCGCCAAGTGGTGACCACGGGCCTGTGGGGGGAGTCAGCCCATTTAGGGAGGTGTTAAAAATGGCCTATGGTGGACATTCAGCAGCAGCAAATGGAGGAATTGGAGCAGTCAGTAAGAGGAGTCCAAAAGCAAGACCTTTTTAAAGGAAAGCTACAAGTCAGCAGGGGAAGGTGGGGCAAAAGAATTTGAAATCCATGATTGGTTAATTTTAATGAAGGTTAGATCATCAACATTTTGGGTAGCCAGACGTGTCCTTTTTTCGGTCAGTATTGAACCAGCAGCACTGAAGACTCTTTCTGATAGCACACTGGCAGCAGGGCAAGCGAGCTCCTGTAATGCATATTCTGCCAATTCAGGCCAGGTGTCTAGTTTAGATGCCCAGTAATCAAAGGGGAATGACCTGTGAGGGAGAACATCGATAAGGGAGGAAAAGTAGTTTGTAACCATACTGGACAAATGCTGTCTCCTGTCACTTTGAATCGATGCAGCTGTCCCTGTCGTGTCAGCGGTCATTGAAAAATCACTCCACAACCTTGTCATAAAACCCCTCTGTCCAACGCCACTTCGGATTTCTGCACCGCTAGCACCTCTGCCATGTTGCCCCCTATGGCTCGTGTGAGAACCATCACCGCCGCTGTGTGCTGGGAATGCCAGAACCAAATGGTCTACTAGAGTTGCTTGTTTGGTAGCCAATATTTGCTCTAGGTTCTCATGTGGCATGATATTTTGCAGTTTCTCTTTGTAGCGTGGATCCAGTAGGCAGGCCAACCAGTAATCGTCATCGGTCATCATTTTGACAATGCGGGCGTCCCTTTTTAGGATACGCAAGGCATACTCAGCCATGTGGGCCAATGTTCCAGGTGTCAATTCACTGCTTCTGCTGGGTTGATGAGCACTTTCTTGCAAATCTACATCACAAGTGTCCCGCAAGAAACCTGTACCAGACCTTGCAACGGCACCAGTTTCTATTGCCCCCTGAGAAGCTCCCTCCTCCCATACATATTCAGCCCCATCATCCTCCTCCTCATCCTCTTTATCTGCCACCTCGTCCTGGACAGTTCCGTGACCAGACAATGGCTGACTGTCATCAAGGCTTCCCTCCTCCTCGGCTGCAGACGCCTGCTCCTTAATGTGCGTCAAACTTTGCATCAGCAGACGCATAAGTGGGATGCTCATGCTTATGATGGCGTCGTCTGCACTTACCAGCCGTGTGCATTCCTCAAAACACTGAAGGACTTGACAGAGGTCTTGTAGCTTCGACCACTGCACACCAGACAACTCCATGTCTGCCATCCAACTGCCTGCCCGTGTATGCGTATCCTCCCACAAATAAATGACAGCACGCCTCTGTTCACACAGCCTCTGAACCATGTGCAGTGTGGAGTTCCACCTTGTTGCAACATATATAATTAGGCGTTGCTGT
The DNA here is from genome assembly GCF_051348905.1 of Ranitomeya variabilis. Classification (NCBI taxonomy): domain Eukaryota; kingdom Metazoa; phylum Chordata; class Amphibia; order Anura; family Dendrobatidae; genus Ranitomeya; species Ranitomeya variabilis. The sequence continues at coordinate 155,312,538 of NC_135237.1, forward strand.
GGAAGATTTAGTGATCGCTGATGGTTCAGCATACGGCTGGAGTGTACGGGCGACCGGCGGATGTGCGAACAAAGTTTTCGCACCTTCAGGAGCAGGGCTGGTAACTCCGGATAATTTTTCAGGAAGCACTGCACTACCAGGTTCAAAGTGTGAGCCAAGCAAGGTATGTGTTTAAGTTGTGAAAGGGCTATAGCAGCCATAAAATTCCTTCCGTTATCACTGACTACCTTGTAAAGGCAAGGAAAACAATGTAGGCAACCACGTGCACACCCTCTGCTCATGATGTCTTAATGATACAAAATGGAGAATGAATGGTGCCTGACCATGGAATGATATGGGACACACCAAAAGCTGAACAGCAAAAATATACTAAAGAACGATGCAGATAAGTCCACTATGTAATAGAAAAAAATCTTTATTAAATATAACATTAATAACACTACAAGGAATATAAAAGTGGCGGTGGTTTAAAAGGCCACAAACACAGTGTATGTGAACATGGAGACAGGCAATGCACCCCACAGCAACAAGCTAGGCATAGTGTCCTGGAAATAAAGGGCACAAAAAGAATTGTATAGGCTACATGATGGTAACCATAAATTATAATAGAAGCAAAGTCCCACAAATAATAGTAACAAGATGGTAAGTAATACTAGGACCAGTGCATAATACCAAAAGAGCATACCATACCAGCAAGATGATGCAGGGAGCGCGTCTGCTCCAAAGAAACCCCGACGCGCATTTCGGAGATGTCCTTCCTCAGGGGGCGTGTCAAGACATCGCCGCTCACACTATTTATAGTCGCCGATAGATAAAACTAAGTATAGTTAATGCGCACGCCCCCTCGCCATCCGTACCACACAGACAGGGGCCGGAAACCAGGGGAGCGATAATGGACAATGCGCATGACCGGAAGTATACTCGCAGCCATTTTCAAGAAGGGCGAATATGCAGTGTGTGCGGACATTGTTCCTGAGCCCGCAGAAAATTTTTTTATTCATAAAGGTACATAACAGCAAAGCAACCGAAAACAAATAAAGTCCCACATACTTCAACCAATAATAATGAACCATATAAAATAAGTGTAAAAGAATATACATACATCCCCTTATTCATATATACACAAAACACCATATCTCCTTTACATTATATAGCCTACCGCTACAGAATGTGCCACAGAGATGATTTATGAGTCACAGCATAGACCCATGTCCATAATAATTAACGAAGTCAAAATCTATCTGAAAGAACAGCAGCACATAGCAAGCAGTAGTAGGATATCATGAGATAGTGTTATATAGAAATAATTACATGCAAAAGATTCAAATATTAGTAGAGCACAGGCACCAAATAGCAAGGTAGATATGGGATCAGCGGTTCTGCGAAGATCTTTGACCACAATGATGACGAAACATATTCAGAATCGATGTCTTGACAGAAACAATACTACTGCAATATAAAAGAACCAATAATAAGTAACAAAATAAACATAAAATAAATAAAATAAAGCACAATACAAAGGTTTGTGGACCAAAACAATTTCCAAATAGCAGCCAATCTACAGAAATTGAGCGAAGGAGAGACATTCATTTAGGCCATACAGATGTACCGTATTCAATTGCCAAATCCACCTAGCCTCCAGCTGACTAAGACGTTTAGAGAGATTACCACCTCGAATGTTGATCTTAATAGCATCTATACCACGTACTCTCAGCAGAGTACTATTACAATTGTGGAATAGTCTAAAATGGCGAGGAATTGTTTTGAGGGTGGCCGGTTCCGCGTGGCCAGCCGCCGCCTCAATGCCCAACACATGTTCCCTAATACGGACCTTAAGTTGCCTCAAAGTGAGGCCAATGTAGATAAGACCACATGGACACGTGGCAAAATATACCACGTATCTGGTTGTACATGTGATGAATTGATTGATTTTATAGGTCTTAGTCCCATCAAAGTTAGAGAACATGTCAGTACGATCTATGTTGGGACAGGCGACGCACCCACCACACGGAGCACAGCCAACCCTCTTTGGGAATCTGTCCAAAAATGTTGTTTTATGGTAATTATCATAGTGGCTGGAGACTAGGAGATCACCCAAATTTTTAGCACGTCTGTAGGCAAAAGAAGGTCTGTCAGGAATAATTTTTGCAAGGGTGGTATCCACCTTCAAAATTGGCCAAGCATTTGTGATGGCGGAACAAACCCTATTGGACTGGGAGTTGAAGGTAATAACAAACCTAGTCAACTGCCCACCGGTGGAGGACCGAGGTATTGAATGTTTATACAGAAGTTCCTGTCTGGAGGCATATTTGGCCCTATGGTATGCCTTCTTTATCATACGTCGGCTGTAACCCCTAGAAATAAAATGTTGGTTAAGCTCCTCAGCCCTAAGTTCAAAGTCTAAGTCTGAGGAGCAAATGCTGCAGATCCGGAGAAATTGGCCAGTAGGGACCGACCTAATCATATGTTTCGGGTGACCAGATGTAGCATGAAGGAGGTTGTTTGTGGCAGTTTCTTTTCTATAAACATCCATATGTAACATGCCTAACGCATCCTTCCGTATGGTCACATCCAAAAAATTCAGCGACTTCTCACTGGAGCAAAAAGTAAGCCGGATATTGCAATCATTGTTGTTTAACATCTCAATCAGCTGCGCAAGGTCGATCGGAGTGCCCTGCCAAACAAAGAAGATATCGTCAATGTAGCGCGTCCATAAGAGGACACGCTCCATTGGCCCCAATCTGTCAGACAGGAAGAGGTCCCTCTCCCACTGTGTTTGTGGCCTTTTAAACCACCGCCACTTTTATATTCCTTGTAGTGTTATTAATGTTATATTTAATAAAGATTTTTTTCTATTACATAGTGGACTTATCTGCATCGTTCTTTAGTATATTTTTGCTGCTCACTGACTACCTTGCCTGCCTCAAGATGTACACTGCCCAGCCATGACTCACTTTCTTGCTGCAAGAACTCGGCCAGTACTTCCACGGTGTGTCTGTTGTCGCCCAAACACTTCATTTACAACACAGCCTGCTGACGCTTACCACTAGCTGTTCCATAATGAGACACCTCGTGTGCAACACTGGCAGCTGCGGATGGATGGACGAGCTGTTGCTTCTGGAGGAGGAGGAGGAGGGGTGTCGAACGCCTACTGCCAACTGTTTCCTAGACAGTGGGCTAGGCAGAACTGTCCCACTATGGCTGTCCCCTGTGGACCCTGCATCCACCACATTAACCCAGTGCGCCGTGATGGACACGTAACGTCCCTGGCCATGCCTACTGGTCCATGCATCTGTGGTGAGGTGCACCTTTCCACTGACAGACTGCCTCAGTGCATGGACAATGCAGTCTTTGACATGCTGGTGGAGGGCTGGGATGGCTTTTCTCGCAAAGAAGTGGCGACTGGGTAGGTCATAGCGTGGTACTGCGTAATCCATCAGGTCTTTGAAAGCTTTGCTTTCGATCAACCGGTAGGGCATCATCTCTAACAAGATTAATCTGGCAATGTGGGCGTTCAAACCCTGTGTACGCGGATGAGAGAATGAGTACTTTCTTTTCCTCACGAGAGTCTCTTCTAGGGTGAGCTGGACAGGAGACCTGCAGATGGTGGAACTAGCGGTGGTGGTGGTGGTGGACATGGCGGATTGAGAGACAGTTGGTGATGTTGGCCTACATACAGTGCTTCCTACCAATAACCTTCTGATTCCCTGCCTGCTTTGGCCTTGCGACGATCCCTCCACATTTACTGCTGGTGGTGTCCGAACCGGTGGGCTTACAGTGAGGGAAGCAATGTAGTGTTGCTGACTACCTTCATTCTGACCAGGTGCACCAACAGTACAGGACGTTTGGTAATTAGTCCAGGCTTGCAAGTGCATGCTGGTTAAATGTCTACGCATGCACGTTGTATTTAAATTTTGAAGAATCTTCCCTCTGCTAAAGGTCTTTGAGCATTTCTTACAGATCACTTTAGACTGATCATTGGGATCTTGGTCAAAAAAATGCCACACTGCACTCTTCCTACTATGGAATTCCTTTTCAGGCATTGCAGGCTGTGCAACTTTCAGCAGTTGGCCACGCTGTCCTAAAACTGTTTTTGTCACACGTTTTGGGCCTGATACGGGCCTGGCTGATGACAGCTGTTGAGATGTAGATTGGTGTTGCTGCAGATAACCCTCCTCCGCTTGTGAGCTAGTGCCAGCGGCACCCCCTTCCCCCAATGGCTGCCAATCTGGGTCAAGAACTGGGTCATCTATCACCTCCTCCTCCACAATGTCATGTGCACCTTCCTCAGTGTCACCGTGTAAGCCGGTGCTATAGCGTTCGGGACAGGGCACCATAGTCTCATCAGGGTCAGATTCTGGCTCAGGAAACTGCGAGGTCAATGTAGTGATCTGAGTCAATGGAACAGCATCATAATCTAGCTGTGGCTGTGCATCAGTGCACTCCATGTCCGATTCTTCTTGTAATGGGCAGTGTACAATTTCCCTTTCTAACCCTGGCACGGTATGGGTAAAGAGCTCCATGGAGTAACCTGTAGTGTCGCCTGACGCATCCTTCACTTTTGGTTTGGGAGAAGGACACAAGGAAACGTCTTTTTCCGGACCGGAAGCATCCACTGACGACTGGCTGCTCTTAGATTTTGAACTTTGGGAAGAGGAGGCGAAAGAACTAGAGGCTGAGTCAGCAAGGAAAGACAAAACTTTTTCCTGCTGCTCCAGCTTTAAAAGCTGTTTTCCTACTCCCAGGTAAGGGAGCCTTCGAGGCCTTGTGTAGCCAGACGATGACGCAGGCTCAACACCTCCAGCCTTAGGTGCTACTGTGCTTCTGCACTACCACCAGATGCAGCACCACCACCACCATCAGTACTAGCTGGCAACCCCTGCCCACGGCCTCTTCCACCAGACTTCCTCATTTTTGGGGAGGAGACACTGAACCACAACTCTGGCCCAGTGGTATAACACAACACTATGAACGTGGCAGAAAGTGGCTGCCTGATATATGACACACTAGCAGTACAGCAGAATATAAACTGTGTGAGAAATACTATCTCACTTTTGGGGGGAGACACTGAACCACAACTCTGGCCCAGTGGTATAACACAACACTATGAACGTGGCAGAAAGTGGCTGCCTGATGTACGACACACTAGCAGTACAGCAGAATATAAACTGTGTGAGAATTACTATCTCACTTTTGGGGGGAGACACTGAACCACAACTCTGGCCCAGTGGTATAACACAACACTATGAATGTGGCAGAAAATGGCTGTAATTATTATAAAAAAAAAAAAAATTACTGCAATAACAAGCTTCCTACAATGATCTCAGGACAAGTATGGCAGCAATAAAAAGGACTTCTGAACCAAAAAATTGGTAGACAAATAAACAAGACAGGTAACTGTGCAGAAAGGAGCAACAGGATTTTTGCTTTGAAAAAAGCAGTTGGTTTCCACAGCACTGTGCACACAGCTATGCAGCTGCTGCACTAAAATACGACCTCCACTGTCCCTGCACAAAAAGGTGGTGTGGGACAGTGAAAATCGCTCCAGCACAAGCAGTTTGGGGGTTTATATTTCCTCCCTAACTCTGTCCCTGCTTCTGACTAACTGCAGCAAACTCTCCCTATGCTCAGATCGGCAGAAGTAAGATGGTGGTCGGCGTGCACGCCCCTTTATAGCCCCTGTGACGCCGCAGACAGCAAGCCAATCACTGCCATGCCCTTGTCTAAGATGGTGGGGACAGATACCCATGTCATCACGCTGCCCACACTCTGCGTCCTCCTTCATTGGATGAAAAACGGCGGTAACAGCGTCATACGAAACGCGACTTTGGTGCTCTGATCGCCGACCACATGGCCGATCCCACACTAGGATCGGTTCGGGTTTCATGAAACCCGACTTTGCCTAAAAGTCGGCGATTTATGAAAATGACCGATCCGTTTCGCTCAATGCTAATATTTAGTTCTAGCATGTGGCAGCTCATAGCCTGGGTGGATACCCTTAGCACAGGGGTGAAGCGGTCACAGAGTCGATCCTCAGGCATAGTAAACCCAGGGCTGGAGCGACCTGAGTCCTCACAAAGTGCAGTACAGGAGAGTAGATCACTCACTAATCACCAGTTAGCTATGGATACAGTAACTTCCTTGGCTGGGGTGAAACAGTTCATTGAGGGACTAACCGTTGTTGAGCTGGATTGGGAGGGCCTAGGGGAAATGTGTGACGCGGTCCGTCCTGGGTACATGCAGTGTGAGAAGAAAGAGAACAGAGGGAAAGAGAAAGACATGTGTAACAAAGATTCCACTGGTGATGCTGTAAGGACTATAAATGTGCTGAGAAAAAGTAAAGTCGTTTGTTTCAAAGTTAAACTGAACTGTGTCTCTATCCTTGTTACTCCAAATTATGGCAGCATGTGACGAAGCAGAGGTGACCCTGATGGTGCAGATAATGAAGACACAGGTATGCAAAGAAATGGACAGTGTACCCATGCATCGGGAGGCCGGGGTGCAGAGATGTCAGAATGTATGGCCATGACTACTGTCGCGCCCCAGTATCTTACAAAAGCCTGCATAGAGTTTGCTAGAACACATGAAGGACTCCCAGATTAGGAGAAATAAGATTCTCTGATCTGATGAGAAGAAGATAAACCTTTTTGTTGATAATTCTAAGCGGTATGTGTGGAGAAAACCAGACACTGCTCATCATCTGCCCAATACAATTCCATCAGTGAAGCATGGTGGTGGCATCATCATGCTATGGGGGTATTTTTCAGCTGCAGTGACAGCACAACTGGTTGTCATTAAAGGAAACATGAATGCGGCCAAGTGCAGAGATGTCCTGGATGAAAACCTCTTCCAGAGTTCTCTGGACCACAGACTTGGCCAAAGGTTCACCTTCCAACAAAACAATGACTCTAAGCACACAGCTAAAATAACAAAGGAGTTGCTTCACCACAACTCTGTAACCATTCTTGACTGGCCCAGCTATAGCCCGGACCTAAACTAAATTGAGCATCTTTGGAGATACCTGAAAATGGTTGTCCACCAGCATTCACCATCCAACCTGATGGAACTGGAGAGGATCCTTAATGAAGAATGTCAGAGGATTCCAAAATCCAGGTGTGAAAAACTTGTTACATCATTTCCAAGAAGACTCATGGTTGTGCTAGCTCAAAAGGGTACTTCTATTCAATACTGAGCAAGCAAAGGGTCTGAATACTTATGAACATGTGATATTTCAGTTTTTCTTTTTTAATAAATTTGCAAAAATTACTGCATTTTTGTTTTTTCAGTCAAGATGAGGTGCAGAGTGTACATTAATGAGAAAAAAATGAACGTTTTTGAATTTACCAAATGGCTGCAATTAAACAAAGAGTGAAAAATGTAAAGGGGTATGAAAACTTTCCACTGTAGATATTTGCTTGTCTATTACCTTTTTTAATGTATTGTACTAAAATTTTTGTTTTAACAACAAGCCCTGTGTTTTCAGTGTCTATAAAGGATGAGCAAACCCGTGGATGTTTGGGTTCATCGGGTTTGGCCGAAATAGTATTCAAAGTTTAGTTCGGTATCTGAACGTGACCCCAAATCCCAGAAGTTAATGGCGACCCCAACTTTGGTGCTTTGAAATGGCTGTAAAATGGTCATAGTAAAAGCTAGGGAGCTGCAAAATAAAGTTACATGGGGTAAGAGCAGGACAAGTGCCCTGCAAACAAATTTCGATTCGGAAATAATTTAAAATAAAACAGAATCCCCAAAAAAGGACACATTTTGGGACGAATTTAAAAAGTTTTTGAAGTTGATCGGATTAACCCCTTCATGACCTAGCCTATTTTGACCTTAATGACCTGGCCATTTTTTGCAATTCTGACCAGTGTCCCTTTATGAGGTAATAACTCAGGAATGCTTCAACGGATCCTAGCGATTCTGAGACTGTTTTTTCGTGACATATTGGGCTTCATGTAATTGGTAAATTTAGGTTGATAATTTTTGCGTTTATTTGTGAAAAAATCTGAAATTTGGAGAAAATTTTGAATATTTTGCAATTTTCAAATTTTTCATTTTTATTCTGTTAAACCAGAGAGTTATATGACACAAAATAGTTAATAAATAAAATTTCCTACATGTCTAATTTACATCAGCACAATGTTGGAAGCAAATTTTTTTTTTTGCTAGGAAGTTATAAGGATTAAAATTTGACCAGCGATTTCTCATTTTTACAACAAAATTTACGAAACCATTTTTTTAGGGACCACCTCAAATTTGAAGTAAGTTTGAGAAGTCTATATGGCTTAAAATACCCAAAAGTGACACCAATCTAAAAACTGCACCCCTCAAGGGGCTCAAAACCACATTCAAGAAGTTTATTAACCCTTCAGGTGTTTTACAGCAGCAGAAGCAACAAAATAAAGGAAAAAATGAACATTTAACTTTTTAGTCACAAAAATGATCTTTTAGCAACAATTTTTTTATTTTCCCAAGGGGAAACTGGAAACAAAAGTTGTTTTCCAAATTGTCCTGAGTATGCTGAAACCCCATATGTGGGGGGTAAACCACTGTCTGGGCATACAGCAGGGCTTGGAAGGGAATGAGCGCCATTTGACTTTTTGAATGAAAAATTAGCTCCAATCCTTAGTGGACACCATGTCACGTTTGGAGAGCCCCTGTGTGCCTAAATATTGGAGCTCCCTCACAATTGACCTCATTTTGGAAACTAGACCCCCCAAGGAACTTATCTAGATGCATAGTGAGCACTTTGATCCCCCAGGTGCTTCACAAATTGATCCATAAAAATGAAATTTGACTTTTTGAATGAAAAATTAGCTCCAATCGTTAGCGGACACCATGTCGCGTATGGAAACTATGTAGTGTACGTCAGGTTGGTGTGTGTGTGGTGTAGTATACACCACACACACACACCAACCTGATGTACACTATACCACACCACACACTAACCTGAAGTACACTACGCCACACACACCAACCTAACACATTACGTTAGGTTGGTGTGTGTGGTGTAGTGTACGTCAGGTTGGTGTGTGGTGTAGTGTACTTCAGGCTGGTGCGTGTGGTGTAGTATAAACAAACCACACACCAACCTGACGTACCCTATACCACCCCACACCAACTACGTCAGGTTGGTGTGTGTGGTGTAGTGTACGTCAGGTTGGTGTGTAGTGTAGTGTATGTCAGGTTGGTGTGTGTGGTGTTGTGTATGTCAGGCTGGTGTGTGTGAGTTCTGTAGGGGAATGTCAGGATGTGTTTAGTCCACAGACATGTGATGAATTCTGAAGCATTCATTCAAACACAGTCCAGGTTTGTCAGGACACGTTTCACATTGGAAACGAGTTTCCCTTCTTATCCCCCTTTTATAGCATACCCAGCACCTTTTTTTTGCTCTCCCCTCACAGGGAAAATGTTGCCCTGGTACCATATGGGAGACTTGAGTTCCAGAGGTGCTGGAGACTGCTCGTTCCTCATCTCCAAACATCAGGGCCTTTATCACCGCCTCTTGGAACTGAAGGAAGATGTTGTTGGTCTGGCACATCATGAGAGCACGTATGCGTTATACAGTGCCATTTGTACAATGTGCACAGCCAGTTTTTTATACCACACCTTCACCTTCCACATGGCACTATAGGGCTGGAGGACTTGATCAGAAAGACGAACTCCCCCATGTGTTTGTTGTACCCCAGGGCACAGTCCGGTTTGTGGACCTGTGCTGGGGTACCTCGAATGATGGTGGCCATGGTGCCGGGTCCAAGGATTGTTGTCAAGAAAAATACGTCCCTTTTGTCTTTGAACTTGAAAACAAGCATGTTGCTGCTACATTTGGCTTGGCTCTCACCTTTTGGGAGAGTCTGCTCAATTAGCGACAATACAGTACCGCAAGCTGTGGTAGCTCTGGCAGAGAGGGATTGAAAGAGTGGGATGCTTGTATAAAAGTTATCAACGTACAGATGGTAACTTTTATCAAGTAGTGGGTGCAACAAATTCCACACTATTTTCCCACTCACCCCCAGGAGCAGGTGGACATTCTGGGGGCAATCAGGGGGTGATCAGGGGGCAGGGGGTGATCAGGGTGATCACTGGGGCTGGGAGTGATCACCGGGGGGGCAGGAGGGGTCTGTCAGGCGCGGGGGGTTGAGGCGATGCAGCAGCAGATGGAGCCGGCAGCAGCAGGGGGTGATCAGGGGGAGGGTGATCAGAAGGGCAGGGAGTGGAGGTCGGAGGGGAGTGGATGTGTACTTGGACAGCAGAGTGCAGCAGAGGGGAGTACTAGATGGCAGCAGCAGGCAGCCGCAATGATCACGGTGAGTTGGTGGCAGGGCAGAAAGCAGGCCCCTCGTTCTCCAGCTTCCATGGTCGGGATGAGGCTGAAGAACGAGGGCAGCCATACTTTACTCCGCCCCTCCACATCTGATTGGACGCTAGCTCCAATCAGATCTGTGGGGTGACAAAAAGGTCACCCGGTGCAATCGTAGCCCCAGGGGGTTAAAGCCACCCCGCTGGGGTCAAGTACAGGTCCCCCTGTACCTGTGGATCAGGTGACATTTCAGTGACCCCGGTCACCCGACCGGCAGGAACACAATCCCGCCATGACGCCACATAGGCGTCACAGGTCGGATTGGTACCGACTGGAAGGGTTTAAAAGCATTTGTGAAGTTGAGGTTCTGTACCATGATGGCTGCATACACATGGATGGTACAGTGAAACTGCGAATGGTAATTAAATTAGTCAATTTAAGAGACCCAATCATGCTGCAGGGATTGTCTGCCAGGCCATGAAACGCTGCAGCCATCTTTGTTGTGGTCGTGCAGTGATTGGCTGGGCCACACAGCATCATCCCGAGAATAAGAGACCTGGCGCCACCCTGCTCATCACATTCTGCTCTGTATTCAGCAAGAGTAGGGAGAGCTGCTGCCAAGATAGGGTGAGAATCGTGTTTTTAATAGTTAGTGTAGGTCTGCAACTGTTAATTTCAAAATTCCTGAGAAACCAACAGTCCTTTTTAGAGCTAATTTGTTTGTCCCGAGAATGCAGCGCTAGGTAGGCAGGGCACGGCATATCCACATAAGTGCAAAGCCTGCAGGAACTGTATGTGCGTCCATTGCTCCCACTGCATCCCTCCCAAAGCTCCATAACTGTCTGCTTCTGCTGCTTATTTACTATATACCTAGGTGCAGTTTTCCTTTTTTTTGTTTATAAAAATTCACCCCCCCAAAAAAAAATATATATACATTGTGTTCTGTCAGACTGAGGCCTGTTTAAAAATCATAGTTTGTCTCACAATTTTGGACTTTTCATAGCCCGTCAAACCTCTCTTCTGACCCATTTTGCCAAAGGAAAGGAAGTTGCCTAATAATTAAGCACACCTTATATAGGGTTTTGATGTCATTAGACAACACCCCTCCTCATTACAGAGATGCGCATTACCTGATTTACTTAATTGGTAGTTGGCTCTCAAGCCTAAACAGTTTGGAGTAGGACAACATGTGTAAAAAGTATCATGTGATCGAAATACAACTTGCCTAATAATTCTGCACACAGTGTACTACGTGGCTGTGTTATATACTACGTGGCTGCTATATACTGCGTGGGCTGTGCTATGTACTATGTGGCTGTGTTATACACTATGTGGCTGCTATATACTACGTGGTCTGTGCTATATACTATGTGGCTGTTATATACTACGTGGCTGTGCTAGATACTACTTGGCCTGTGCTATATACTATGTCGGCTGTGTTATATACTATGTGGCTGTGTTATATACTACGTGGCTGGGCTATATACTACGTGGGCTGTGTTATATGCTATGTGGGCAGAATGCTGGACATGGGGACAGAATGCTGGACACGGGGGCAGAATGCTGGACACGGGGGCAGAATGCTGGACACAGGGCATGATTGGAGACACAAGGGGCAGGATGAAAGACATGGGGGCATGACTGGAGACACTGGGGGCATAACTGGAGACACAGGGGGCAGGATTGGGGACAGATGGGGCAGGAATGGAGACATAAATGGAGACAGGAATGGAGATACGGGCATGATTGGAGACACAGGGCTGAATGGAGATATGGGGCATGATTGGAGACACGGGGCAGGATGAAAGACATGGGGGCATGATTGGAGACACTGGGGGCAGGATTGGAGACAGATAGGGCAGGGTTGGAGACAGATCATGCAGGATCATGGGGCAGGATGGATACGATGGAGACAGATGGGGCAGGAAGGGGAGATCATATGGGGCAGAATGGATACTCATGAGGGCAGGATGGGAGAACATATGGCTGAAGCCAGGAATGAGACACACGGGGGCCAGGATGGGAAATATTATTACCATAGGGGCTAATTAAGAGAAATTATAACTGCAGTGATGTATTTATTTTATTTTTTGAGTGCACTGTATTAAATGTGGGCGGTCCTGTTACTGTGTAGAGTGATACTATGTCGCCTTTTATTCTTCATGTAGTGTAATGTAGAAGTTGGGAAAAATTAAGTAATGTGTTCTGCAAGCGGAACTCGAGATAACTGTGTTATTTCCTGCAGAGATGAACCCTGGCTGGAAGATGTGATGGCGGTCTGTGCTGGATGAAAGATGAAAAACAAAGATGAAGGACTTCACCTAGCGACGTCACTGATGAGTCAGTGTGTTACCTATACACAGACACTATACACTGTATACTATATACAGAGGTCCTATGTATAATGTCACCAGTGATCACTGTATTATCTATACATTATATACAGAGCTCCTGTGTTTAATGTCACCGGTAATCACTGTATTACCTGTACACAGACACTGCATACTAAGTACAGACCTCCTTTGTATAATGGCACTTATGGTGATATTAGTATTGTGGGGGTTTTTTATTACTGATCAGTATTGTAGTATTCAGTCACTATGTGGTGGTAATATGTGATCTGTAGATGGTGTTGCAGTATTTGTCCCTTGTATGTGCTATTTGGTTACTTTGTGGTGGTAATATTTGGTCTGGTCATGGTGTTGTGGTATTTGCTCCTTGTATGTGATATTATTCGATCACTGTGGTGGTAGCAATTTTCAAATCAAATCTTTGGTCTTAAGCTGCATTTTTGCACTTCACTTATTGGGGTCAGTCATCAGCACTACAAATCGACAGTGAATTCAAAACAGTGGGACAACGAATACTGATGTGTTGTGATGCTGCAAACCATTTTGCACTTTTACAAATGTTCTACGTTATTACTTTCTAATGTTTACTTTAAAAAGTTTTCCATTAAAAAATTGTCATATTCAATGTATGCAGTTTTTTCTGTTCAGCAAGTTCAGCTAATAATAAAGTGCCTACTGGTAACTGAGGAAGAGGGAGTAGATCACAAAAATTGGCATATAAGGGGTTGACTTATATAAAGACCCTCTGCTGTATGGTATTGTAGAATTTATAATAGCTATCACTCATGTAAGAAGTGAAATCTGGCATTGTACTATACCTATATTTCTCTGCTGTATCTGTGCATCATGAATTGTGGTATGTGTTAAAGGGCGGGGCCCACTGAGACTCTTTCACCCGGGGCCCTCAAAAACCTGGAGCCGGCCCTGCATGTGTGTGCTAGCCTTGTGCCACTGTTTTGTTTTTTTGTTGTTTTAAATTCATCCAAAAGCCCCCCAAAAATGAATACAGTCTGTTATGTAAGGCTGAGTCCTGGTGTTTCTGTATTTGAAAAACTGTATTTCCACAGGCATACGTAGCATAGTTCTGTGTGCTAGCCTTGGTCAAATTTTTTTGGTTTACATTCACCAAAAAGCAAAAAACACATTAATACAGTCTGTTAAGTCAGACTGAGTCCTGGTGTATCTGTTTTTGAAAAATCAAATTTCCGCAGTAGCATAGTTCTGTGTGGTAGCCTTGTGCCACTCTTTTTTTTGTTTTAAATTCATCAAAAAACAAAAAAAGGCCTCATATATCTGCGTGCTCCAAGTTTGGGCATTTTAGGGCGGTTTTCTACTGTTTTTGCTGTCTGTGACTCAACTTATATACAGCACTATTTTGCATTTAAAAAATACAGGCCACATATTTGGCAGTGTGGTATTTCGGTGACTGGCCTCACGTATCTGCGTGCTCCAAGTTTGGGCATTTTAGGCCTGTTTTCCACCATAACCTGGTGGCGGCTCTGAGGCAAGGTGAGCTCAAACGCGTACCTTGCTTGGCCCATATGCTTAACCTCGTGGTTCAAAGTTTTCTGAAAAGCTACCCAGAGCTGCTGAATCTGCTAGTGAAAGTACGCCATCTCTCTGCTCATTTTAGAAAGTCAGCTACAGCTTCAGCCGCCCTTGCTGTGCTTCAGCAGTGATTTCAGCTTCCAGCTCACCGACTGGTGTGTGATGTCCCCACGCGCTGGAACTCTACGCTGCATATGTTGGAAAGGATTTGTGAGCAGAAGAGGGCAGTTGTTGACTACTAACATCAACAAGGCCGTCGATATTCAGTTCAGACTCCACACATACGAGATCAGGAGTGGACATGGATGTTAGACATATGTACCATCCTCCAAAACTTTGAGGACTGCACCAAGATGGTGAGCGGCGATGATGCCATAATTAGCGTCACCATCCCAGCATTCTGAAAACCTCTCTGCTCACAATTAAAGAGGATGCATTGGAAGCACAGCACGAGGACATGGAGGAAGGAACCATATCGGGGGATTACACTCTGCCCAGACTCATGTCTTCTCAACGTGGATTGGTATGCAATGAGGAGGAGGAGGAGGAGGAAGAACAGGAGCCACTTTCATGCTCTATAGACGGTACTACAAGCACAGCTGTCATACCGTCTGTTCAGCAGGGATGGCCTGAAGACAGGGAGGAGAAGGTTGAGGATGAGAAGGAGGACAGCATGGTCAGCCATTCTGTTGGTGAGGACACGGAAGTCTTGCCTGTTAGCAGTCTGGCACGCATGGCTTACTTTATGTTGCGCTGCGTTTCAAGTGACCCTAGCATTATAAAAATTTTGGGTGACACTCATTACTGGTTGGTGACACTTCTAGACCCATGCTACAAGGAGAACTTCCAATCTCTTCTGCCAGAGGCAGAGAGGTGTACTAAAAAGTTGCAGTACGAGAGGGCCCTTGTAGCGGAATTACTTAGAACATTCCCATGTGAGAACGCTGACAGCAGATGTCAGAGTTTGTTGTACAACCAAGGAGTCCAAGTGAGAGAGACAGAAGTACAATCCAGCTCAGGCAGGGGAACAATGGCAAAGTTCTGGGACAGTTTTCTCAGACCCTCCCATCGTGACGGCATAGAGGCAAGGGGTGCTGTCACAAGAAGTGCAATGTTTGGGAAGATGGTGAGGGAGTACCTTGCAGATCGTACAAATGTCCTCCGTGATTCCTCTGTGTCTTTTAATTATTGGGTATCCAAGCTGGACATGTGGCATGAACTGGCTCTCTACGCCTTGGAGATCCTGGCCTGCCCTGCTGCTAGCATTCTGTCAGTGCCGGTTTTTAGTGCCGCTGGTGGAATTATAACAGATAAGCGCATCTGCCTGTCAACTGAAAATGCTGACAGGCTGACTCTTATAAAAATTAACAAGGGCTGGATTGGAAAAGACTTCTGTACACCACCAAGTGAAAACAGGTAAACATAACCTCAAATACATTCTCTCTTTTGGGGAGGTGTATTCTCATGCACCTCTTCACAACCACACATGGGTATACGCTTCCAGATTTGGTCTGTTTGTTCTTATCCTCCTTCTTATCCTCATCCTGATCATCCAGAACCACTAGAAGACCAGGGTGAACGTGCTCTGTACTGTTATAGGCCACTGAATTTTGGGCAAGGGGGTTGTGATGGCACTAGTTTATTTATTAAAAAAGGACCCCCTTGTCGAATCGTTTGTCAGCTCCCTACTTCTTATTTCTGTCTCTTACAATGTGTCCTTTAACTGTTTAAATGAAAAAAATGGAAATATGGCATAAATGTTTAAAATTTTGCAATTTTCAAACTTTGAATTTTTATGCCCTTAAATCAGAGAGATTTGTCACACAAAATAGTTAATAAATAACATTTCCCACATGTCTACTTTACATCAGCACAATTTCATAAACAAATTTTTTTTTTGTTAGGAAGTTATAAGGGTTAAAAGTTGACCAGCGATATCTCATTTTTACAACAAAATTTACAAAACCATTTTTTTTAGGGACCATCTCACATTTAAAGTCACTTTGAGGGGTGTACATAACAGAAAATACCCAAACTTGACACCATTCTAAAAACTACACCCCTCTAGGTGCTCAAAACCACATTCAAGAAGGTTATTAACCCTTGACGTGCTTCGCAGCAACTAAAACAATGTGGAAGGAAAAAAATGAACATTTAACTTTTTTTGCAAACATTTAAATTCAGAACCAATTTTTTGTATTTTCACAAGTGTAAAAAGAGAAAATGAACAACAATATTTGTTGTGCAATTTCTCCTGAATACGCTGATACCCCAAATGTGGGGGTAAACCACAGTTTGGGTGCACGGCAGGGCTGGGAAGAGAAGGAGCACTGTTTGACTTTTTCAATGCAGAATTGGCTGAAATTGAGATCGGACACCATGTCGCGTTTGAAGAGTCCCTCATGTGCCTAAACACTGGAAACCCACCACAAGTGACACCATTTTGGAAACTAGACCCCTTAAGAAACTTATCTAGATGTGTGGTGAGCACTTTGAACCCCCAAGTGTTTCACAGACGTTTATAACGTAGAGCCGTGAAAATAAAAAATTGCATTTTTTCTACAAAAATGATCTTTTCGCCCCCAAATTTTTATTTTTACAAGGGTAACAGGAGAAATTGCACCCGAAAAGTTGTTGTGCAATTTGTTCTGAGTACGCTGATACCCTTATGTGTGGAGTAAACCACAGTTTGGGCGCATGGCAGAGCTTGGAAGAGAAGGAGTTCCGTTTGACTTTTTCAATGCAAAATTGGCTGGAATTGAGATCGGACGCCAAGTCCCATTTAGAGAGCCCCTGATGTGCCTGAACAGTGGAAACCCCCCACAAGTGACCCCATTTTGGAAATTGAACCCTTTAAGGAACTTATCTAGATGTGTGGTGAGCACTTTGAACCCCCAAGTGGTTCACAGAAATTTATAACGTAGAGCCGTGAAAATAAAAAATCCTATTTTTCCCTCAAAAATGATTTTTTAGCCCCCAATTTTTTTATTTTTGACTTTTTGAGCGCAAAATTGGCTGTCGCGTTTGGAGACCCCCTGATGTACCTAAACAGTGGAAACCCCCCAATTCTAACTCCAACTGTAACCCCAACACACCCCTAATGCTAATCCCAACCCAATCCATAACCCTAATCAAAACCCTAACCTCAAAATACCCCTAACCCAAATCCCAACCCTAACCATAACCCTAACCACAACCCTAACTCCAAAACACCCCTAACCCTAATACAAACCCTAACCCTAATTAAATCCCTAAGCCCAACACACCCCTAATCATAATCTCAACCCTAACCTCAAACGTAACCCTAATCCCAAACCTAACCCTAATGCCAACCCTAACCCTAATACCAAGCCTAACCCTAATGCAAACCCTAATCCAAACCGTAACCCTAATCCCAACTCTAACCCTAACTTTAGCCACAACCCTAACTCTAATTTTAGCCCCAACCCTAACCCTAACTTTAGCACCAACCCTAACCCTAGCCCTAACCCTCACCCTAGCCCTAACCCTAACTTTAGCCCCAACTCTAACTTTAGCCCCAACCCTATCCCTAGCCCTAACCCTAACTTTAGCCCCAACCCTAACCCTAACTTTAGCACCAACCCTTACCCTAGCCCTAACACTAACTTTAGCCCCAACCCTAACCCTAACTTTAGCCCCAACCCTAACCCTAACCTAACCCTAGCCCTAACCCTAACCCTAATTGGAAAATGGAAATACATACATTTTTTTTATTTTATTAATTTTTCCTAACTAAGGGGGTGATAAAGGGGGGGTTTATGTACTATTTTTTTATTTTGATCACTGTGATAGAATCTCACAGTGACCAAAATAAAACGAGAGGAAGAATCTTCCTCTGCTGGCCTGCACATCACGGCAGGCGCACTGCACATGTGCCAGCCATTTTCTTCCCAGAGGAAGAAGCGGGCAGCCAGGAGGGGATGCAGGAGGACCCAGGGACACCGGTAAGTATAGCAGGGTCCCCAATCCCCTATTTATCTGTCCTCTGATGTGCAATCACATCAGAGGACAGAGAATGACATGCCTTTCTTTTCTTTTTGCGGTTACCGGTAAACGGTTAATTACCGGCGATCGCAAAACAGGGGTCGGTAAAAACTAACCCCGATCATGTTCTTTGGGGTCTCGGCTACCCCCGGCCGCCGAAACCCCAAAGATCTGCTGGGTTTGCCTGGAAAAAAATGGCGGCATTCATCGAGAGCCACGAGGAGCATTGGGGAGACAGGTGAGTATCGGGGGGCTATCGGGGACCCCATTTCTCTGTCCTCTGATGTGCAATCACATTGGAGGACAGAGAAATTAAGATTATTGTACTTGTTTTTATTTTGTAAAGCACCATGGAATAAATGGCGCTTTAACAATAAATAATAATAACACCACTGTGCGGCTGCCAAAGAAAGGGAGTCAAGTAGCCTGTCCAGTAACAGAATTTGTCGAAATGCTGCACAATTATACTTTTTATACTCTGGGGAAATTGATGCCATTTTAGTGGTGTGTGGCAATAATTTTTGGAAATGTTTGGACTCCAAGTTCGATCTCCTTCATGTGTGCTGCCTGAATTTAGTAGAGCTCTCAGAGCACCGGGCCTACACCTGTCACTCATGCACCTGCTACTGATCAATGTTTCAGCTACAAATGGTGGTCCGAGCCTTATCCCAGGCCCTGTCCCATGCATCCATGCTGCATAATTATACTATTTTTACTCTGGGTCAATTGATGCCAATTTTCCTGGTGTCTGCCCCTAATGTGAGCTGTTTTGTCCACTTTTTGCACCCCTTGAAGATGTCTATGCATTTGGTTTTGGCTCCCATTGAATTCGGCGAACTCTCAAACAAACATCGGAACGTTTGGCAGTACTCCAACAGTACATACTTAAGCTGTGTTTCTGTATTACTTATTTTGTATTTCACGGTTTGTTTTACTCACTGATCTCTTTCTATTTTAGCAAACTTTCCCTTCTGCAGGTAATTTGCACTCTGCTCTCCCCTTTGGTTCTTTAGGAGGAACATGAAGCACTCGATGGCCTTTCAGGTAGCATAGGTCCAAATTGCCACAACCTAGTTTGAGGTTAGGGCTATTTCAGCTCACGCAGGAATCACTAAGGACTGCAGGGTCAGGATCTCTAGTCTGTACAGGAACCGGCAGGGTCAGTGGCAGTTTTAAGTGTGTTACCTATTTTCTCTAGTGAGTTGCAATACTTAAATAACAGAATGCTTCTGTCATGCTCACGCCCTGACAGGGTGGTGTGAGCGAGGGGATTGTGGCCCCACTGTGCCACAAACCAGAATACCCTGGAAGGGGCATTACTAAGCAGCTACCTTGGTGTTCACTGGAGCCTGTGATGGTGAGGTCAGGCTTGTGCAGCACGTAGCTGCCAGGTACCTCTCCAGGGCGGTGGCTGGCTGTGGCAGCTGATCCCACTGAGGGATGAAACACTAGTGACAGGTGCAAGCTAGTATCGACAGGCACGACTGGTACTCTGGTGGGCACAGCTGGTACTCTACCAGGCAGGCGGGCATGACTGGCAATCTGGCAGGCAGGCGGGTATGGCTGGCACTCTGGCAGGAAGGTGGCACAGCTGGCACTCTGGCAGGCAGGCGGGCACATCTGGCACTCTGGCAGGCAGACGGGCACGGCTGGCACTCTGGCAGGCAGGCGGGCACTCTAGGCAGGCAGGCGGGCTGTCATGATTCTCAATGGCGAGAGAACATAGCCCAGCATATATAAGAACTAACTCTTGGAAGATGGAATCTAAACTGACCATGAACTAAACCTGCCGCACAATTAACAGTGGCCGGGTAGCGTGCCTACGTTTTATCCCTAGACGCCCAGCGCCAGCTGGAGGACTAACTAATCCTAGCAGAGGAAAATACAGTCCTGGCTCACCTCTAGAGAAATTTCCCCAAAAGGCAGACAGAGGCCCCCACATATATTGGCGGTGATTTTAGATGAAATGACAAACGTAGTATGAAAATAGGTATAGCAAAATCGAGGTCCGCTTACTAGATAGCAGGAAGACAGAAAGGGCACTTTCATGGTCAGCTGAAAACCCTATCAAAACACCATCCAGAAATTACTTTAAGACTCTAGTATTAACTCATAACACCAGAGTGGCAATTTCAGATCACAAGAGCTTTCCAGACACAGTAACGAAACAGCAGCTGTGAACTGGAACAAAATGCAAAAACAAACAAGGACGAAAGTCCAACTTAGCTGGGAGTTGTCTAGTAGCAGGAACATGCAAAGAAAGGCTTCTGATTACATTGTTGACCGGCATGAAACTGACAGAGGAGCAAGGTTATATAGAGACTCCCACATCCTGATGGGAACAGGTGAACAGAGAGGATGATGCACACAAGTTCAATTCCACCAGTGGCCACCGGGGGAGCCCAGAATCCAATTTCACAACAGTACCCCCCCCTCAAGGAGGGGGCACCGAACCCTCACCAGAACCACCAGGGCGATCAGGATGAGCCCTATGAAAGGCACGGACAAGATCGGAGGCATGAACATCAGAGGCAGTCACCCAAGAATTATCCTCCTGACCGTATCCCTTCCATTTGACCAGATACTGGAGTTTCCGTCTGGAAACACGGGAGTCTAAGATCTTTTCCACAACGTACTCCAACTCACCCTCAACCAACACCGGAGCAGGAGGCTCAACGGAAGGCACAACCGGTACCTCATACCTGCGCAATAATGACCGATGAAAAACATTATGAATAGAAAAAGATGCAGGGAGGTCCAAACGGAAGGACACAGGGTTAAGAATCTCCAATATCTTGTACGGGCCGATGAACCGAGGCTTAAACTTAGGAGAAGAAACCCTCATAGGGACAAAACGAGAAGACAACCACACCAAGTCCCCAACACAAAGCCGAGGACCAACACGACGACGGCGGTTGGCAAAAAGCTGAGTCTTCTCCTGGGACAACTTCAAATTGTCCACTACCTGCCCCCAAATCTGATGCAACCTCTCCACCACAGCATCCACTCCAGGACAATCCGAAGATTCCACCTGACCGGAGGAAAATCGAGGATGAAACCCCGAATTACAGAAAAACGGGGACACCAAGGTGGCAGAGCTGGCCCGATTATTGAGGGCGAACTCCGCCAATGGCAAAAAAGCAACCCAATCATCCTGATCCGCAGACACAAAACACCTCAAATATGTCTCCAAGGTCTGATTAGTCCGCTCGGTCTGGCCATTAGTCTGAGGATGGAAAGCAGACGAAAAAGACAAATCTATGCCCATCCTAGCACAGAATGCCCGCCAAAATCTAGACACGAATTGGGTCCCTCTGTCAGAAACGATATTCTCCGGAATACCATGCAAACGAACAACATTTTGAAAAAACAGAGGAACCAACTCGGAAGAAGAAGGCAACTTAGGCAAGGGAACCAAATGGACCATCTTAGAGAAACGGTCACACACCACCCAGATGACAGACATCTTCTGAGAAACAGGCAGATCCGAAATAAAATCCATCGAGATGTGCGTCCAAGGCCTCTTCGGAATAGGCAAGGGCAACAACAATCCACTAGCCCGAGAACAACAAGGCTTGGCCCGAGCACAAACGTCACAAGACTGCACAAAGCCTCGCACATCTCGTGACAGGGAAGGCCACCAGAAGGACCTTGCCACCAAATCCCTGGTACCAAAGATTCCAGGATGACCTGCCAACGCAGAAGAATGAACCTCAGAGATGACTCTACTGGTCCAATCATCAGGAACAAACAGTCTACCAGGTGGGCAACGATCCGGTCTATCCGCCTGAAACTCCTGCAAGGCCCGCCGCAGGTCTGGAGAAACGGCAGACAATATCACTCCATCCTTAAGGATACCTGTGGGCTCAGAATTACCAGGGGAGTCAGGCTCAAAACTCCTAGAAAGGGCATCCGCCTTAACATTCTTAGAACCCGGTAGGTATGACACCACAAAATTAAACCGAGAGAAAAACAACGACCAGCGCGCCTGTCTAGGATTCAGGCGCCTGGCAGACTCAAGGTAAATTAAATTTTTGTGGTCAGTCAATACCACCACCTGATGTCTGGCCCCCTCAAGCCAGTGACGCCACTCCTCAAAAGCCCACTTCATGGCCAAAAGCTCCCGATTCCCAATATCATAATTCCGCTCGGCGGGCGAAAATTTACGGGAAAAAAAAGCACAAGGTCTCATCACGGGGCAGTCGGAACTTCTCTGCGACAACACCGCCCCAGCTCCGATTTCAGAAGCGTCGACCTCAACCTGAAAAGGAAGAGCAACATCAGGCTGACGCAACACAGGGGCGGAAGAAAAGCGGCGCTTAAGCTCCCGAAAGGCCTCCACAGCATCAGGGGACCAATCAGCAACATCAGCACCCTTCTTAGTCAAATCACTCAATGGTTTAACAACATCAGAAAAACCAGCAATAAATCGACGATAAAAGTTAGCAAAGCCCAAAAATTTCTGAAGACTCTTAAGAGAAGAGGGTTGCGTCCAATCACAAATAGCCTGAACCTTGACAGGATCCATCTCGATGGAAGAGGGGGAAAAAATGTATCCCAAGAAGGAAATCTTTTGAACCCCAAAAACGCACTTAGAACCCTTCACACACAAGGAATTAGACCGCAAAACCTGAAAAACCCTCCTGACCTGCTGGACATGAGAGTCCCAGTCATCCGAAAAAATCAGAATATCATCCAGATACACAATCATAAATTTATCCAAATAATCGCGGAAAATGTCATGCATAAAGGACTGGAAGACTGAAGGGGCATTTGAAAGACCAAAAGGCATCACCAAATACTCAAAGTGGCCCTCGGGCGTATTAAATGCGGTTTTCCACTCATCCCCCTGCTTGATTCGCACCAAATTATACGCCCCACGGAGATCAATCTTAGAGAACCACTTGGCCCCCTTTATACGAGCAAACAAATCAGTCAGCAGTGGTAACGGATATTGATATTTAACCGTGATTTTATTCAAAAGCCGATAATCAATACACGGCCTCAAAGAGCCATCTTTCTTAGACACAAAGAAAAAACCGGCTCCTAAGGGAGATGACGAAGGACGAATATGTCCCTTTTCCAAGGACTCCTTTATATATTCTCGCATAGCAGCGTGTTCAGGCACAGACAGATTAAATAAACGACCCTTAGGGTATTTACTACCCGGGATCAAATCTATGGCACAATCGCACTCCCGGTGCGGAGGTAGTGAACCAAGCTTGGGTTCTTCAAAAACGTCACGATAGTCAGACAAGAATTCAGGAATCTCAGAGGGAATAGATGATGAAATGGAAACCAAAGGTACGTCCCCATGAGTCCCTTTACATCCCCAGCTTAACACAGACATAGCTTTCCAGTCGAGGACTGGGTTATGAGATTGCAGCCATGGCAATCCTAGCACCAAAACATCATGTAGATTATACAGCACCAGAAAGCGAATAATCTCCTGGTGATCCGGATTAATACGCATAGTTACTTGTGTCCAGTATTGTGGTTTATTACTAGCCAATGGGGTGGAGTCAATCCCCTTCAGAGGTATAGGAGCTTCCAAAGGCTCCAAATCATACCCACAGCGTTTGGCAAAGGACCAATCCATAAGACTCAAAGCGGCGCCAGAGTCGACATAGGCGTCCGCGGTAATAGATGATAAAGAACAAATCAGGGTCACAGATAGAATAAACTTAGACTGTAAAGTGCTAATTGAAACAGACTTGTCAAGCTTCTTAGTACGCTTAGAGCATGCTGATATAACATGAGTTGAATCACCACAATAGAAGCACAACCCATTTTTTCGTCTAAAATTCTGCCGCTCGCTTCTGGACAGAATTCTATCACATTGCATATTTTCTGGCGTCTTCTCAGTAGACACCGCCAAATGGTGCACAGGTTTGCGCTCCCGCAGACGCCTATCGATCTGAATAGCCATTGTCATGGACTCATTCAGACCCGCAGGCACAGGGAACCCCACCATAACATCCTTAATGGTATCAGAGAGACCTTCTCTGAAAATCGCCGCCAGGGCGCACTCATTCCACTGAGTAAGCACAGACCATTTACGGAATTTTTGGCAGTATATTTCAGCTTCATCTTGCCCCTGAGATAGGGACATCAAAGCTTTTTCCGCCTGAAGCTCTAAATGAGGTTCCTCATAAAGCAACCCCAAGGCCAGAAAAAACGCATCCACATTGAGCAACGCAAGATCCCCTGGTGTCAATGCAAAAGCCCAATCTTGAGGGTCGCCCCGGAGCAAGGAAATTACAATCCTGACCTGCTGTGCAGGATCTCCGGCAGAGCGAGACTTCAGGGACAAAAACAATTTGCAATTATTTTTAAAATTTTGAAAGCAAGATCTATTCCCTGAAAAAAATTCAGGCAAAGGAATTCTAGGTTCAGACATAGGTGCATGAACAACAAAATCTTGCAAATTTTGTACCTTCGTAGCGAGATTATTCAAACCTGTAGCTACACTCTGAAGATCCATTTCAAACAGGTGAACACAGAGCCATTCAAGGATTAGAAGGAGAGAAAGAGAGGAAGGCTGCAGTATAGGCAGACTAGCAAGTGATTCAATTATGAGCACACTCAGAACTAGAGAAAAAAAAAATAAAAATTTTCAGCAGACTTCTTTTTTCTCTCCTTTCTCAGCCAATAATTTAACCCTTTTGGGCCGGTCAAACTGTCATGATTCTCAATGGCGAGAGAACATAGCCCAGCATATATAAGAACTAACTCTTGGAAGATGGAATCTAAACTGACCATGAACTAAACCTGCCGCACAATTAACAGTGGCCGGGTAGCGTGCCTACGTTTTATCCCTAGACGCCCAGCGCCAGCCGGAGGACTAACTAATCCTAGCAGAGGAAAATACAGTCCTGGCTCACCTCTAGAGAAATTTCCCCAAAAGGCAGACAGAGGCCCCCACATATATTGGCGGTGATTTTAGATGAAATTACAAACGTAGTATGAAAATAGGTATAGCAAAATCGAGGTCCGCTTACTAGATAGCAGGAAGACAGAAAGGGCACTTTCATGGTCAGCTGAAAACCCTATCAAAACACCATCCAGAAATTACTTTAAGACTCTAGTATTAACTCATAACACCAGAGTGGCAATTTCAGATCACAAGAGCTTTCCAGACACAGTAACGAAACAGCAGCTGTGAACTGGAACAAAATGCAAAAACAAACAAGGACGAAAGTCCAACTTAGCTGGGAGTTGTCTAGTAGCAGGAACATGCAAAGAAAGGCTTCTGATTACATTGTTGACCGGCATGAAACTGACAGAGGAGCAAGGTTATATAGAGACTCCCACATCCTGATGGGAACAGGTGAACAGAGAGGATGATGCACACAAGTTCAATTCCACCAGTGGCCACCGGGGGAGCCCAGAATCCAATTTCACAACAGCGGGCATGGCTGGCACTGTAGGCAGGGAAGCAAGCACAGCTAGCGGGACTGGAACAGGTTCAGGTAGGACAGGAAAATAGGCAGGTTTGAGTAAGGAATAGATAGGGACCAGTTCAGACTGGAGGGACAGGAACTGTTAGGAACGAGTTCACACTAGAGGGACAGGAACACACAGGGCGTAGAGTGGGAGCAGAGCAAAGGCGCAGGAGGTGAGACGGGAGTAGCAGAACTGCAGGAGCTGGAGCAAAGGGCAGAACAACAAGAGGTGGAGCAAAGAGCAGAACCGCAGGAGGTGGAGCAAAGAGCAGAACCGCAGGAGTCAGAGCAAAGAGGAGAACCACAGGAGGTGGAGCAAAAAGGAGAACCACAGGAGGCGAAGCAAAGAGGAGAACCACAGGAGGCAGAGCAAAGAGAACCACAGGAGATGGAGCAGAGAGCAGAACCGCAGGAGGCAGAGCAGAGAGCAGAACCGCTGGAGGCAGAGCAGAGAGCAGAAGGAGTAAACACAAGGAAGCAAACAGCGGAATAGGAAAGGTTACATACAGGGATACAAATGGACCAGGGGCAGACACAAGCAGCAATGGGCCCCTGCGCAGGAAATACGTCGAGGCCCCCTTCATGCATGTACACTGTGTATAAAATGCCTATAATAACATATGCGTATACACAGCAGAAGATACACACACACACTAGCCCTATATACATAGCAGCACACACACACACACATACACACTAGCCCTATATACATAGCAGCACACACACACACTAGCCCTATATACATAGCAGCACACACACACACACTAGCCCTATATACATAGAAGCACACACACACACACACTAGCCCTATATACATAGCAGCACACACACACACACTAGCCCTATATACATAGCAGCACACACACACACTAGCCCTATATACATAGCAGCACACACACTAGCCCTATATACATAGCAGCACACACACACACACACACACTAGCCCTATATACATAGCAGCACACACACACACACTAGCCCTATATACATAGCAGCACACACACAGACTAGCCCTATATATATAGCAGCACACACACACACTAGCCCTATATACATAGCAGCACACATACACACTAGCCCTATATACATAGCAGCACACATACACACTAGCCCTATATACATAGCAGCACACACACACACTAGCCCTATATACATAGCAGCACACACACACACACTAGCCCTATATACATAGCAGCACACACACACACACACACACACACACACTAGCCCTATATACACTCACTGGCCACTTTATTAGGTACACCTGTCCAACTTCTTGTTAACACTTAATTTCTAATCAGCCAATCACATGGCGGCAACTCAGTGCATTTAGGCATGTAGACATGGTCAAGACAATCTCCTGCAGTTCAAACCAAGCATCAGTATGGGGAAGAAAGGTGATTTGAGTGCCTTTGAACGTGGCATGGTTGTTGGTGCCAGAAGGGCTGGTCTGAGTATTTCAGAAACTGCTGATCTACTGGGATTTTCACGCACAACAATCTCTAGGGTTTACAGAGAATGGTCCGAAAAAGAAAAAAAATCCAGTGAGCGGCAGTTCTGTGGGCGGAAATGCCTTGTTGATGCCAGAGGTCAGAGGAGAATGGGCAGACTGGTTCGAGCTGATAGAAAGGCAACAGTGACTCAAATCGCCACCCGTTACAACCAAGGTAGGCCTAAGAGCATCTCTGAACGCACAGTGCGTCGAACTTTGAGGCAGATGGGCTACAGCAGCAGAAGACCACACCGGGTACCACTCCTTTCAGCTAAGAACAGGAAACTGAGGCTACAATTTGTACAAGCTCATCGAAATTGGACAGTAGAAGATTGGAAAAACGTTGCTTGGTCTGATGAGTCTCGATTTCTGCTGCGACATTCGGATGGTAGGGTCAGAATTTGGCGTAAACAACATGAAAGCATGGATCCATCCTGCCTTGTATGGAGCATCTTTGGGATGTGCAGCCAACAAATCTGCGGCAACTGTGTGATGCCATCATGACAATATGGACCAAAATCTCTGAGGAATGCTTCCAGCACCTTGTTGAATCTATGCCACGAAGAATTGAGGCAGTTCTGAAGGCAAAAGGGGGTCCAACCCGTTACTAGCATGGTGTACCTAATAAAGTGGCCGGTGAGTGTACATAGCAGCACACACACACACACTAGCACTATATACATAGCAGCACACACACACACACACTAGCCCTATATACATAGCAGCACACACACAGACTAGCCCTATATATATAGCAGCACACACACACACTAGCCCTATATACATAGCAGCACACATACACACTAGCCCTATATACATAGCAGCACACACACACACTGGCCCTATATACATAGCAGCACACACACACACACTAGCCCTATATACATAGCAGCACACACACACACACACACACACTAGCCCTATATACATAGCAGCACACACACACACACTAGCACTATATACATAGCAGCACACACACACACACTAGCCCTATATACATAGCAGCACACACACAGACTAGCCCTATATATATAGCAGCACACACACACACTAGCCCTATATACATAGCAGCACACATACACACTAGCCCTATATACATAGCAGCACACACACACACTAGCCCTATATACATAGCAGCACACACACACACACTAGCCCTATATACATAGCAGCACACACACACACACTAGCCCTATATACATAGCAGCACACACACACACACACTAGCCCTATATACATAGCAGCACACACACACTAGCCCTATATACATAGCAGCACACACACACTAGCCCTATATACATAGCAGCACACACACACTAGCCCTATATACATAGCAGCACACACACACTAGCACTATATACATAGCAGCACACACACACACACACACTAGCACTATATACATAGCAGCACACACACACACACTAGCACTATATACATAGCAGCACACAAAAACACACACTAGCCCTATATACACGCACACAGCAGTATACACACACACTAGCCCTATATACACGCACACAGCAGTATACACACACACTAGCCCTATATACACACACAGCAGTACACACACACACACACTAGCCCTATATACACACACAGCAGTATACACACACAGCAGTATACACACACTAGCCCTATATACACACACAGCAGTATACACACACCACAGTATACACACACACTAGCCCTATATACACACACACAGCAGTATACACACACACTAGCTCTATATACACACACACAGCAGTACACACACACACTAGCCCTATATACACACACAGCAGTATACACACTTACTAGCCCTATATACACACACACAGCAGTATACACACACAGCAGTATACACACACACACTAGCCCTATATACATGCACACAGCAGTATACACACACAGCAGTATACACACACACACTAGCCCTATATACACACACAGCAGTACACACACACACTAGCCCAATATACACACACTAGCCCTATATACACGCACACAGCAGTATACACACACACACTAGCCCTATATACACACACTAGCCCTATATACACGCACACAGCAGTATACACACACAGCAGTATACACACACACTAGCCCTATATACACACACAGCAGTATACACACACACTAGCTCTATATACACACACAGCAGTTAACAAAAATACCAGATTCATTGTGGTGACTGTGTACACAGCAGTATACACACACAGCAGTATACACACACAGCAGTATACACACACACTAGCCCTATACACACACAGCAGTATACACACACACTAGCTCTATATACACACACACACAGCAGTACACACACACACTAGCCCTATATACACACACAGCAGTATACACACACACTAGCCCTATATACACGCACACAGCAGTATATACACACACACTAGCCCTATATACACGCACACAGCAGTATACACACACAGCAGTATACACACACACTAGCCCTATATACACACACAGCAGTACACACACACTAGCCCTATATACACACACTAGCCCTATATACACGCACACAGCAGTATACACACACACACACTAGCCCTATATACACACACTAGCCCTATATACACGCACACAGCAGTATACACACAGCAGTACACACACACACTAGCCCTATATACACACACAGCAGTATACACACACACTAGCTCTATATACACACACACAGCAGTACACACACACACACTAGCCCTATATACACACACAGCAGTATACACACACACTAGCCCTATATACACGCACACAGCAGTATACACACACACAGCAGTATACACACACACACTAGCCCTATATACACACACAGCAGAACACACACACACACTAGCCCTATATACACACACTAGCCCTATATACACGCACACAGCAGTATACACACACACACACACTAGCCCTATATACACACAGAGCAGTATACACACACAGCAGTACATACACACACACACACACACTAGATAGACCAACATACATCACATGGGATGTGTACCTACAGAGAGTGCAGTTGCAGGGAGCTGGTCCGTCTCAGAAAAACACAGGAAATGAGCAGGGGAGACATGGAGCCTGTCCACTGCTCTCAGCCTTACAGACTCCCGGCGGGCCGGCCCTTCACCTACCTAGAGTAGTGATTCCCCCTCCTCCTATTTTCATGTGTATCCCAGTCCTGCCGATCATTGGGGCTCTGGGAAGAGTGCGCACGTGCACAGCAGCAGTCAGTCACAAGCAGAGCCGCAGCTTCAGTGACTCACTGAGGGACCCTCACTCCTCTCTTCCTGCATCTGCCGTCACCGCGAAGCACCAGTGACAGCCGGACAGCAGCGAAATGTATGCTAACAGGTGAGGTCAGGAAGGGGGCCCCTTTTGACCATCATATCACATGTGCGCAGCAGAGCGGGCCCCCTGCTTCTCCTGCTAGCAATAATACTGCCGCCGGCTGTCATTCACCTCATTGCTTTGTATCTCCGTCGGGGCCCCCTCCCACTCTGGGCCCCGGTGCAGTTGCACCGGTTGAACCGGCGGTATGTCCGCCCCTGAAATGGACATAGGTATAGGACTAAGTTCAGACAGGGCCAGGAACAGAGTAATGCACAGAAACAAGGATTGAGACCAGGGTACGAGTTGGCTGAAACAAGAGACACGGGGCACAGGTACAGGCCAGGGTACGAAGCCCCCCTGGGTGGCTGACACAAGAGAAAAAGCAGGATAGGTCCTGGCAACTCAGTAGCCAAAGACAGACTAACAAAGTTTGTTGCTCAGGGATGTTACAGCTTCTGCCCCTTCATTTTAGAAATCGGTGAGGGTCTCAGCAACCAAACTCTCACAGCTAAACTTATGACATGTCACTATTAAGGATGAGCAGTTCTTTTTGAAGTCACTCAGTTCACCAAATTTACCCCCCAAATTATATTTGCTTTGAAAACAATTTAAGCAAATTGCAAAACTAAAAAGCAACTAATTGCCCAGAAAAAAAGAGAGATCATTAGGTCTCACTGAGTGACTATACAGCCACAGGACTTTCCTATATCAATTGAATCTTTAGATTAATAGTCACAGAATGAGACTAGTGCTCCCATTTTCAATCTGTTTTAGCACTTTTTTATCCCTAACGTGGTTTGAGCTGTGCACTCTGAACCGACAATATACAATCATAAAATGATGCTCTTAGGCCAGCCTCATTCCTTTTTACTGCCTGGGATAACCTCCTGATTTACTGGGCTAGACCATGCAATTAAATAGCTGCAGGGCATTATGGTGAACCCCACAATGCCTGATGCCATAAGACCACTTTGTGCATCTTCAGCAGTGTGTGAAATGGAACTGTGCATTTTTTGTTTTGACAATCCTTCCAAATCGAATCTCAGAGTTTTACATATTTGTCAGCTAAGGTCTTAAATAACAGGTTATAGGCAGAGATGGGCAAATGTATTCATGAAATTGAATACTACTTGCATTTTACAGAAATTCACATTCTGGAGAATGTTTTTTATTGTAATTTGCTCCATGCAAATTCTGCATACTGGCAGCCAGCTACAGCCACCATCTTGCTGAACAGTAGATGGCCAGAAAAAGGTTAGAAAAGACAGAATCACCTCACTGCTGATACCTCCAGTCCTTTCCTCTGTACTTCCATCATGTTGCATATCTGATCACTCTAGGCCGGGGTTTCTGGACGAGAGCAAAAAATCTGAGTCGCTTCAAGGACTACTTTATAATATTATTTACATTATACCTTTATTATGCTGAGACCACAGAGCATACAGTAATAAGGGAAATTAAATTTGTGGAGAATAACTTTTCTGCAAATCCAATGTCACTGAAAAAATTTGCACAAACTGGCGAATTTGAATTTTGTCAGATCAAACCATCTGTAGTGATAGCTAGAAGTTTGCTGGAAATTAGTATTCAGCCTAAGCATTTATTTAGATTTTTTGACATACTGGGATCAGTAGGGTAGCTACTGGGGGGGCAGAGGGGGCCATCGCCCGGGGCCCCGCGCTCTGAATGGGCCCACCCAGAGCTATGCTACTGTAACTATATGGGCGTGTGCACAGCGCGCTAATACAGTTACATTCTGCGGCAGGGCAGGGAGAATTGATCTCCCTGCTCTGCCGCCTGGCCGCTATGGGGCCCCAGAGCAGGTGGTGGGGGCCTGGTGCCAGCAGTGGGCCCCCCACCTGTTTTTGCAGGTTCAGCTGTATCAGCATCTAGCCGATGCAGCTGACCGCATTGATGAGAGAAGGAGCGCTAAGCTCCTTCTCCCATCACCTCCCTGTCAGCGTCTGACATCACCGACGCTGACACTGACAGTGAGTGCGATGACATCACTACCCAACGCCTAAAGTCCAGAGATGTGCGGGTGCTCAGAGCAGCGGAGGAACCAGGAAGAAGAGAGGTGAATATATATTTATTTATTTTTATGGGGGCGGCCTTATACTACACGATCTGCCTATGGGGGTCTGCCTTATTACAGAGTCTGCCTATGGAGGGCTTCCTTCTGCTACAGAGTCTGCCTATGGGAGGGCTTCCTTATACTACAGAGTCCGCCTATGAGGGATTCCTTATACTACAAAGTCTGCCTATGGGGTGCTGCCTTATACTACAGAGACTTCCTATGGGGGATTCCTTATACTACAGAGTCTGCCTATGGGGTGCTGCCTTATACTATAGAGTCTTCCTATGGGGGCTGCCTTATACTACAGAGTCTGCCTATGGGTGCTGCCTTGTGCTATAGAGTCTGCCTATGGGGGCTGCCTTATGCTATAGAGTCTGCCTATGGGGGCTGCCTTATATAATAGTCTGCCTATGGGGGCTGCCTTATGCTATAGAGTCTGCCTATGGGGGCTGCCTTATGCTATAGAGTCTGCCTATAGGGGCTGCCTTATGCTACAGAGTATGCCTATGGGTGCTGCCTTGTGCTGTAGAGTCTGCCTATGGGGGCTGCCTTATGCTATAGAGTCTGCCTATGGGGAATGCATTATACAATATATAGTAGGCCTATGGGGAATGCATTAAGCTATAGAGGCCTATAAGGAGTGCATTATACTATATGAAGGCCTATGGGGAGTGCAATTTACTATATTGAGGACTACCTGGTGCTTTATACTATATGGAGGCTATCTAGGGGCAATTATACAGTGTGGAGATTACACTTAGGGGGTCATCATACAGTGTTGCAGCCATCAAACAGTTTGGGGCTACTAAGGGGTCAGTAGACTGTGTGGGTGGTACTATACAGTGAAGAGTCATTATACTGTGTATAAGAGAGCATCATACTGTGTATAGGGGAGCTGTACGGGGGGAGACTCAGGACATTATTAAATGTAAAGTGGGCACTTATTGTTATTGGGGAACTCAAGTTACTGTGACTATCAAAGGGGCACACACAGGGCATTATTACTTTCTAGGGGGCAAAATATGGGCACTGTTTTCTAGGACACTTGCACCTGGCATTACTGTATTATAGAGGGTTGCTTTAGAATTTAGAAGACAAAAAGAACTACACAACAGGTGCAGTAATAGCGACACATACGGCAGCAGTGTCTCAGTATTGGGATTTCAGCAGGATGAGGAGTTTGTGCAGGTTGTGAATAGATGGTGATGGGGCTGGAATATGAGAAGTAAAAAATGTCTTTGCTGTATTCTCTGCAGCTGAGTCATAGCTGGAAGAAGTTGTCATGTCGGTCTGAGCGAGATGGAAAATACGAGAAAAGTGAACGATTCCATCAGAAAGAACGTCAGTGGCAAGTCATTATCTGTAACTGTGCTGTGATCACTTATATGTTCTGTAGGACTGGTATCTACCACTGACCATATGGGGTTAATATCCATGTTGGTCTTTATATAGAGATTATTTTCAGCAACATTGCTGTCATCTGCTGAGGTTCTCCTCCACTGTTAGGATGCGTCACCCAGTTGTAATCAAGGTTACCTGGTTTAGGGGTCAACTGAAAATTTTCATCCCCTCTGAACCGAAACCCTAGCTCTGCCTCTGACTGGGATACTAGGTTGAACATAATGAACTTTATATGACTTAATGTGGATACGTTGAAAAAAGCATGATTGAATCTCTACTTTCTGGGTATAGTGACCACTTTGGCAACCTTGCATATATGTACAGTATATTTAGATAAAGTGTGGGAATTGGCCCTTTGTGATGATCATTGCAGGTTCACATTATCACATGCCTCATAAAAGAGAAGTCAAAGGTGGTTGTTAGCCAAATGCATTATTGGGAGGTCCAGCAAAAAAAAATTTGTTATAGTATGGGAAGTAGAGATTTCAAGAACCGCACTAAATATGATACACAAAAACTGATAATTGAATTCCCATTACACTCCTTGCAACTTCTGAGAGATTATTAATCAATTCACCATATCTGTCATTTTCTGGGGATATATAAGCTATAGGATGAAAGTAATTAATAACGTGTCAGTCAGTTATGACCAATTATAATATAATTGTATTTTGTGTTTACTAAGTGGAAGCTAATTACAGTTTGTCTCACTGATTTATTGTTTTTAAACGGAAGAAGTCAAATGTCTCCCAAGATGGCAAGACCTCACCCAGCTACTCGATGTCAAATAAGGATTTACATACTCAGAGATGTCAAAACTTTTCATGTGCCCTTTTAATGAAAATTAATAATGATTAATGACAATTAGCTTACAAGACTATTTATCTTTATTAACTGAAACTGAGAGTTGGTTCAAAGTTAAACATTATTTTAAACTGGTATAAATAAAAAAAGAAGAGAAGGGCTTTAATCATATCTTTAGTAAAGTGGCAATGACTGTGTTATATATTACATTTATTTTTTCTGTACATTGTTCAGGTATGGATTAGTAACATAATTATAAACAAAACAACCACCTAATTGATAGTAAGGACTAAAATAATTGAAAAAAATCATATTCTTTTAAACAACAATACTTCAGCCGAACTGAAAGAAGGTCAAATTCTGCATCTAAGTCTAGGTTCACATTAGTGTTTCTGTGCGCAGGGTATCATCTGCATAGGCAAACGCATGCCAAAACGCATGCAAACACATGATTATGCAACTTTTTTTTATCTGCATGATCTTACTCATGATGGCAAAAAAACGCTGCTTGTGCATGCGTTTGTACGCTTTTTAGCATGCGATTGTGTTGTTTCTGCACATGCGTACGGTATTTCCCAATGGGCGTGGCTAGGGATTTCTTTATATTGACCCTGCACAGATGAAATCCTCTTCTTTTGATGCTGTATTCTGTTGCAAGATGGATCTTAGCGTGGAGAGCTTCAATCTGAATCTGGATTTATCATTGAAATTGGCTTTTGCTTTTCTGTGTTTTCTTTGAGGAAGAAAGGAAAAGAGAAAGACGGAGAAGACGTCGTCATCGCTATTGGCAACATCCCATTGTTGAAGTCCGAGAGAGCCGTGGAGCCTACCACTCATTGTACACCGAACTTTGTGAAAACCCGCAAAAGTTTTTTGAATACATGAGGATGTCTGAATAGAGCTTTGATGAATTGCTGCGTCGAGTGCGAGGATCCATCACCGTGGACATGCAACTACGTAGAGCAAATCCTGCTGATGAACATCTGTTGGTGACCCTAAGGTACGTAATTTTGAAAAATAAACACTTGTCATTAATATTCTTGTTATAAAAGCCATATACTGATTTTTTTTCCCACTTTCTTTTCCACAGATTCCTTGCTACCTGAGAGACCTTAAGATCTTTACATTTTCAATTTCGGATTGGACTGTCCTCCCTTTCCGGGATTGTTGGAGACACCTGTCGTGCATTGTGTGATGTTCTGTGTGCAGAATTTCTCCCCCAACCCACAACTGAACTCTGGCTGAAAAATGCAGAAAAATTCAAGGAAATTTGCAATTTTCCAAACTGTGTGGGGGCTGTGGACTGCAGATCCACTCAAGTACTTCAATTATAAAAAATGCAAAATACATTGTTCTCATGGTGATTGGAGTGGTTGGAGAAGTAGGGTAAAGGTACCTTCACACTAAGCGACGCTGCAGCGATATCGACAACGATGCCGATCGCTGCAGCGTCGCTGTTTGGTCACTGGAGAGCTGTCACACAGAAATCTCTCCAGCGACCAACGATGCCGAAGTCCCCGGGTAACCAGGGTAAACATCAGGTTGCTAAGCGCAGGGCCGCGCTTAGTAACCCGATGTTTACCCTGGTTACCAGTGTAAATGTAAAAAAACAAACACTACATACTTACATTCGCGTCCCCCGGCGTCCGCTTCCCTGCACTGTGTGAGCCCGGCCCTAACAGCAGAGCGGTGACGTCACCGCTGTGCTTTGCTTTCCGGCCGGCACTGACACACTCAGTGCAGGAAGCTCTGAGCAGCAGCGCGGACGCCGGGGGACGTGACAGACATCAGAGGGTGAGTATGTAGTGTTTTTTTTTTAACTTTTACAATGGTAACCAGGGTAAATATCGGGTTACTAAGCGCGGCCCTGCGCTTAGTAACCCGATATTTACCCTGGTTACCATTGTAAAACATCGCTGGCATCATTGCTTTTGCTGTCAAACACGATGATACACGTCGATCTGACGACCAAATAAAGTTCTGAACTTTCAGCAACGACCAGCGATATCACAGCAGGATCCAGATCGCTGCTGCGTGTCAAACACAACGATATTGCTATCCAGGACGCTGCAACATCACGGATCGCTATCGTTATCGTTGGAAAGTCGCCTAGTGTGAAGGTACCTTAAGTGGAAGTGGCAGACAATTGGGTCAGAAACATTGGTAGAGGACACATTGGGGGAAGAGGACACATTAGGAGTGGAAAACAATTTGGAAGGGATTGACACATTGGATGGGAAAGAACCAAGGGAATGTGTGGACAGACTGGAAAAAAAAGACACATTCGGAGGTGAGGGTGGAGGGGATGGGTAATGTTTTTTAGCAGCTTTTTGTTTCCTGGACTTTGTTTTGCTGCTTCTTCAACCTTTTGCTTCCTGTTGCTGGGTGGTGGAGGTGGATGTCCGGGCTGCTGCACTCGGCTGCATGGTTGGAGTGGAAGGCTGGGCTGCTGAACTCGGATGCGTGCTTGAAGGAGAAGGCTGGGCTGCTGCACTCGGCTGCATGGTGTAGCTGGGTACTGTTGGAACAGTCCTGATGTCCAGCGGTGGTTGTGGTGGTGGATAGGTTGGGAAAGGTGCTGGTGGATTCTGCCACTGATGCTGTCCTGGAGCTTGTTGCCCTGTAGAGAATGAAGTTTGTGCCTGCTGCTGATATCGGGACCACTGCATGGCCACGGTGTAAGCGGCCTGACAGGCCTTCATCACATAGAGCTGGAGATCAGGACTAAGGTTTTTCATCACGTCCCGTTTTATAGCAGAAAAATAATGTTGCGCCGGTCTAAGGTCAGCTTCCAGGTGGTCAAGGCATCTGTGGACGTCCTGGAAAAGCGTGGTCACCTGAGTGAACCCACTTTCCAGTCTTTCTACAATTGCCTTCATCCCAGCCTGGAAAACCAAGCTTAAGTGAATAATCTCGGGCATGACTGACCTCTCACAGGCCCTCTGCCACAGGCGAGCAGACTCAAGTAAAGTAGTGGCAGAGGGCTGGGAGAGGGGAAAACCAGATAAACCGGCTTCCTTTTCCCCAGCCTGTGAAGCCTGCCTGATTGCTTCATCACTGGTGGATGATTGGGATTGGGCCTGTTCGTTGGCTGGTTGATGAGGTGTCGCTCCAACAGAGGACGATCCAGGTTCTGTGATGCTGCACCAGGTTCTGTGCAGAAAATAAATGAAAAAAATTAATAAAAAAATTAAAAGTTTAAATAATAGTAAGACAACACAAAAGGTACTCATGCTCGCTGAGCAAGCGCAGGCCTCAGAAAAAAGAAAGCTACTAATGAGATACTTATATTTTCTGACTTTTTGAGCAGCACCACTTCGAACCCGAATGTCCTCTCTCATGTCCTTATTGAAGCGATCCTTCATCGAATGCCAATGAACTTATGCTCTCTTCACTGTGAAGGAAAAGAAAAAACAAATAATTGTAAAAAAGACACCAAAATTTACAGCATGTCCGATGCAAGACCACATTGCAATACTTACGAAAATCCTTTCTGACTTGTGTCCTTGCATGGTCCCAATCATACAACAGCAATCTGGCCACTTCTTCCTAGAGTCGTCAGATCAAGGCTGAGTTGGAATGATTCCGATCACGGGGGTCCCACAACGCTGCTTGCTCTTGCACAGCTTGAATAAGGACATCATTATCTATATCCGGTTGTCCTTCCTCAAGTTGTGCAACCTATAGATGAAATAGAAAAAAAAAAATTGTAAGTAAAACTGAAAACAAATTCAATTACAACTCTGATAAAGGCTACTTTATCCCCATCTTTCTTCCTCAGCAACTTGAGGCTGACGACCCTGGGAAGAAACATTTCCACTAGACTGCTTTTGCTCTTCAGCACTGTCAGGTACCTGTAAAGAAAATACATGATTTACCACATGTATAGTATTGACAGTCATTACATGCCAATCAGTAAATCAAATGTGATTACATAATCAGTGTCATGTCTTCTTTCGGAAGCTTCAGTGGAGGACATGTTGGAAGAGCAGGCAGCAGTCACGTGAAACACTAGAGAAGAGAAAAAACAGATAAGAAAAATGTAACTTGTTAAAAGCCAAACAAAATGTAGCACACAAAAAAGAACAATGGAATCTAATACTTACATTACAGGCAGAAGTCCAACAGCACAGCAGTCAGGCAGCACCAGGACAGCAGCACCAGGATGGCAGCAGCACCAGGAAGCAGCAGGACCAGGACGGTAGCAGCACCAAGACCGGAGCAGCAAACAGTCTACAAGGAACAGAAAAAAATTAGTACAGAGTACGGACTGCAAAGACAAACACAAAATTTCAAAGCTTCTATGCTTACAGCCAGCAGCACAAGGATGGCAGCCCCAGGGAGACAGTAGCACCAGCAAGACAGCAGCACCAGGAAGACGGCAGCAGCACCAGGAAGGCGGCAGCACCAGGACAGCGGCAGCACTAGGATGGCAGCAACATGATGGCAGCAACAGGACAGCAGCAACAGAAACGGAGCAGCAAGCAGTCTACAAGGAACAGAAAAAAATTAGTACAGAGTACAGACTGCAAACACAAAAAGACATTTTTAAAGCTTCTATACTTACATCCAGAGTCTTGTCCTGAGTCTTGTGCTTCCATCCAGAGTCTTGAGAGTAATACACTACCTGTCCTTGCGTACCAATGCTTTCCCATAGACAGTAATGCATTTTTTGACGCACTCATCCACAATCATCCGCATGCGGGCGATTGCACAATATTTGACTCCTCAAAAAATGCAACATATTGCATTCGCCGGACACCGCCGCACGCCGTGAAACAACGCATGCATGCACATCAGCATGCGAGTACATGCAAATACATGACCATGCTTACACCATGTTAAAAATATGTACGCATGACGCATACAGATGTATGCGGATCATACGCAGCGCACAGAAATGCTAATGTGAACCCGGCCTAACAGAAGTGATCAGAACTTGGCTCTTATAGCTGTTTAACCGTTGAATGCCACTGTCAATCTCTGACAGTGGCATTCAAGATACACAATTCCAAGAGCAGGCCAATTCTGCAATCCTTTCATTCCCACCCCCACAAAGCAATCTGATAGCTTGCCATGACAGCCGGAGGTCGGTTAATAGCCCCCATGGCTGAAATGTTGACACTCTAATGAAGCATAGCCATAGACTGGGCTTTATATGAAAATGCTATTTTAGCTATACACTGCAATACAATTTAGTGCAATATACAATATAAGTAATCTGGTGACCAAAGAAAATGAGAAAGTAAAAAAGTCTAAAGAAAGCCTGAAAATTAAATCATTCCTTTTCCCCATAAGAAAATTTAAAAAATGAGGACTCAGCATCAGAAAGAAAAACTGATTTATCAAAATATAACATAATTTAACCCATATTGTTAATACCAAAAAGCAAAAAAATAATCAAAATGCTAGACATGCTGTATTTTTCAATTCCACATTCACAAAAAATGCAGTAAAGAGTAAAGAAAACATCATATTTACCCTAAAATTATACTAATAAAAAGAGAGCTTGCTACGCAAAAAGCAAGCCCTCAAAAAGAATAATAAACTGAAAAATAGAAAAGACTCGTGATAACGCTCACCATTTCTTCTCCGGACAATCATTCTTCCAGATGTCCTAAACAGTCTGAAGAGACTTCACCAGTAGGGTTGAGCGAAACGGATCGTTCATTTTCATAAGTCTCCGACTTTTGTCAAAGTCGGCGTCTCATGAAACCGACCCGATCCCTGTGTGGGGTCTGCCATGCGGTACGCGACTTTCACGCCAAAGTCGCGTTTCAATGATGCTAAAAGTGCCATTTCTCAGCCAATGAAGGTGGACGCAGAGTGTGGGCAGCGTGATGACATTTATCTCAGTCCCCACCATCTTAGGGAAGGGCATTGCAGTGATTGGCTTGCTTTCTGCCGCGTCACAGGGGCTACAAAGGGGCGTTCCCGCCGACCGCCATCTTACTGCTGCTGATCTGAGCGTAGGGAGAGGTTGCTGCCGCTTCTTCGGAAGCAGGGAGAGCGTTAGGCAGGGTACATAAAGCCACAAACCGCTTGTGCTGTAGCGATTTCCACTGTCCAACACCACCTTTTGTTTGCAGGGACAGTGGAAGCTACATTTTTTTTTCCTCAGCGCTGTAGCTCATTGGGCTGCCCTAGAAGGCTCCCTGATAGCTGCGTTGCTTTGTGTGTACGCCGCTGTGCAAACCAACTGCTTTTTTCAAAGCACAAATCCTGTTGTTCCTTCCTTTCTGCACAGCTATCTTGTGTGTTTGTCCCCACTTTTGTGTGCAGCAGTCCTTTTTATAGCTGCCTGCCATACTTTCCTGAGATTACTGCAGGGAGATAAAGATTGGCAAGTCTGCCGCTGTGCCAGTCCTGTGTGTGGCATCTGTCTCTCATTGTGTGCCACCGAAAACCACTGTGTAATAGTGGGCCATTTTTTTGGGGGGGGGAAATTCTCCCTGTAAAAAAAAAAATTATTAGTGGGAGATAAAGATTGGCAAGTCTGCCTCTGTGCCAGTCCTGTGTGTGGCATCTGTCTCTCATTGTGTGCCACAGAAAACCTAGTGTGTAATATTTTTTTTTTTTTTAATTCTCCCTGTAAAAAAAAAAATAATTAGTGGGAGATAAAGATTGGCAAGTCTGCCTCTGTGCCATTGCTGTGTGTGGCATCTGTCTCACATTGTGTGCCACCAAAAACCACTGTGTAATAGTGGGCCATTTTTTTGGGGGGGTAAATTCTCCCTGTAAAAAAAAAAATTATTAGTGGGAGATAAAGATTGGCAAGTCTGCCTCTGTGCCAGTCCTGTGTGTGGCATCTGTCTCTCATTGTGTGCCACAGAAAACCTAGTGTGTAATATTTTTTTTTTTTTAAATTCTCCCTGTAAAAAAAAAATAATTAGTGGGAGATAAAGATTGGCAAGTCTGCCTCTGTGCCATTGCTGTGTGTGGCATCTGTCTCTCATTGTGTGCCACCGAAAACCACTGTGTAATAGTGGGCCTTTTTTTGGGGGGGGTAAATTCTCCCTGTAAAAAAAAAATTATTAGTGGGAGATAAAGATTGGCAAGTCTACCTCTGTGCCAGCCCTGTGTGTGGCATCTGTCTCTCATTGTGTGCCACCGAAAACCACTGTGTAATAGTGGGCCATTTTTTTGGGGGGGGTAAATTCTCCCTGTAAAAAAAAAAAATTATTAGTGGGAGATAAAGATTGGCAAGTCTGCCTCTGTGCCAGTCCTGTGTATGGCATCTGTCTCTCATTGTGTGCCACCGAAAACCACTGTGTAATACTTGGCCATTAATTTTTTGGGGGTAAATTCTCCCTGTAAAAAAAAAATAATTAGTGGGAGATAAAGATTGGCAAGTCTGCCGCTGTGCCAGTCCTCTGTGTGGCATCTGTCTCTCATTGTGTGCCACCAAAAACCACTGTGTAATACTTGGCCATTTATTTTTGGGGGGTAAATTCTCCGTGTAAAAAAAAAAATTATTAGTGGGAGATAAAGATTGACAAGTCTGCCGCTGTGCCAGTCCTGCGTGTGGCATCTGTCTCTCATTGTGTGCCACCGAAAACCACTGTGTAATAGTGGGCCATTTTTTTGGGGGGGGTAAATTCTCCCTGTA
Source organism: Ranitomeya variabilis (assembly GCF_051348905.1). NCBI lineage: Eukaryota > Metazoa > Chordata > Amphibia > Anura > Dendrobatidae > Ranitomeya > Ranitomeya variabilis. The sequence goes on from NC_135237.1 coordinate 155,354,882, forward strand.
AAAAAAAAATTATTAGTGGGAGATAAAGATTGGCAAGTCTGCCGCTGTGCCAGTCCTGTGTGTGGCATCTGTCTCTCATTGTGTGCCACAGAAAACCACTGTGTAATACTTGGCCATTTATTTTTTGGGGGTAAATTCTCCCTGTAAAAAAAAAAATTATTAGTGGGAGATAAAGATTGGCAAGTCTGCCGCTGTGCCAGTCCTGTGTGTGGCATCTGTCTCTCATTGTGTGCCACCAAAAACCACTGTGTAATAGTGGGCCATTTTTTGGGGGGGAGTAAATTCTCCCTGTAAAAAAAAAATTATTAGTGGGAGATAAAGATTGGCAAGTCTGCCTCTGTGCCAGTCCTGTGTGTGGCATCTGTCTCTCATTGTGTGCCACAGAAAACCTAGTGTGTAATATATATATATTTTTTTTAATTCTCCCTGTAAAAAAAAAATAATTAGTGGGAGATAAAGATTGGCAAGTCTGCCTCTGTGCCATTGCTGTGTGTGGCATCTGTCTCTCATTGTGTGCCACCGAAAACCACTGTGTAATAGTGGGCCATTTTTTTTTGGGGGGGGGGGGTAAATTGTCCCTGTAAAAAAAAAAAATATTAGTGGGAGATAAAGATTGGCAAGTCTGCCTCTGTGCCAGTCCTGTGTGTGGCATCTGTCTTTCATTGTGTGCCACCGAAAACTACTGTGTAATACTTGGCCATTTATTTTTTGGGGGTGAATTCTCCGTGTAAAAAAAAAAATTATTAGTGGGAGATAAAGATTGGCAAGTCTGCCTCTGTGCCAGTCCTGTGTGTGGCATCTGTCTCTCATTGTGTGCCACCGAAAACCACTGTGTAATACTTGGCCATTTATTTTTTGGGGGTAAATTCTCCCTGTAAAAAAAAAAATAATTAGTGGGAGATAAAGATTGGCAAGTCTGCCTCTGTGCCATTGCTGTGTGTGGCATCTGTCTCTCATTGTGTGCCACAGAAAACCTAGTGTGTAATATATATATATTTTTTTTTAAATTCTCCCTGTAAAAAAAAATAATTAGTGGGAGATAAAGATTGGCAAGTCTGCCTCTGTGCCATTGCTGTGTGTGGCATCTGTCTCTCATTGTGTGCCACAGAAAACCTAGTGTGTAATATATATTTTTTTTTTTAAATTCTCCCTGTAAAAAAAAAATAATTAGTGGGAGATAAAGATTGGCAAGTCTGCCTCTGTGCCATTGCTGTGTGTGGCATCTGTCTCTCATTGTGTGCCACCGAAAACCACTGTGTAATAGTGGGCCATTTTTTTGGGGGGGTAAATTCTCCCTGTAAAAAAAAAATAATTAGTGGGAGATAAAGATTGGCAAGTCTGCCTCTGTGCCAGTCCTGTGTGTGGCATCTGTCTCTCATTGTGTGCCACCGAAAACCACTGTGTAATACTGGGCCTTTTTTTTTTTTTTCTAAATTCTCCCTTTTAAAAAAAAATTATTAGTGGGAGATAAAGATTGGCAAGTCGGCTGCTGTGCCAGTCCTGTGTGTGGCATCTGTCTCTCATCGTGTGCCACCGAAAACCACTGTGTAATACTGGGCCTTTTTTTTTTTTTCTAAATTCTCCCTTTTAAAAAAAAAATAGTTAGTGGGAGATAAAGATTGGCAAGTCTGCCTCTGTGCCAGTCCTGTGTGTGGTGTTGTGAACTCTGTTTTTGGGCTCCCTCTTGTGGTCACAAGTGGTACTGTGTGAGTGCTGTCTTTGGGCTCCCTCTGGTGGCTCTTTGTGTCTTTCTGCAGGTCTGAGGTGGATCAGCTGTCTCGTTATCTGTTAGCTGTTTCCTATTTAGCTCACCTAGACTTTCAGTGTTTGCCTGCTGTCGATGTATTCAGTGCTATCTTGATCCTCCTGAATTCCTTCACTATCAGTCTCTCCAAGAGAAGCTAAGTTTTCTGTTTGGTTATTTTTTGCTCATTAGTGTTCAATATTTTTCTTGGTTATTTACTTGTCCTTGTCCAGCTTGCTAATATGTGATTTCTTTGCTTGCTGGTAGCTCTAGGGGGCTGAGTTTCTCCCCTCACACCGTTAGTTGGTGTGGGGGTTCTTGTATTCTCAGCGTGGATATTTTGTATAGGGTTTTTTACTGACCGCACAGTTCCCTGCCTGTCTTCTGCTATCTAGTATTAGTGGGCCTCATTTGCTGAATCTGTTTTCATTTCTACGTTTTGTATTTTCCCCTTACCTCACCGTTAATATTTGTTGGGGGCTTACTATATCTTTGGGGTCATTTTTCTGAGGCAAGTGAGGTCTTACTTTCTCTATAGGGGTAGCAAGTTTCTCAGGCTGCGTCGAGACGTCCAGGAATTTAGGCACGTTCACCGGCTACCTTCAGTGTGTTTGGTTAGGATCAGGTTTTGCGGTCAGTCCAGTTACCACCTCCCTAGAGCTCGTTCTATGTTCAGTAACTTAGCTAGTTCATTTTGTGATCCTCAGCCACTAAGGATCATAACAGTGTGGCATCTGTCTCTCATTGTGTGCCACCGAAAACCACTGTGTAATACTGGGCCTTTTTTTTTTCTAAATTCTCCCTAGAAGGCTCCCTGATAGCTGCGTTGCTTTGTGTGTACGCCGCTGTGCAAACCACAAAGCACAAATCCTGTTGTTCCTTCCTTTCTGCACAGCTATCTTGTGTGTTTGTCCCCACTTTTGTGTGCAGCAGTCCTTTTTATAGCTGCCTGCTATACTTTCCTGAGATTACTGCAGGGAGATAAAGATTGGCAAGTCTGCCGCTGTGCCAGTCCTGTGTGTGGCATCTGTCTCTCATTGTGTGCCACCGAAAACCACCGTGTAATAGTGGGCCATTTTTTTGGGGGGGTAAATTCTCCCTGTAAAAAAAAAAATAATTAGTGGGAGATAAAGATTGGCAAGTCTGCCTCTGTGCCAGTCCTGTGTGTGGCATCCGTCTCTTATTGTGTGCCACCGAAAACCTAGTGTGTTATATTGTTTTTTTTTGTTTGTTTTTTTAAATTATCCCATAAAAAAAAAATTGTGGGAGATTAAGATTGGCATTTCTGCTTGAGTGCTGGTCCTGTGTGTGCCATCTGTCTCAAATTATTGGGGCACAGAAAACCTAGTGTGTAACATTGAGCCTGATTTTCCTTTCAGTGTCAGGCACCTATAAAGGTATATATAAATCCAACAGAAGTTTGAGTTCACCTTATAAGTTGTTTTACAGTAACAAATACTGTTACTTTGGTTACGTTTTGCAAACAATGAGGAAGTCTAGTGGAAGAGGTCGTGGCCGTGGGCGGTCATTGTCAGCTGGTAATGATGGTAGTGGTGGTGGAGCATCAGGTGGTCGTGGTAAAAGCAGTACAGCACCTAAGTCTCGAGTTGTTGAGCCAGGTTCGTTGTCTGGCTACAAAAGGCCTCGAACGCTCTCTTTTCTGGGAGTAGGAAAACCACTTTTGAAGCCGGAGCAGGAGGAACAAGTATTGGCTTTCATTGCTGCCTCTGCCTCTAGCTCTTTCGCCTCCTCCTCGGAAAGTGCCAAATGTCAGAGCAGTGCATCGTCAGTGGATGTTCCCGGTCAGGAGCAAGTCGCTTTCTTGTATCCTTCACCCAGAACAACAGTGAAGGATGCGTCAGTCGACAGAACAGGTTACTCCATGGAGCTCTTTACACATACCGTTCCTGGGTTAGACAGTGAAACGGTTAACAGGCCATGCCCATTCGAAGTTGAATCGGACATGGAGTGCACAGATGCACAGCCACAGCCAGATTACTATGCTGTTCCTTTGACTCAGACCAGAACATTGCCCTCGCAGTGTACTGAGGCAGAATCAAACCCAGCAGAGACTATGGTGCCCCGTCACGAACGCAATACCACCGGCTTACACGGTGACACAGACGAAGTTGCACACGACATAGAAGAGGAGGTCATAGATGACCCAGTTGTTGACCCCGATTGGCAGCCATTGGGGGAACAGGGTGCAGGTGGCAGTAGTTCTGAAGCGGAGGAGGAGGAGCCACAGCAGGCATCAACATCATCTGCCGGGCCCGTTTCTGGCCAAAAACGCGTGGCAAAACCAAAACCAGTTGGAGGACAGCGTGGCCATCCGGTTAAAGAAGCTCAGTCTGCAATGCCTGAAAAGGTATCCGATAGTAGAAAGAGTGCAATCTGGCATTTTTTTAAACAACATCCAAATGATCAGCGCAAAGTCATCTGTCAAGAATGTTCAACTACCTTAAGCAGAGGTCAGAATCTTAAAAGTCTAAATACAAGTTGCATGCATAGACACTTATCCACCATGCATTTGCAAGCCTGGACTAACTACCAAACGTCCCTAAAGGTTGCAGCACCCTCGGCCAATGAAGCTAGTCAGCAACGCTACATCCCTTTCCTCACTGTAAACCCACCATTTCCCGCACCACCTGCAGTATCTGTGCAGCTTTCGTCGCCAGGCCAAAGCAGTCAGGGAATCACCAGGTTTGCAGTAGGAAACACTGCATGTAGGGCACCGGCAAGAATACCATCTCCAACCCTCTCTCAGTCACCCATGTCCACCGGCACCACCGCTAGTTCCACGATCTCCAGCTCTCCAGTCCAGCTCACCCTACATGAGACTCTTGTTAGGAAAAGGAAGTACTCATCCTCGCATCCGCGTACACAGGGTTTGAACGCCCACATTGCTAGACTAATCTCATTAGAGATGATTCCCTACCGGTTAGTTGAAAGCGAAACTTTCAAAGGGCTGATGGACTACGCTGTACCACGCTACGAGCTACCCAGTCGACACTTCTTTTCTAGAAAAGCCATCCCAGCCCTCCAACAGCATGTTAAAGATCGCATCGTCCATGCACTCAGGCAGTCTGTGACTACAAAGGTGCACCTGACAACAGATGCATGGACTAGTAGGCATGGCCAGGGACGTTACGTGTCCATCACGGCACACTGGGTGAATGTGGTGGATGCAGGGTCCACAGGGGACAGCAATATTGGGACAGTTCTGCCTAGCCCACGGTCAAGGAAAGAGTTGGCTGTAGGCGTTCGCCCCCCCTCCTCCTCTTCCTCCTCCTCCTGCAGAAGCGAGAGCTCATCCACAGACCGCAGTCGCACATCCACTCCATCCGCAGCTGCCACTGTTGCACACCAGGTGTGCCATTATGGGACAGCTAGTGGCAAGCATCAGCAGGCTGTATTGGCAATGAAGTGTTTGGGCGACAACAGACACACCGCGGAAGTTCTGTCCGAGTTCTTGCAGTAAGAAACTCAGTCATGGCTGGGCACTGTACATCTTGAGGCAGGCAAGGTAGTGAGTGATAACGGAAGGAATTTCATGGCTGCCATAGCCCTTTCCCAACTGAAACACATTCCTTGCCTGGCTCACACCTTAAACCTGGTGGTGCAGTGCTTCCTGAAAAGTTATCCGGGGTTACCCGACCTGCTCCTCAAAGTGCCCAGACTTTGCTCGCATATCCGCCGTTCGCCCGTACACTCCAGCCGTATGCAGAACTATCAGCGTTCTTTGAACCTTCCTCAGCATCGCCTAATCATCGACGTTGCAACAAGGTGGAACTCCACACTGCACATGCTTCAGAGAGTGTGCGAACAGAGGCGTGCTGTTATGTATTTGTGGGAGGATACACGGGCAGGCAGTTGGATGGCAGACATGGAGTTGTCAGGTGTGCAGTGGTCGAAGCTACAAGACCTGTGTCAAGTCCTTCAGTGTTTTGAGGAATGCACACGGCTGGTTATTGCAGACAACGCCATAATAAGCATGAGCATCCCCCTAATGCGTCTGCTGATGCAAAGTTTGACGCACATAAAGGAGCAGGCATCTGCAGCCGAGGAAGAGGAAAGCCTTGATGACAGTCAGCCATTGTCTGGTCAGGGCCGTGTAGAGGAAGCGGTAGCAGGCGAAGAGGATGAGGAGGACGAGGAGGATGATGGGGATGAGTACTTTTTTAATGAGGAAGCTTCTCCTGGGCCAACAGAAATTAGTGGCTTTGCAAGGCCGGGTTCTGTTTTTTTAAGGGAGACAAGTGACGTAGATTTGCCTGTAACTGCCCCTCAAACCAGCACAACCGCAGATTTGACAACTGGAACTTTGGCCCACATGGCGGATTATGCCTTACGTATCCTCAAAAGGGACCCATGCATTATTAAAATGATGACCGATGACGTTTACTGGTTGGCCTGCATCCTTCACCCTCGCTATAAAGGCAAATTGCAAATTATTATGCCACATGAGAATCTCGAACAAATATTAGCAACCAAACAAGCAACTCTTGTAGACCGTTTGATTCAGGCACTCCCAGCATACAGCGCCATTGATGGTTTTCACACGAGCTGCAGGGGGCTACAGGGCAGAGGTGTTAGAGGTGCACAGATCAGAAGTGGCATTGGACAGAGGGGTTTTCTGACCAGGTTGTGGAGTGATTTCGCAATGACCGCAGGCAGGACAGGTACTGCAGCATCTATTCAAAGTGACAGGAGACAACATTTGTCCAGTATGGTTACTAACTATTTTTCATCCCTTATCGATGTTCTCCCTCAACCGTCATTCCCATTTGATTACTGGGCATCCAAATTAGACACCTGGCCTGAATTGGCAGAATATGCATTGCAGGAGCTTGCTTGCCCAGCAGCTAGTGTGCTATCAGAAAGAGTATTCAGTGCTGCTGGTTCAATATTAACCGAAAAAAGGACTCGTCTGGCTACCCAAAATGTGGATGATCTCACCTTCATTAAAACGAACCACTCCTGGATTTCAAATTATTTTGCCCCACCTTTCCCGGCTGACACCTAGCTTTCCTATAAAAAGGTCTTGCTTGTGGACTGGTCTTACTGAGTGTTCCAATGTCTTAATTTGCAGCAGCTGTTTGTCCAGCACACGACATGTTTACACCTCCCTCAATGGGAAAATTCCCCCCACGGGGCCGTGGTCTCGCCACTTGGCGCAAGCACCCGTTACAGTGCTGTTTGTCTTAAGAGGTGGGTGCGCCCGCTTCTGGTCGACGGCACTGGCACTGGGTCCCTCATAGTACAATGAAGTGTCTCTGGCGGAGGTGGTGCGCACCCAACGTCAGACACACCGTTGTAACATGAGGGGCCCTGGGACGGTACCGCCGGCCACAAGAGAGTTCCCCCCCCCAGCTCAAACTGTGCTTTAACACGTGAGAAAATTATCTCGCACAGCTCCACCAATGTTTAGTCTATGCGCTGACATCATTCAATGCCTGGCACTGACAATACCAATTTGTTGACATATATGATGCTAGTTAAAGTAGTCTGGGTCAGTGTCCTATATTGACACCAGTAAATACTTACTGCCAAATTACTTTGTCAGAAACTCAGCAGATGAGCCCACCCCTGTACCTAAGTATGCCACACTTTTTTTGTTGTTGTTTTGCGAGACATTAACATCTATTTATTTTTTGTGAGTGAGTACTAACTGTGTCAGACACTCCTTGCAATCCTCCTCCGCTGACCGCAATGCTGCCTGTGTATCCATGTAACCGATTTAAAACTGCCATGAGCCTATCTTTTGTTATTTTAGGCCTTCGTTAGCCTGTCTGCGGTCCCTCCTTGCAATACTCCTCCACTGACCACAATGCTGCCTGTGTATCCATGTAACCGATTTAAAACTGCCATGAGCCTATCTTTTGTTATTTTAGGCCTTTGTTAGCCTGTCTGCGGTCCCTCCTTGCAATACTCCTCCACTGACCACAATGCTGCCTGTGTATCCATGTAACCGATTTAAAACTGCCATGAGCCTATCTTTTGTTATTTTAGGCCTTCGTTAGCCTGTCTGCGGTCCCTCCTTGCAATACTCCTCCACTGACCACAATGCTGCCTGTGTATCCATGTAACCGATTTAAAACTGCCATGAGCCTATCTTTTGTTATTTTAGGCCTTTGTTAGCCTGTCTGCGGTCCCTCCTTGCAATCCTCCTCCGCTGACCACACCAATGCTGCCCGTGTACCCCTGGAACCTATTTAAAAGTTCATAGAGCCTATTTATATATTTTATTTAATATTAATAAAGCCATGATGGACTACGCTGTACCACGCTACAAGCTAACCAGTCGACACTTCTTTTGCGAGAAAAGCCATCCCAAACCCTCCACCAGCATGTAAAAGACCGCATTGTCCATGCACTCTGGCAATCTGTGAGTACAAAGGTGCACCTGACAACAGACGCATGGACCTGTAGGCATGGCCATGGAAGGTTACGTGTCCATTACGGCGCAATGGGTTAATGTGGTGGATGCATGGTCCACAGGGGACAGCCTACTAAGTCTGTCTGCAGTCCCTAATTCAAATTGTCCTCCACTGTCTAAATCAGAGCTTCAACCTTCTGGCTCTCCTTAAGTGCTGTTTTTTTAAAAAATTTGGTGGTTAGGGCCTACTAACGGTGTCTGCCCCTCCCTGGTGTTTGTCCTCAACTGAATAAAGCTGAGCTTCAACCTTCTGCCTCTCATTAAGTGCTGTTTTTAAAAAAATTTGGTGGTTAGGGCCTACTAACGGTGTCTGCCCCTCCCTGGTGTTTGTCCTCAACTGTATAAAGCTGAGCTTCAACCTTCTGGCTTTTGGCCTATAGTATCAGATATTAAACTGCATTTGGCCTTCAACTTTGGTTACGGCCTACTAACGGTGTCTGACGCTCCCTGGTGTTTTCCTCAACTGAATAAATCTGAGCTTCAACCTTCTGGCTCTCATTAAGTGCTGTTTTTTAAAAAAAATTGGTAGTTAGGGCCTACTAACGGTGTCTGCCCCTCCCTGGTGTTTGTCCTCAACTGAATAAAGCTGAGCTTCAACCTTCTGGCTTTCGGCCTATAGTATCAGATATTAAACTGCATTTGGCCTTCAACTTTGGTTACGGCCTACTAACGGTGTCTGCCCCTCCCTGGTGTTTGTCCTCAACTGAATAAATCTGAGCTTCAACTTTCTGGCTCTCATTAAGTGCTTTTTTAAAAAAAATTGGTGGTTGGGCCTAATAACTCTGTCTGCCGCTCCCTGGTGTTTGTCCTCAACTGTATAAAGCTGAGCTTCAACCTTCTGGCTTTCGGCCTATAGTATCTGATATTAAACTGCATTTGGCCTTCAACTTTGGTTACGGCCTACTAACGGTGTCTGCCGCTCCCTGGTGTTTGTCCTCAACTGTATAAAGCTGAGCTTCAACCTTCTGGCTCTCATTAAGTGCTGTTTTTTTAAAAATTGGTGGTTAGGGCCTACTAACGGTGTCTGCCGCTCCCTGGTGTTGTCCTCCTCCTGAGTGTTCTCCTCCTCCTTGATGTTCTCCTCCAGGTTGCCTTGTCTGAGCTTCAACCTGCTGGCTCTCATTAAGTGCTTTTTTAACAAAAAATTGGTGGTTAGGGCCTACTAACGGTGTCTGCCGCTCCATGGTGTTGTCCTCCACTGTATAAAGCTGAGCTTCAGTCTTTAGGCTTTTGGCCTATAGTAGCAGATATTAAACTGCATTTGGCCTACTAATGTGGTTGGGCCCTTAAAACAGTGTCTGCTGCTCCTGGGTTTGCTACTCCACTGAACAAAGCAATGCCGCCTGTTTAGTCCTGTTACCAATTTTGAACTGCATTTAGCCTACTTTATTCTTTGGCCCTATATCTGTGTTTCCTCCTCATCCTGCCCATTGCCCAGCCACTGCTAGATGAGTCTGCTGGTACATTGACCTAGACCACTACATTCCCCTTGCACTCTACACATCCAGAATCTGACCCTGCTGAAAGTAAGGTTCCCCTTCCCGCATGTTATACCACCTTACACAGGGACAAAGAGGAAGGTGCAGATGAAAGTGCAGGTTCCTTCATCAGGTGGGGGGGGCATACTCGTTGGCGACGTCACTGGCACAGGGCCCCTCAGAGTACGCAAAAGTGTCACTGCTGGTGGGAGGCGCCCCCGCCGTGCAAACACACCGCTGTACTTTGAGGGGCCCTGTGCCAGTGCCAATGCCAACAAGTGGGCCCCCCCTGCTTGCTTAGGATCACAGCACTTGCAAACTTGACATACTTACCTCTCACTGCTCCACCGCCGTGACGTAGTCCACGTTTTCTGGGCCCACTAAAACCTTGAACCAGCCCTACCCCACAACTTTTGCCAAATGACCCCCAATTTCCAATGCCCAACTATTATTATAAAGTTAATTAAGATTGACAAGCTTCAGAAACAAGAATGGATGTTTTTGGCATTAAAATGGGCACTGTAGGTGTTTTCCTGGCCTCCACTCACTGCCGACTATGCTTCCCCATTGACTTGCATTGGGTTTCGTGTTTCGGTCGGTCCCCGACTTTTAGCGATAATCGGCCGACTGCACTCGACTCGAATCTGGACAAAGTCGGGTTTCGCAAAACCCGACTCGATCTTAAAAAATTGAAAGTCGCTCAACCCTATTCACCAGCATAATTTAAAGGATCTGGAATCTTTATACCATATTGTGCAGATTATAGGATGCACCGGACAATAACACGTATCACAAATTTTGGGGAGATAAATAGGAAAAAAATGTTTTAATAAAATGGTGTGTCTTATAGTCTGCTTTTACGGTAGTGTGAGGGATGAGGGAGACCCCATTTTGGATTATAGGTTCAGGACTTTTCACTCCACTCCTGGAATGTGCCTACCACCCTTGGCATTCCCCAGGATCAAAGTTTTTCTTTAAGTAAAACTCCAGGAACAAGCTCTTTGAAGCTCAGTGACTAGCAATTAGCACAATGTTGTGAGTTCTAGTACAGGTCACAGCAAGGCTCTAAGGTATTAAATCTGGAAAATGACCCATAATAACAGAATGCAATATCTCTGAGACTAGCCGAGCACATAATTGGAACTGGCATTCCTTCCCCCACATGCTGTGCTCGGCAGCCACCTGTAGCACTCTGCATTATTGAGTTCTAAAGCATAGCTACCAGGAATTACATACGGTAGACATATTTACTCTCCAGTGGTGCCGCTGCCATTCCATTCAGAGCTTCAGGCGGAAAGTTATGAGCCTCCACATTCTGGACAGAAAATCATACTCTCAGAGATGGGAGGAGAGAGGCTGCACAAGCCTAGGGGTGGGCACAGAGTCTGGGAGGGAGCAACCTAGGAGTTAAGAGACGGTTGCTCATTTTGAGCATAGTTTTTCAACTGGCAGGAGGATCCGTTAGCTGACACAGCCAGGAATACCATGTAACTAAGATTTGAACCTGTGATCCATCAGTGCCTCCCTGTGGACACATGCTACATAACACAGTAATTTCAACCTATCTATACCCTATCCTTGTACTACAATCCTGACTGCATACTTGTATATTGTTCTGTATATATATAACTGTATATTTCTAGTGCGTCTTTTCAGCGATTAAATATAAAATTAATTTTGGGCTGCTCTTTTATCTCGACACACGAATCCCCATGTCCGCATGGTCCGTTGGTTATTATACGCTACCCCCAGGGTTGGTTTCTGACCCAATATAAGCCTGTTGTGGGACGGGGCTTATATATCAATATCGAGCGAGGAACTGGTGGTAGCATACCATACTGTGTTAATGAGGAACTCTGATAGTGATGGCTGGGAGGTTTACATATATGTCCCCAGCTTGGACTGGTGATATATATCTCCCCTCACTGGGAGTGCCTCAATAACTCGCACCTATAAGGGAAGCCTTTCCGGCTACTATTTGCCCTCAGTGCAGTTCCCTGACTGACTTGGGGCAAGTGGTGGCGCCAAAGAGCCAATCCTTGCTGGGTCCTTCTCTCCCCTCCCCTGATGTGAGCAAAGTCGACACCCTCTTCCCCTGTGCGATCCATCACAGGTAGCTTACTGGGGGGCGTGTCTGTACTCAGAATTTCATCAAAACTGGCACAATTGCTTGCATTCCTCCAGAGTTTCTTGCTGCCACTTACAAGACAAAATCTTTTCAGGGATGGTTCACATCTCTTCTATATTCTACAATAATACTGCTCTTATCTGCAATTTGTCTACTGTGTGCTGTCGCAATAGAGATAGCTTATTACCAGGGCTGGCATTAGCGGCAGGCAGACCAGGCAGCTGCCTAGGGCTCCCACTCACCCAGAGGCCCCCAGCCAGTTGCCTGCCCCAGTGCCTACTCCCCCCCACCAGCCCTGACTGCTCTCCTGCCACTGCCGCGGCATTGAACTATACCGGCATCATAGACGCCGGTACAGTTCAAAGCAATGATGGAGGAGAGAGCGTCAGCTGACACTCCCTCTCCCATCATTTCCCTCTGCCTCTGACACTGCAGGTGCACGATGACATCACTTCGTGGCGTACCTGCTGTGTGCCAGGCAGACTGCAGCTGCTGAGACCGGAGCCGGACCGGGAGCAATGCGGAGCACGAGGAGAGGTGAGGATTGTGTGTTTTTTTAATATATCAATGAGTGATAACTGTACAGTGGGGCCATTCTCGGGGGGGTGGGCTGTATTATATTCTATGAGGAGGGCTGTATTATTTTCTATGAGGGAGGGCTGAATTGTATTCTATGGGGAGGGCTGTATTATTTTCTATGGGGGCCTACATTATATTCTATGCGGGAGGATTGCATCATACTCTTTGATGGGGCTACATTATATTCTATCGGGAGGTGGGCTGTATTATATTCTCTGGGGGCTACATTATATTCTATGAGGGGACTGTATTAAATTCTATGGAGGGCTGTATTATATTATATGGGGGAGGATTGCATCATACTCTTTGATGGGGCTACATTATATTCTATGGGGAGGTGGGCTGTATTATATTTTCTGGGGCTACATTATATTCTATGGAGGCTGTATTATATTCTATGAGGGAGGATTGCATCATACTCTTTTATGGGGCTACATTATATTCTATGGAGAGGTGAGCTGTATTATATTCTATGGGGGGCTACATTATATTCTATGCATTAAATTTATTCTATGTATTAAATTCATTATATTCTATGAGGGGTGATTGCATCATACTCCATGAGGGGGCTACATTGTATTTTTTGGGGGCTGCATTATACTCTATGGAGGCTAGATTACATTGTATGGGGGGTTTCATTATACTCTATGAGGGGACTACATTATATTCTATGGGGAGCTGCATTATACTATATGAAGAGGGCTACATTGTATTCTATGGAGGGGCTACATTATATTCTATGGGGGCTGCTTTATATTCCATGGGGGGCTCTATTATATTCTATGAAGGGGCTACCATATATTCTATGGAGGGGCTGCATTATACTGTATGAGGGGACTGCATCACATTCTATTGCGGGTTACAATATATTGTATGGCGAGGCTGCATTATATTCAGGGGCTACAGCATATTCTGTGGGGTGGCTGCATTATACTCTGTGAGGTGGCAGCATTATACTATATGTGGGTTGCATTATACTATATTAAGGACTATGGGGAATACATTATACTATATGAAAAACTATGGGGTGCATTATACTATGGAAAGTGAATTGTACTACGTGGATGATTATGGTGGTGGATTATACTATACAGAGCAATACGAGGACTGTATTATATTGTATGGAGGACTGAAGAGTATATTCAAATATATGGAGGACTATGAAGAGTGTATTATACTATATGGAGGACTGAGGACTGTATTATACTGTATGAAGGACTGAGTATATTATGCTATATGGAGGACTATGAGGAGTGTATTATACTATATGAAGGACTGAGGAGTGTATTATATGATACAGAGTACTGAGGAGTGTATTATACTATATGGAGGACTATGGGGAGTGTATAATGCTATATGGAGCACTATGAGGAATTAATTATACTATATAGATGACTGAGCAGTGTATTTTAATATATGGAGGACTATGTGGAGTGTATTAAACTATATGGAGGACTATGGGGGTGTATTCTACAATATGGAGGACTATGGTGAGTGTATAATACTATATAGAGGACTATGGGGCACATTATATTACATGGAGGACTATGGGGTGTGCATTTTACAATATGGAGGACTGTGGTGCACATTATACTATGTGGAGGACTATGGCGTGTATTATACTAAACAAGAAAAATGCTGCATATTCATCGAGTGATTGGATTGTTTATGTGGGAACAGAAATCATTGCTCTCAGCAGCACATCGCCGGTGTAAACTGTATATATGCTGCTGATAACATGATCCTGTATTGGGACAGATTGATCTAACAGTGATTGTTCTGTTCCCATTCTTTCTCAGTTGGTGTAAACTTTTGCCTAGGGCCCCACTTTGCCTAAAACTGGCCCTGCTTATTACATACATCTGAATTTGCAAATTGTCTCTTCAGAGGGGAAGAGGACAAGAACTCTAGTGCCACCTATTAGAAGTAGCAATCCTAACAGTCAATGTTGACCCTCTAATGAGCCTTGTCACGTGACTTAGGATTATAGCCAAAGCAGACCCTTAATTTGCAGACACTGTGTTTCGGGCTACTGCCCCTCGTCACCGCTTTAAGTCTCCTCACTTCGACATGCTTATCATGTCACTCTCCACAAGGAGAAACGATACTTCTTGGATCCCGGTCAGATGCCTCTCAATCAGCCAAACCAGATCTCCACTTTGCACTGACGAGCGGCAGTACCCCGAATCACAGTGTCTGCAAATTGAGAGTCTGGTTATCCTAAGTCATGTGACAAGGCTCGTTAAAGGGTTGACATTGACTGTTAGGATTGCTACTTCCAATTGGTGGCACTAGAGTTCTAGTCCTCTTCCTTTCTGAAGAGACAATTTGCATATCTCCAAGAGGAGCATTGCAGCTTTAAGTCTCCTCACTTCGACATGCTTATCATGTCACTCTCCGCAAGGAGAAACGATACTTCTTGGATGCCTTATAAATTAAAATCCTTGCTGCTGCAACCTAAAAAAAATTAAGGTAGCGTCTATTCTATTCCTTATTAAAACCATTGTTAGCTTAGTTTAGTGTAGGGATAGCTGCTAAGCATCATCTGCTGGAAATGAGTGTTAATTCTGGTCACACACATATCTTCTACAGTTCATAACTTGATTGCATTTTTCCATACACTCATTGACAGATTCGGATTTTTTACGGTGTTCTTTACTCAGAAATTCATCACAGCAAGGAAAATTAACTGATTTAATGTGTTTATTCGCAGTTTCACTGTAGCAGCTGTGTGTAAGTGGTAGTGGTGGGATACTTTACACTACTGAAGCTGGAATTACCACTACTGAATTTGCCTGTGCTGTGTTTCTATCCATTTCTGGGTGCTTCTTGGAGTATGTTTGGGGTCATTGTCTTGCTGGGAGACCCATGGCTTAGGACGCAAATTCAACTGATACTGGGCACTACATTGCAATCCAAACTTCTTCGGTAATCTTCACATTTAATGATGCCTTGCGCACCATAAAGTCACCCAGTGCCAGAGGTAGCAAAACTACCCCAAAATATTTTTGAACCTCCACCATATTTGACTGTAACTACTATGTTCTTTTTTTTAGAACAAAAACCACTGATACATGTCAATTACCAAATCTGGTCATATGCCTTTTTTAAGGACTAGATTAATGAGGTCAAGGACACTCCAATATATATAGTTCCTACACAAACACACGGAGTACATGTCCCAAAAAATTGTATAAAACAAATTTAATTTATTAAACAAATATACAAAAATCACACAGAAATCATAATAAAAACAACTTATCATTGACAAGGCACATAGATGGCTTCAGTATGAGGTCACAGAAAACAGCAAAAAACACTGAAGGAAACAGGCTGGGCAAACTGACAGACATCATATAATTTCCACCCCAATAAACTTCAATGCAGTAGCAAAAAAGTGCACAGTGCAATAAAGATGCAAACAGTAGATCCAATGTCACAAGGTAGAGGGCTTAGAGTGGGAGAGCATACACTGCTCAGATTAAACCCATTAGCTGAATATGACTACCCAAGGGACAGAGATCATATTCAAACAATGACCTGCTTACACTTGTAACCTGTCAGCGTGTGTCCAGAGCAGCGCTGACCTTTATTGCACTATGCACTTTTTTGCTACTGCATTGAAGTTTATTGAGGTGGAAATTACATAATGCCTGTAAGTTTGCCCAGCCTGTTTCATTCAGTGTTTTGTTGCTGTTTTCTTTGTCCTCATACAGAAGCCATCTATGTGCCTTGTCAATGATAAGTTGTTTTTATCATGATTTCTGTGTGATTTTTGTATATTTGTTTAATAAATTACATTTTTATGATACAATTTTTCAGGACATGTACTCTGTGTGTTTGTGTAGGAGCTATGTTCTTTTATTTGTAGGCCTCATTCCATTTAGAGTAAACTGCAGAATGATGTGCTTTACCAAAAAGCTCTATCTGGGTCTCAACTGTCCACAAAATGCCTGCTGGACCTGTAAAAATAATGGGGGCTGCCTGCTGACCCTTTATAAATTGTAAGGGCCACCTGCTGGTCATTCAAGTTTCATACTTTACATTATTAATACAAAAAAGAAAATGTGCCCACCTCAGATGGATAAATTATATTGCAGTAGCAATATATGGCTATGTAAAGCATAGACGGCTGCTGGCCCTCCAAAATTGCTTAGTGAGGGCTGACTGTTGGCCCTCTAAAACTGTTGAGTGAGGGCCGGCACCTGGCTTTCTAAAATTAGCGTGAGGACTACCTGATGGCCATCTGACAATAGTGAGGGCCACCTGCTAGCCCTCTGACAATACTTATGGCCTGCTGCTGGCCCTCTAAAAATAGTAAGGCCACCTGATGGCCCTCTACACATAGTGTGGTCTGCCTGATGGACCCTGAAAGTTAAAAACTTTGTGACTTTCAGAGTGCTCTGATATATATAAATTAAACAGGATGTGTCTGATCATGTCTCACAACCACATGGCCAGGTAAGGTATTAAAATGTTTAAATTGCATTTTGTGGTGAATGTTTTTTTTACCATTGAAAGCAATGCAAACCACACTGCAAGCTGGATATGTGTAGAATGAACCATGCTACAGTCCATTTGTTCAGTGGTCAGGAGACAATGGGCAGATCTATGTCTTGAGTCGTCACATCTCCAGCAAATTACATCCCCCGATGAGGCCCTCGGCATGAACTTTGCTGCTCCTTGGACTTTTGATGCCCCACCCCCTTTTTAACCTCCGCCCTCCAGTATGGAGTGGGTTGCCTCACCAAGGAACCATCGACACCCTGACATCTTTCAACCAGTGTACCAAATCATCGGCATTCTGGGGATTACTGGAAGGGTGAGACTGTAATGTGCACCATCTTCAGTATTTTGCTGGGGCTATTATCTGCCTGTTTTGTGGTTCAATAAAGTATTGCCACACTGATTTACCCTCACCCTGTGTTGTCCGAGTAGCATCATGACCACTTTAAAAGGATAGTGGGCTGTTATGACCTGGTGGGTACGGAGCGGTACTGAGATGACCTGGTGGACAAAACCAATCATGGACTCGCTAAGGAGCAGCACTGAAATGACCTGGTGGGTAAAACAAAAATAGGACTAGCTCTGAGGAGGTGGTAACTTTACTGACCGCAATCCCTACTCCTAACACCAACACTAGAAATAGCCGTGGAGCGTTCCTATCTCTGCCTAGACGCCTCTGCACAGCCTAAGAACTAGCTACCCCTGAAGATGGAAACGTAAAGCTATCTTGCCTCAGAGAAACCCCCAAAGGAAGATAGCCCCCCACAAATATTGACGGTGAGTGGAGAGGGAAAATGACAAACTCAGAAATGAAACTAGATTTTTTAGCAAAGGAGGCCACTACTATCTAAATAGACAGAGATAGAAAAGGCTACAGTGCGGTCAGTATAAAAACTAAAAGTCCACGCAGAGTTTACAAAAATAACCACCACACCGACTCACGGTGTGGAGGGGCAAATCTGCGACCCCAGAGCTTCCAACTAGCCGGAATATTTCATAATGACAAGCTGGACAAAAGAGACATAAATTGAACTGAACAGAAGGTCATAAGCAGGGAAACACCCAAAAAGTAGCAGACTTATCTTAAGCTGAAAATGGACTGGCCAACAGAGAACTTCCAGGAAAGGACTGAATCCACAGGAAATACATTGACAGCTGGCATCCACTAAAGCCAAAAGCCCAGTTAAATAACAAGGCCAGGAAACCGATTAGTGAACGCAGCTGCTAAGTTCCACCTGAAACCACCAGAGGGAGCCCAAGAGCAGAACTCCCAAAAATACCATTTGCAACCACAGGATGGAGCCCAAGAACGGAATTCACAACAGTGGGCCTTCGTTGAAGTGATCTCTGGTCCATGCAGTTTTGGCTACCAGACCAGGGCATCCACTAACCCCCCTCCCCCATGTCACCACAGCGACCCTTTAAAAAACGGTTAAAAAGGCCTCTATGTCTTCAGTTACAGCGAGGCTCTCCCCACAGCCTTCTGGAAAGTGAAATCAGCTGACCTTGAAGTCAAAGCAGCTGCCATGCCACGAACTGCCTCTTTGAGTAAATCAGTCTGCTGCTGGAGCTGTTACTGATGCTGCTGTAGCTGTTGCTGCTTCTGCTACCGGTACTGCTGCAGCTGTTGCATGTGCTGTTGGTGTTGCTGGTGCTGACTCTGGACCACATGCTTGATCAGCTCCTCCATTTTGTCTGACTGCTGTTCTATTCTACAGCGACCTTCACCCAAAACATACAGTTTGTCCCCAGTCATCACACGTGCTTCCTGTGGTCTTGCCCGCATTCCCCACCAACTGTAGCTGGTCGAAAAGTAGACACAGGCACCGTTTCTATTGAAAGTACGCCTAGTTTTTTGCAATCCTCATAAACCATATCACCAGAAAACGTAAATACAGCCTTTGTCTGACAGAAGGTAAAACACAAAATAACAAGCCCATACAATAGCGATGGTTAGCCCATCTGACTTAGATTCTAGCTTCCATGTCCTTTATCAAAAGAAATTCAGTCCAGGATAACTGCAATCTTCATACGTCAAGCTTTCCTTAACGCAAAAGCACATCTCCAGAGCTTGCACCTCCAGACCCACCCACAATCAAATGCTATAGAAAGCTCGCTGTTTACCCTCTGGACTCCTCCCACTATACAGCTGTTCAATCGTCCTAGCACTAAACATGTGCTGGATGATTTTTCATTGGTTTATATTAATGAAGCTAACAACCTCAGTGCTACATATCTCCCCTCTTGCACTTTTCCAGTGACTTTGTCACAATATGCATATTGATACACACCTGTATATACTATGTTTAATCACATATACCCTCATTCATATATACACATACATTATTATTTATAGCACATTTTCCATTTTTTTGAGGACTTTAGGAAGTAATGACTTGTTATGCATCTTGTAGCACTATGGAGCATTCTATACTTCCGGTTCCTGACCAGATGGTTCATGAACCCACTGTGCCACAAGGCCATGCCTACTTAGGAAGGGCTGTAGTTAAAAGGATATCTGCTACTCACTGGAGCTCCTGAAGGTGAAGACAGGCTGGGCTGCAGGTAGCTGGCAGGTTCCACTCCTAGTCAGAATCCATTACTGAAGCTGCTGACCCCAGGGGTCAGGTTCACTGACACAGATTAAGGACTAGGATTTCATTCAGACTAATAATTTCTGGCTACTCGACACATTGGTTACTGACAAGGATTTGTGCTACATTCAGACTGGATTTATTCGGAGACTGGTTTTAGCAGACCGGATATAAATGGACCGAGGGACGAGCTTTCAGGCCCTGCCCACACACGGACCAGAGGAGCAGGTTCAGGCTCTGGCGACACATGACCAGGGGAGCAGATTCAGGCCCTGGCAACACAAGAACCAGAGGATCAGGTTCAGGCTCTAGCCACACACGGATCAGGGTTTCCGGTTCAGAACATTGGAAATACGTCGGCCAGGGATTCAGGTTCAGGACACTGGCCACACTGGGACCAGGGATGCAGGTTCAGGACACTGGGCATACCAAGACCAGGGGACCTCATAAGCCACTACTAGGAGAAATTCACACTAATGAATACTAAACATAGAAATTTTGTGGAAAAAGAGATAGTCACCAGCATTATTATTCTTCTCCCAGTAGGGTTAAGCTATCAATAAATAAATGGGACCAAAGTAGGACCATAATGGACCGACTGCAACAGACATAGACCAAACCAAACTAGAAAATAACAGTCAGAAGTCCAAATATATGCAAAAATACAAAAAGCTTTATTAATAATAACAACAGGTAAGAACATGACAGGAAGAAACAATCCCCGTACCACCCATAGCATGCACAAGAAAAGGGCAGGGGGTAGGTGCCTATAATGTAAACAAATAAATACCCTGACCGTACAAAAGATACAAGAATGATGGAAGGCTAATAGGCATAACTGCATGTAAAAAGTACTCAAAGTTTTAGGGTTTAGCAGCAGAAAAAGCCTACCATAAGTATACATACCGGTCAGTATAAAAATATATCACTCGTGGAGAAAGGCACCTCTCCCCTGTCCACCCCGACGCGCGTTTCGGCTGATGAGAAAGGCATCATTTCTTGTGCATGCTATGGGTGGCACGGGGATTGTTATTAATAAAGCTTTTTGTATTTTTGCATATATTTGGACTTCTGAATGTTATTTTCTAGTTTGGTTTGACTAATGAATACTGTTGCTTCAGTGACACCCTAAGGGGGAGGGAATCTTATATACTGGATGACTCTCTTAAAATGGCTGGGAGCCACCTAGCAGGTGTACTAATTATACTAAATGCCTTTCAGATTGATGCTGAGGGCATTAAACTATATGTGTGCACTGCCCCTTTTAGAGCACTGGAGAGTGTGTGCGTGCACTAGGCACGACATCAGGAACTGCAGCAAGAACTACAGCAGAGGACAGGGAGCACATCAGGAACCACACGGCGAGTGAGTATGCCGGCGTCCCTGCATGATGGTCGAAGCTGAGCCATGCGTGGATACCAGCAGTGCCGTTACATAATGGTACATTACTGAATTCTAATACAGCTAATGTCCCGATTCTGGAGGAAGTCAGGCCATGCTAGTAAACAGTCGAAACAGAGCATAATGATATCCCAAAATATTTTGCACTCAGAGACACACCTCTAATAGAAGATGCTATCAAGAAAAACAAATAGGTGCACAATGTCTCATAAAATATAACATTTATTGAATTGAATTTAATAAAAGAATAGTAGGAATTAGTCCTACCGGTAATGGTGTTTCCAGGAGTCCATCATGACAGAACCACCAGGAAGAAGTCCTTTGTATCCTTGATAGGGACAGGAACACAGAAGAGGTTAAATAGCCCCTCACCACTACCACCCTTCAATGATTTTCCCAAGTACCACACCAGGATGGATGCAACAAATATTTTATTGAATTTCCTCTCTACACATATTCATATAGGACTAATTCCTACTTTCCAGGATGTTCCTACTGACAGCATCACCAGGAGAAATACCAAATAACTCCTACTAAGGGGATCACTGCTTGGAGGACTTTCCTCCCAAAGGCCATCTGTTGATTTGACAGAATGTCCAACTTATAAAGTCTGCAAATGTATTTAACCCCTTTCTGACATTGGACATACTATCCTGTCGAGGTGGGGTGGGCCCGTATGACCACCGACGGGATAGTACGTCCAGCGCGATTGGCGGCGCTCACGGGGGGAGCGTGGCCGATCGCGGCCGGGTGTCAGCTGACTATCGCAGCTGACATCCGGCACTATGTGCCAGGAGCGGTCACGGACCGCCCCGGCACATTAACCCCCGGCACACCGCGATCAAACATGATCGCGGTTTGCTGGCAGTACAGGGAAGCATCGTGCAGGGAGGGGGCTCCCTGCGGGCTTCCCTGAGACCCCCGAAGCAACGCGATGTGATCTCTTTGCTGCGAGGCTCTCTTACCTCCTCCTCGCTGCAGGTGCCCGGATCCAAGATGGCCGCGGCATCCGGGTCCTGCAGGGAGGGAGGTGGCTTACCGAGTGCCTGCTCAGAGCAGGCGCTTGTTAAGCCCGCAGTGCTGTAAGTCAGATCGGTGATCTGACAGAGTGCTGTGCAAACTGTCAGATCACCGATCTGTGATGTCCCCCCCGGGACAAACTAAAAAAGTTAAAAAAAAAATTTCCACATGTGTAAAAAAAAATTAAAAAAAAAATTCCTAAATAAAGAAAAAAAATATATATATTATTTCCATAAATACATTTCTTTATCTAAATAATAAAAAAAAACAATAAAAGTACACATATTTAGTATTGGCTCGTCCGTAACGACCCCACCTATAAAACTATATCACTAGTTAACCCCTTCAGTGAACACCGTAGGGGAAAAAAAAAAACGAGGCAAAAAACAACGCTTTATTATCATACCGTCAAACAAAAAGTGGAATAACACGCGATCAAAAAGATGGATATAAATAACCATGGTACCGCTGAAAACGTCATCTTGTCCCGCAAAAAACGAGCCACCATACAGCGTCATCAAAGAAAAAATAAAAAAGTTATAGTCCTCAGAATAAAGCGATGCCAAAATAATTATTTATTCTATAAAATAGTTTTTATCGTATAAAAGCGCCAAAACATAAAAAAATTATATAAATGAGGTATCGCTGTAATTGTACTGACCTGAAGAATAAAACTGCTTTGTCAATTTTACCAAACGTGGAAAGGTATAAACGCCTCCCCCAAAAGAAATTCATGAATAGCTGTCATTCTGCCTCACAAAAATTGGAATAAAAAGCGATCAAAAACTGTCACGTGTCCGAAAATGTTACTATTAAAAACAACAACTCGTTCTGCAAAAAACAAGACCTCACATGACTCTGTGGACTAAAATATGGAAAAATTATAGGTCTCAAAATGTGGAGACGCAAAAACTTTTTTGCTATGAAAAGCGTCTTTTAGTGTGTGACAGCTGCCAATCATAAAAATCTGCTATAAAAAATGCTATAAAAGTAAATCAAACCCCCCCTTCATCACCCCCTTAGTTAGGGAAAAATAAAAAAATTTAAAAAATGTATTTATTTCCATTTTCCCGTTAGGGTTAGGGTTAGGGTTAGGGCTAGGGTTAGGGCTAGGGTTAGGGTTAGGGTTGGGGCTAGGGTTGGAGCTAAAGTTAGGGTTAGGGTTGGGGCTAAAGATAGGGTTAGGGTTAGGGCTAAAGTTTGGATTACCTTTACGGTTGGGATTAGGGTTGGGATTAGAGTTAGGGGTGTGTCAGGGTTAGGGGTGTGGTTAGGGTTACCGTTGGGATTAGGGCTAGGGGTGTGTTTGGATTAGGGTTTCAGTTAGAATTGCTGAGTTTCCACTGTTTAGGCACTTCAGGGGCGCTCCAAACGCGACATGGCGTCCGATCTCAATTCCAGCCAATTCTGCATTGAAAAAGTAAAACAGTGCTCCTTCCCTTCCGAGCTTTACTGTGCGCCCAAACAGGGGTTTACCCCAACATATGGGGCATCAGTGTACTCGGGACAAATTGGACAACAACTTTTGGGGTCCAAGTTCTCTTGTTACCCTTGGGAAAATATAAATTTGGGGGGCTAAAAATCATTTTTGTGGGAAAAAAAAATATTTTTTATTTCATGGCTCTGCGTTGTAAACTGTAGTAAAACACTTGGGGGTTCAAAGTTCTCACAACACATCTAGATAAGTTCCTTGGGAGGTCTAGTTTCCAATATGGGGTCACTTTTGGGGGTTTCTACTGTTTGCATACATCAGGGGCTCTGCAAATGCAACGTGATGCCTGCAGACCAATCCATCTAAGTCTGCATATCAAATGGCGCTCCTTCCCTTCTGAGCTCTGCCATGCGCCCAAACAGTGGTTCCCTCCCACATATGGGGTATCAGCATACTCAGAACAAATTGGACAACAACTTTTGGGGTCCAATTTCTCCTGTTACCCTTGGGAAAATACAAAACTGGGGGCTAAAAAAATCATTTTTGTGGAAAAAAATGTTTTTTATTTTCACGCCTCTGCGTTATAAACTGTAGTGAAACACTTGGGGGTTCAAAGTTCTAACAACACATCTAGATAAGTTCCTTGGGAGGTCTAGTTTCCAATATGGGGTCACTTGTGGGGGTTTCTACTGTTTGGGTACATCAGGGGCTCTGCAAATGCAACGTGACGCCTGCAAACCAATCCATCTAAGTCTGCATTCCAAATGGCGCTCCTTCCCTCCCGAGCTCTGCCATGCGCCCAAACAGTGGTTTCCCCCCACATATGGGGTATCAGCGTACTCAGGACAAATTGGACAACAACTTTTGGGGTCCAATTTATCCTGTTACCCTTGGTAAAATAAAACAAATTGTAGCTGAAATAAATTTTGTGTAAAAAAAAGTTAAATGTTCATTTTTATTTAAACATTCCAAATATTCCTGTGAAACACCTGAAGGGTTAATAAACTTCTTGAATGTGGTTTTGAGCACCTTGAGGGGTGCAGTTTTTAGAATGGTATCACACTTGGGTATTTTCTGTCATATAGACCCCTCAAAATGACTTCAAATGAGATGTGGTCCCTAAAAAAAAAAATGGTGTTGTAAAAATGAGAAATTGCTGGTCAACTTTTAACCCTTATAACTCCCTAACAAAAAAAAATTTTGGTTCCTAAATTGTGCTGATGTAAAGTAGACATGTGGGAAATGTTACTTATTAAGTATTTTGTGTGACATATCTCTGTGATTTAAGGGTATAAAAATTCAAAGTTGGAAAATTGCGAAATTTTCAAATTTTTTGCCAAATTTCCATTTTTTTCACAAATAAACGCAAGTTATATTGAAGAAATTTTACAACTATCATGAAGTACAATATGTCACGAGAAAACGTTGTCAGAATCGCCAGGATCCGTTGAAGCGTTCCAGAGTTATAACCTCATAAAGGGACAGTGGTCAGAATTGTAAAAATTGGCCCGGTCATTAACGTGCAAACCACCCTTGGGGGTGAAGGGGTTAAATTTGATCAAGTCGCAGCCCTGCAGATCTGATCCACAAATGCCCCTGCGCTCTGCCCACTAAGTCGAGATTGCCCTCAGTGAGTGAGCCTTGAGGTTTTCTGACTTTATCCATCTAGCCAGCATAGATTTTGATGTTTTCTTCCCCCTGTTCTTTCCTTCCATCTAAACAAAGAGGTTTGAGTCCACTCTCCATCTTTCCATGAGCTTTAAGTATTATAGAACTGTCCTCCTTATGTCCAAGGAGTGGAAAGAGAGTTCCTTCTCATTACTATAGTTCTGACAGAAAGCAGGTAACACAATTTCCTGGCTTCTGTGAAAGTCAGTAACTACTTTGGTAAGGAACACTGGATCCAGCCTTAGGATGATACAATCATCTTGAATCTTTAAATATGGGTCCCTTATGGAAAGGGCCTTTATTTCACCTATACATCTTACAGAGGTTATCGCCACCAGGAAGACTACTTTAAGCGACACAGACCTTAGGTCTGCTAGGTCCAATGGTTCATATGGCCTTTTGCGTAAGTAGTTTAAGACTAAATTGAAATCCCAAGGGGGCACCATGCTTCATATTGTAGGTTTAATTAGATGAATAGCTTTAACGAATCTTACAATCCAGGGGTGGTTGGCCAGTGGATAGTTGGAGAATGATCCCAGGGCTGATATCAGTACCTTCAAAGTATTAGGTCTCAGACCCTTATCAAACCCAGACTGAAGGAAGTCAAGAATACGAGGAATATCTGGACCTTGAGTGATGAAGACTGGAACTCTAATTTTAGTACAGAATATCTTCCAGATCTTGAGATGTATAGCCGAGGTTACCAGCTTCCTGCTCTTTTGGATAGTGGAGATGACCGACTCGAACAGACCTTTTGATCTCAGGATCTCCCTCTCAGAATCCAGGCTGACAGGTGTAATGCAGCGCCCCAGAGTCCTGGTCGTTGCAGTACTGTGGCTCCGCCACTAAGGGGAGCCATGGTACGTCTGATGGCACTGAAGGAGTTCATCTGACCAGGTATCACAGACACCAATACATTTCACAGCCGGGCCTCCAGGGGGAGCTAAGGGTTCTATTCATTAGGCCACTCCTCACATACTGGTAAAACTGGGGGTCAGGCAGGAAGTTAGAGAGAAAGCTGACTGGGTTGGAACCAGGCAACACCTTGTGGCAGAGGGTGTTGTGGGGGAAGATTTGGTAGGGTCCCTGTCAGGGGTGGGATCCTGACAGAGGCCTGGCTACAGGAAGGAACGTCAAGGGACCGTGCCTGCTCAGCATAGCGGCGGTGCCCTAAGGAAGGATCAGAAGCGAGATATATTGTGCTGAGTGAGAAACGAGATCAAAGCAAGAAGGAGAATACCAGTAGGAGTCGTGCTGTAAGACCGAGGCAACAGTCTACTGAGGCGCAAACAACCGGTGGCCGGAACGCCGAGGAAGTATTACTATATTCAGCTTCAGGCAATACTTTAAACCAACGGCAGGACAGTCAGTCAAAGGCGGGCTGTCTCATCTAAATCACCTATGCAGTTTTGGGGGGCAACTTGTGGAGAGGGGCGACTTTAGGGTCCCAGAAGAGCTCCGAGCCTACCCGTCAAACGGGTGCCGTCCTAACCGTAACATCAGGGAGGGACGGAGGATTAGCAGAACATCATCTAATCGAGTTGTGAGGGAACTTAAGAAACAGACACAACAGTTGTGGGAACTTTCCGTAAGCACAGCAGGGAAGGACCGCAACACATAGCTCTAGCAGGTAGGCACAGATTTCCACCTGCAAAGAGAACTCTGGAGGTGCCATTGGACCGGCCGGACTTGCGCAGCCTGGTGAACCGTGTTCCAGACTGAGGACCTAGAGACCTTCAGTAAAGAGGTAAAGATACTGCAACCTGGTGTCCTCGTTATTTACTGCGACCGGCACTGCACCGCAACACCGCACTACCACCATCCACATCCATCATATCATTTACTGTACACCCCTCAGCAGGGTCACGGACCGGGCCTAGCCACCGTGTCAACCCCAGAGCAGAGACTCAGAGGCCCGGTACCGGGTACCTCTCGGCCCTGCGGCAGTGGGGGCGCTACAACTTGGCGTCACGAACAGGATCTACTTAAGCCTGAAGAATCAGGTCATGTGTGCCTTGGAACTGTGAGTTATCGGGCTTGGACTGTACTTTATTATAAGGACTGTGTGTTGCCACTTGCCGCCAGAAGTTCCCACCAAAACCGCCGCCATTACAGCGCTAAGGAGAGCACAGGAGAAGAAGGGTGTGGAGTGGGCGTAGACAAGCTGGAGAGCGCGAAAGACAATGGCCGCCCAGTCTAAATATTTCAGCCCCTTGAGGACGTGTCCGTCAGCAGCCGAGATCCGCCTACTGATCCTCAATGGGGGGCGGAGACAACGAAAGCGAAACCGCCCACGAAGGAGAGAGCGGGAAAAGGACCAGGAAGAAGAAGCGAGCCACATGGAGGACGCCATGGTGAGCCGCCCGGAGCCGGGGCGTTGGGTCGGAGCCGAGGACTCCCCCAGCTACCCGGAGAGGCACCGCAGCCAGACCTCCACAGTTAACGCTGACCTCCTGCAGACCAGAGCGGACGAGCTGATCCACCAACCCCGGCGGACGCAGCTGAGCACTGAGGCCGGGTGGAAGAAGACCATCATCGGGAGCCTCGCCAGAAGTCTGTCGGCAACCCCATCTGGTCTGGAGCAAGAAAGAAGTTCCAGCGCTCCGAAGCCAGAAAGCAAGGCCCTGCCGGAAAGCGAGGTGCTGCAAACAGAGATGACAACGTCGCAGCACAAGGCTCCGCAGCCAGCGTTCCAGACCCCAGTGGAGATGGAGCAGACCGGAACCGGAGGGACCGCATCTGAAGCAGGTATGAAGGACGACCCTGCCCTGACGACCGACACCACTCCAGTGACTGCTAGTGCCACAGCTGCTGACTCCGTTCCAGTGACTGATCTTGCAGCAGCCGCTACCTCTGCTGCAGCAAGTGCCCATACTCAAGTTGCGCAGACCTCCATCGCTGCGCCCGATTTACCAGTATATGCAAGACGGATTAACGGCGTTTGTCCAGCACTGGGTGTAACCCTGGACCTCACTCTTCCCAGGCCAAGAAGGGTTAAGTGCCAGGTGCAGCCCTGGAAGCCGTTCAACTAAACCTCGGAAACCTGAAACTGTACATAGTTAACTATTTGTTTCCCTGCTTTTTGCTACTAATGCCCGACCTGGGTTATTCTTAAAGGGATCCCTTAGTTTACCCGGGATCCCTATTGCTTTTATTTTTGTTTTTATTTTCATTTTGCTCCTTGTTTACCCAAGTTTACAAAGAACTGCTGGAATCATGAACAGTGCATGATACAAACTGCTTGTAAATAGTTTGCACCTTCTTAAAGGTGCTTCCTACTGGTTTTACTTAAAGAAGGACTCTTTGCGAAGATACCGCACCGGAGCCTTTGCTGAGTATGGACTGGTAGCTTGAGAAGATGCGCTACCTCATAAAGACTTGGTCCCCTCTTAAAGGGGATGTTCACCTGTGTACTTACGAGTAATACTGCCTTAAAACAGTAAAGTGATAATGATGCCTTGAAAGAAAGTAATAATGTTGACATGTGAAAGTTATGTGTCCCTAACTAGTTGACTTTAAGAAATGTTTGATAACGTTGATAGAAAATGAGGACAGAAAGTGAACCCGTACGGATTAGTTGGTGAGTCCTCTTAGGAGCCATATAGAGATGGCTCAGTGACCTTAAATTGAAAGAAAATATATGTTCTATACTGTGTATAGTAGTTGAAAAGGCAGTAGGCCCGGGCTGAAAGGGGCGGTCCTGTAAAGAAAGGAGAGGCAGTAGGTCTGGAGCCGTTAGGACAGGCGGTCCTGCAGACGTAAAGTAGGAGAATGTAGCACAGTTGCTCAAGCCTTATAATGTGTTATAAGAAGGTCTTTAGTGGATTTAGAGTGTACATCCTTAAAGGCAATGTGAAATTATTGTTCAACAATTTTGCACTAAGTAGAATACCCGGTTGGGTAACAGGAGTTGTTTATAGCCTGTAATTTATAATATTTAACCATGTTTGTAACGTTCAAGTGTCCTCACCTCCCATAAAGGGAAGCTCTGTTCAAATATGCTTATTGTTATTGCACTCAACAAAATTGTATGTCTTTTTGCTAACCTGTATTGTTGTTTTCTTCCCAGTCCAGGAGTACTGGATTTAACCGGGGGGGAGTGCAGCGCCCCAGAGTCCTGGTCGTTGCAGTACTGTGGCTCCGCCACTAAGGGGAGCCATGGTACGTCTGATGGCACTGAAGGAGTTCATCTGACCAGGTATCACAGAAACCAATACATTTCACAGCCGGGCCTCCAGGGGGAGCTAAGGGTTCTATTCATTAGACCACTCCTCACATACTGGTAAAACTGGGGGTCAGGCAGGAAGTTAGAGAGAAAGCTGACTGGGTTGGAACCAGGCAACACCTTGTGGCAGAGGGTGTTGTGGGGGAAGATTCGGTAGGGTCCCTGTCAGGGGTGGGATCCTGACAGAGGCCTGGCTACAGGAAGGAACGTCAAGGGACCGTGCCTGCTCAGCATAGCGGCGGTGCCCTAAGGAAGGATCAGAAGCGAGATATATTGTGCTGAGTGAGAAACGAGATCAAAGCAAGAAGGAGAATACCAGTAGGAGTCGTGCTGTAAGACCGAGGCAACATTCTACTGAGGCGCAAACAACCGGTGGCCGGAACGCCGAGGAAGTATTACTATATTCAGCTTCAGGCAATACTTTAAACCAACGGCAGGACAGTCAGTCAAAGGCAGGCTGTCTCATCTAAATCACCTATGCAGTCTTGGGGGGCAACTTGTGGAGAGGGGCGACTCTAGAGTCCCGGAAGAGCTCCGAGCCTACCCGTCAAACGGGTGCCGTCCTAACCGTAACATCAGGGAGGGACGGAGGATTAGCAGAACATCATCTAATTGAGTTGTGAGGGAACTTAAGAAACAGACACAACAGTTGTGGGGACTTTCCGTAAGCACAGCAGGGAAGGACCGCAACACATAGCGCTAGCAGGTAGGCACAGATTTCCACCTGCAAAGAGAACTCTGGAGGTGCCATTGGACCGGCCGGACTTGCGCAGCCTGGTGAACCGTATTCCGGACTGAGGACCCAGAGACCTTCAGTAAAGAGGTAAAGAGACTGCAACCTGGTGTCCTCGTTATTTACTGCGACCGGCACTGCACCGCAACACCGCACTACCACCATCCACATCCATCATATCATTTACTGTACGCCCCTCAGCAGGGTCACGGACCGGGCCTAGCCACCGTGACAACCCCAGAGCAGAGACTCAGAGACCCGGTACCGGGTACCCCTCGGCCCTGCGGCAGTGGGGGCGCTACATGTAACATCTTTAGATTTTGATGGAAAAGAGGGCCCTGCCTTAGAAGGTCTTGGCAGGAGAATTGGGTCTTCTAAAACCATCCACTTCAATAGGGAAACCAGCTTCTTTTGGGCCAGTATGGAACTATTAGGATCACAGTCGCCCGGCTCTCCTGGATTTTCCTCAATATTCTCGCTATTAATGCGAGTGGTGGGAAGGCGTACACCAGCTCAATATTCCAGTTCTGTGCCAAGGCATCCACCCCAGTCGGATTGTCTCCCAGATTTATTGAAAATAACTCCTGTGTCTTGGTATTTTTCCTGGAGGCGAATAAGTCTATTTCTGGGGTACCCCAGTGCTGTGTCAGCTGAAAAAAGACTTCCTCGTTTCGGGACCACTCCAAGGTTTGAATTTTTTCTCTGCTTAGAAAGTTAGTTATCTGATTTTTTGAGCCTCTCAGGTGCACTGCAGTGACTAGTCTCACCTAGTGATGAGCGAGTGTGTTCATCACTCGAGTTTTCCGAGCATGCTCGGATGTTCTCCAAGTATCTTGGGCG
Organism: Ranitomeya variabilis; assembly: GCF_051348905.1. NCBI lineage: Eukaryota > Metazoa > Chordata > Amphibia > Anura > Dendrobatidae > Ranitomeya > Ranitomeya variabilis. The sequence continues at coordinate 155,385,669 of NC_135237.1, forward strand.
TGCTCACACATTATGTTTGAGTTCCTGCAGCTGCATGATTTGTGGCTGTTAGACAACCTGAACACATGAAGGGATTTCCTGTTTGTTAGAGAATCCCCACATGTATTCAGGCTATCTGGCAGCCACAAATCATGCGGCTGCGGGGACTCAAATATAATATACGAGCACGCCCAAGATACTCGGAGAACACCCAAGCATGCTTGGAAAACTTGAGTAACGAGCACACTCATTCATCACTAGTCTCACCATGTTTTCGGCCCAGGACAATATTCTTTCTGATATTTCCTGTAAGCGACGGTGCCTCAGACCTCCCTGATGTAGGAGGAAGGATTCCATGGTAGAATTGTCCAAAAAGACTCTGAGGTGCCAATCTTTTAGCTCCATCTGACATCTCTGCAGTGCTTCCCAAAATGCTCTGAGCTCCCTGTGGTTCGAGGAACTGCTGTGGGCCATGTTCCTTGGAGGTAACGTCCTTCTATGTGGGCTCCCCAACCTCTGAGGCTTGCATCTGTAGTGATGCTCACACAAGGTGATACTTTCCAGGGTCTTCTTTTCCCAAGGTTTGCTATTCTGGTCCACTGAGACAGAGACTGCTTTACCTCTTCGGATACTAACATTCTGCTGTCCAGTGAGGCTTCTGAAAGGACTGAAAGGGCCTCCCGTTGTGGGATTCTTGAATTAAACTGACTCCATTGGATACTGGGAATGTATGAGGTCATTAAATTTAGGATTCTCATGGCTTTCCTGATTGGGATATACTTCTGCTTTTGAATAGCCTGTATCTCCTCTCTGATTGTCTGCTGTTTGTGCAGTGGAAGGAATGAGTATTCCTGCTCAGAAGCTAGGAGTACTTTTCCTTTTTGTGGGTCTGAGACTTGATTTTTTCAGGTTTATTAACCACCCCAGCCTCTCCAGGACTGTCATGGTTGTTGTTAGATCTTCCTCCATCTGCTCTGGTGAGTCTGCTACCAGGAGTAGGTCGTCCAAGTCTTCCTCTCTCTTTGGAAGCCATTATCGCCACCATAAGCTTTGTGAAAATTCAGGGCGCAGAGGAGAGACCGAATGGAAGACCCTCACATTGATACATTTTGTATCTTCCCTTGATTCTTTATCGCAAACCTGAGGTATTTTTGGTGCGAGGTATGGATAGGTACATGGTAATAGGCACTCTTTAAAGCTAACGTACTTATCACAGAGTGCTTTTTTATCAGAGGTATGACCGACCTGAGTGACTCTATTTTTAACTGTTTGTAGACCACCCACCGGTTTAGTGGTTTCTGGTTGATTATCATTCAGTACTCCCCTCCTGGAATTTTAATGGAAAACAAACTGGAATAGTGTCCCCGGAATTGTTGGAATGTAGCACCTGAACTATGACTTCCAAGTCTATAAGTCATTCTATATCCTTTAGGAGCCTCTGGTGGACTGTTGGAGGCTGGGTAGATGTAATACAGTATCTTTTGGGAGGTGACTGGGTGAACTCTATCCTGTACCCCTGAGAGACCATCTGCAGAATTCACAGATTTTTGGAAATTTCCTGCCAGCCCCCCAGAAAGTACTGAAGTCTCCCCCTGACACCCTTGGCATCATTGTCTTCTGGGTCTTGGTCCTTGGTCTTGAAAGGAGCCTCTACTTCTGCCACCCTTGAGGTAGATTCACCTACCCAACTTCCCCTTCCCTCTATAGTCCTGCATGGGATGAGAGCTAGTCTTCCGAAAGGCCGGCATTCTCTTTGGTTTTTCTTCAGGAAAGCCCTTTTTTTATCCAATGCTTTTTCAAGCAACTCATCCAGGACTGGTCCGAACATGTGTAGTCCAGAGAAAGGTATCGAGCATAACTTATTTTTTGACTTGGTAAGCCCCTTTATGCTAGTAAGCAGTGATAAGCCCCTTTATGCTAGTAAGAAGGGAGGTTTGCTCTTCCTTAAGGAATCTGGAAATGCAGCCTTCACAGAGCTTCTTATCATAGCTCTCTGGGAATCTGGTATTGCATATGGCACATCTATTAGCCTTCCTTTTGGATGCTGAGGTGGACCGCCTAGGGGTCTCTTTGTCATAAAAGACAGTATATAAAGAAGGTTCCTGTAGCTATTTGGATTTAATGCCCAGCAATGTGATATACTATGCTTTACTCTCATGGTCCAAGGATGGCTCTAAGGATTGGACATCAGAACAGCTAGCACTCTCCATACTAAGGCAGGAATGCTGCCAGATGTCCCTCGCCCATTAAGTAGTCAGCCTTACCCGGCATCAGGACATCTGATTCGTCTTCCATCTGAGCTCCAACTGCTGTCAATCCCAGTGGATGTCGGCAACAGTAGAAATGCTGGTATTTGGCACCATTTTCTTGATCTGTCACAACAAGATACCATGCGGACATGCCCCCGGAAGCTGCGTCACTGGTGTGCCCACCGATGATACTGTGCTCGGAACTAGCATCCGATGCCCAGAGCCCTCTGGATAGGAATACAGCAGATTCTGGGAGCACATAGCTCGACTGGACGCTGAGAGACCTCTCCGGTATCAGCGTGATGCCAGAGCCTGCCCAACAGGACATGGTCTCCAAAGCCCCAGAGCCCTTTAGAGAGGGATGCAGCTGTTCCCAGGATTCCCCAGCTCAACCGGACTCTGTTATGTAGAACCTTATCACAGAATCTTCACACCTGTGTGCTCCACTTCTGCATCTGTCCCTGATAGGGACAGGAAAAACAATGAAGGATGGTGGTGGGGAGGGGCTATTTAACCTCTTCTGTGTTCCTGTCCCTATCAAGGATACAAAGAACTACCTCCTGGTTGTGCTGTCAGGAGGGACGTCCTAGTCGAAAATTAAATATCATAAATGCAGGAACAGAGTAATCCTTTGGGGGACCACATGAAATGTAATTTAATCTTAATGTTGGTTGTTCACTATGTTAGTATTGTTTTTGTTGCTCTAAAGCTTTAGACTCAAACTGACCCATACTCTTCACTAATGGACTGTTTAACCATAACGGCAAAGCAAAAAAAGTGCAAACAAGTACTTACATTGCCAAAAGCTAAAGTAACTTGTGGCCCTGTGTCCTGCAGCTAGTGAGCAACAACTTGTATAGTAGGATAACACCACATTAAATATAGGATTAAAAAAAGCTGAATTTATTAAAGGGAATCTGTCAGCAGGTTTTTACTGTTTAAAGGGAACCTGTCACCACGTTTTTGGAAGATGGGATAAAAATAGCGTTAAATAGGGGCAGAGGTGGGCGTTACATTAGTGTGTGTGTTATGCGTTTATTACCCACCTAAGTTGCCGAAATAACTTTGCAAAGTCTCCGTTTTCGCCTGTCAATCAGGCTGGTCAGGTCGCATGGGCGTTGTCTTCCCCCAGATTTGGCGTAGTTTTCCGTTGGTGGCGTAGTGGTGTGCGCATGCCCAAAGTCCGGAATCCTCTTCCAGAGGATTTAAAATAGCGCGGTGTTCGTTATTGCATTGGTGATCGGTGGGCGCGGCCATCTTACTTTGGCCGCGCGTGCGCAGAAGCGGCGCTCTGCTGGCCGCGGCTTCAGGAAAATGGCCGCCGCGATCTCCATCTGCGCACGCGCGGCATCCCGCGGCCATTTTCCTGAAGCCGCGGCCAGCAGAGCGCCGCTTCTGCGCACGCGCGGCCAAAGGAAGATGGCCGCGCCCACCGATCACCAATGCAATAACGAACACCGCGCTATTTTAAATCCCCTGGCAGAGGATTCCGGACTTTGGGCATGCGCACACCACTACGCCACCAACGGAAAACTACGCCAAATCTGGGTGAAGACACCACGCCCATGTGACCTGACCAGCCTGATTGACAGGCGAAAACGGAGACTTTGCAAAGTTATTTCGGCAACTTAGGTGGGTAATAAACGCATAACAAACACACTAATGTAACGCCCACCTCTGCCCCTATTTAACGCTATTTTTATCCCATCTTCCAAAAACGTGGTGACAGGTTCCCTTTAATCAGGGAGCAGCACGATGTAGAGGCAGAGACCCTGATTTCAAGGATGTGTCACTGATTAGACTGTGTGCCACAGTTTCAATACCATCAGTGCTCTACCAGCAGAAGATTATCACTACCTAACTAGATCTCACATGCAGGTCATTGAGGCTAATCTGCGTAAACCAGCCGCCACTACTGATTGGCAGCTTGCTAGCAATGGTAGTGTACACAGGAACCAGCCAATCAGAGCTGTGGGTGGGTTTATACTCTCTTCCTCCATATCATGCTGCTCTCAGATTACATAGCAAAAACCTCATGACAGATTTACTTCAAGATGTCTCTGGTACATGCACACATGGCCTTCTCCTTTCTGGAGTGAATGCTCATGTATGAGACATTTATAGGAAACAAGATTGTGGCCCGATTCTTACGCATCGGGTATTCTAGAATATGCATGTCCCCGTAGTATATGGACAATGATGATTCCAGAATTCGCGGCAGACTGTGCCCGTCGCTGATTGGTCAAGGCAACCTTTATGACATCATCGTCGCCATGCTGTGCCCGTCGCTGATTGGTCGAGGCCTGGTGGCCTCGACCAATCAGAAACGCGGGATTTCCAGGACAGACAGACAGACAGAAAAACCCTTAGACAATTATATATAGAGATACTTCTGATATAATGTCTAGATTGCTAATATCCTTTTAAAGGGAATCTGTTACCAAGATATTTCTACCTTATCTGAGACCAGTAGAAAGTAGGGGGAAAAAAAACCCTGATTCCAAAGATGTATCTCTTAGTTTACTGGGTGCAGCAGTTGTGATACAATCAGAGTTTTTAGATATAGCATGAAGCAAAGCTGAGAAAGCAAACCCCACCCACACCACAGCTTTCTGTGTACATTATACAGAGACAGTAAGCTGCTAATCAGTGTTAGGGTCTGAGTTGATCTAGCAGGCAGACAAGACCTAGTCCGGACAGTGATAATCTCCTGCTGATAAAAACAGTAATTGTATTGAAACAACACCATGCAGCATAATAAGTGACATATCGCCAAAATCAGTGCCTCTGCTCCTATATCATGCTGCCCTGAGATCAAAAACCTGCTGACAGATATCCTTTACATTTTTTTGTGGTCCTTGGGATTGACAATGTGGCCCCAGTATGAGAAAAGACTGCACTTGCTCTATAAGTAAACAATTAACAAATGCATATTGAATTCTTGAGATGTGGCTCTATATGCAGAAGATTTGCTTACTTATATGCATCCCTGTAGCAGGTATGGAGAAGTGAACATGCATGAGAAAACAATAATTCATTGTGTAGGTACATGGTTATTTACTTGTTAGTTACAAGTCCATTTATTTCTGAAACATAGCGTTAAATATCCTGTTACCATAAAGCTTTACTATAAAATTATAGCAGCCATCAGTAGAGATAAGGGGATGCAGATGGATTGGAAAACCATCTGCAACCAAATTACTAAATTACATATATTTATAAAAGGTTTCTGAGAATCTAAACCCAAGCCATGGTAATATAAAGAGAATATGATTTAGTCTCATTTAGGGGAGGAATACATTACCACCATTGTCCCGTGTTGCATCCAGGGCTGATCCCTTGCATTTGTATCTGGCAATGCTTTTCAAGGAGGTATTTGTATGAAATATTGTGTTCTAGCAAGTTTTATACTTTACATACAGATAGATTGCTGAAGGGTGTCACAAAGGTGAAACAGTGCTTTAAAGATTCATAATATTACACAGACTATGTGAAAAATATATTGAAATCTTATGCAAAGTACATAGTTGCAATTTGTATCAGTTTATACAAAATATGAATAGCAATTTTGTGAGGAGGGAGTCTATACAGCAGATGGATAGCAAATCAGGAAAAGCAAGACACGCTTACATTTCTTTGACCATAATTACTCCGTACAGAATAACAATCAGTATGCCAATCTCTGCTTCCCACATCCCAAGATGAAAAGCACAATATAGAGAGGGCATATACTATCAATGCCTTACTCACAATAACTTACATGATAAAAGTACAGCTGCAGTCACTATTGGTATTCTTTGTATAAGTCAATAAAAAAAATCTAGTCTAAGTTAGTAAAGTGAATAAAATATAGGCATAAATTAAATTTTTGGGATCAAATAAATATGAATGTGCTTATGTATTCACCCCTTTTTGCTATGAAGCCCTTAAAAATTTTGCGTGCTAGCAGTATGTGATTTTTGCTCTGCCATGGTTATACCTGATATACTGTATCTATATCCACGCCACAAACTTTGATTTATGAGGTTTCCATGTCACTTCCCGTTGTTCACTTTTAATGACTTTTATTGTGTTTGTATTTAATAAAGTTATACCCATTTACATTTATTGCTGTATTTGCTTCCGTGCTTTCATGTTCCTTATATGAACTGATGCAAACCCTAAAAAAAAAACCTGTGAAATTCCAGGTTGTGAGATAGCAAAACCCGAAAAGTGACAAGGGGGTGGGATATTTACTTTCACAAGCCACTATAAGCAGATGCCAGAGTCGCTTGACAATGGTTCTCACATAGAGAACATTGGAGTCCTCTGTAAAGCTCTCGTGTAAGGGGTATATGGCTAAATGATCATTCAGCCATCAGACAAGTATGAGGAGCTTAAATTGCTTTGCAAAATACAGTTGTGTGAAAAAGTGTTCACCCCTTTACTGATTTCCTATTCTTTTGCATGTTTGTCACACGTAAATATTTCAGATAACCAAAAAAAAAATAGTTAAAGATAACACAAGTAAATACAAAATGCAGTTTTTAACCAATTTCTGACATGTCGGAATAATACGTCCCTGTTCCCTGGGCCTATTGGACCAGGAACGGACTATTACATCATCCCGATCACCAGTGCACACGGGCTGTGCGCGGGCGATCGACATCAGGTGACTCTGACGCTGACACCTGGCACTAGGTGCCAGGAGCGGTCACGCACCACTACCGGCACTTAAACCCCTAAATGCTGGGATTGAAATGCGATCACATAATTTTGAGATAAAGGCCCTTCTGCCCTTGGATCGGAGACCCCGTGGCATGATTCAGCCACATTAGATGGTTTCTGAACAAGAACCGCCTTTTTAAGGTCATGAAATAAAATCTATATCAGATTAAGGTCAGGACTTTGATAGAGCCAATCCAAAGTCTTAATTTGGTTTTTCTTAAGCCATTCAGAGGTGGACTTGCTGGTGTGTTTTGATTCATTGTCCTGTGGCATAACTCAAGTGTGCTTCAACTTGAGGTCACAGATGGCCAGACATTCTCCTTCAGGATTTTTTGGTAGACATCAGAATTCATGGTTCCTATTACCATTTTCCAAGTCCTGAAACAGCAAAACAGCCCAGACCATCACACTACCTCCATCATATTTTACTGTTGGTATGATGTTCCTTTTCTGTGTTACTTCTAAGCCAGATGTAATGATCATGCACCTTCCAAAAAGTTCAACTTTTTTCTTGTCTGTCCACAGAGTATTCTCCCAAAAGTCTTGGGCATCATCAAGATGTTTTCTGCAAAAACTGAGATAAGCCTTTATGCTCTAATTGCTCAGCAGTGGTTTTCATCTTGGAACTCTGCTATGCAGGCCTTTTTTGCCCACCCAATCTCTTTGGCTAGTTTCACATTAGTGTTTAAACCGCAGTGTTTAAAATGCATCTGCAAGTGGTGGAAAAAACGCATATAAACACGTACAAATGCGGCGTTTTTTAGACGCATGCGGTATCGCAATCACAGTCCTAATTTTTTGTTTTCTGACATGTATTTTTGGGGTATTTTCCTTTCTTTCTTTAGCATAACCACACCATAAGTAGAATAGATTGTAATGTTTCTTGGGTTTGTTTTACAGATTTCTGGCAACCGGAGAGAGTTTATCATCCCTCCATTTCCAATACCGGCTTGGAATATCCACCCTGTCCGGAATAGTTGCGGACACCTGTCGGGCTTTGTGGAATGTACTCCGGGATGAGTTTATACCCCTACCCACCATCGACACGTGGCTTGAAATTGCGGAAAAATTCTGGAGTGTTTGTGATTTCCCCAACTGTTTAGGAGCGGTGGATGGAAAGCACATCCGCATTATCAAACCTGCCAGAACAGGATCGGAGTATTTCAACTATAAAAAAAAAATTTCTGTTGTGCTCATGGCTAGGGTTGAGCGAAACGGATCGGTCATTTTCATAAGTCGCCGACTTATGAAGCGTGGGATCGGCCATGCGGTAAACGATCTCCGCGCCAAAGTCGCGTTTCATATGATGCTTAAAGCGCCATTTCTCAGCCAATGAAGGTGCACGCAGAGTGTGGGCAGCGTGATGACATAGGTCCTGGTCCCCACCATCTTAGAGAAGGGCATGGCAGTGATTGGCTTGCTTTCTGCGGCGTCACAGGGGCTATAAAGGGGCGTTCCCGCCGACCGCCATCTTACTGCTGCTGATCTGAGCGTAGGGAGAGGATGCTGTCGCTTCATCAGAAGCAGGGATAACGTTAGGCAGGGTAAATTGACCCCAAAACCGCTTGTGCTGTAGCGATTTCCACTGTCCAACACCACCTTTTCTTTGCAGGGACAGTGGAGGCTAGATTTCTCTTCATCAGCTCTGTAGGTTATAAGGCTCCCTGATAGCTGCGTTGCTGTGTGTATGCCGCTGTGCAAAGCAACTGCTTTTTTCAAAGCACAAATCCTGTTGCTCCTTCCTTTCTGCACAGCTATCTTGTTTGTTTGTCCACACTTTTGACTTTTGTGTGCAGCACTCGTTTTTATTGCTGCCTGCCACACTTTTCTGAGATTACTGTAGGGAGATAGTAATAGTAGCACTTTTTTTTTTTTGTTATATCTCTTCAAGCCAATTTCTGCCACAGAAAACCTACTGTATAACAGTGTGCCTGATTTCTTCCACTTTTTTTTTGTTTTATGGGAGAATTAGGAAGAAATCAGGCACACTGTTATAGAGTAGGTTTTCTGTGGCAAAAAAAAAAGACAGAAGCCACACACAGGACTGGCACTAATGCAGATTTGCCAGTCTTAATCTCCCACTTTTTTTTTGTTTTATGGGAGAATTAGGGAGATTAAGACTGGCAAATCTGCATTAGTGCCAGTCCTGTGTGTGGCATCTGTCTTTCTTTTCTGCCACAGAAAACCTACTGTATAACAGTGTGCCTGATTTCTTCCTAATTCTCCCATAAAACAAAAAAAAAAGTGGGAGATTAAGACTGGCAAATCTGCATTAGTGCCAGTCCTGTGTGTGGCATCTGTCTTTTTTTTTCTGCCACAGAAAACCTACTGTATAACAGTGTGCCTGATTTCTTCCTAATTCTCCCATAAAAAAAAAAAAAGTGGGAGATTAAGATTGGCAAATCTGCATTAGTGCCAGTCCTGTGTGTGGCATCTGTCTTTTTTTTCTGCCACAGAAAACCTACTGTATAACAGTGTGCCTGATTTCTTCCTAATTCTCCCATAAAACAAAAAAAAAAGTGGGAGATTAAGACTGGCAAATCTGCATTAGTGCCAGTCCTGTGTGTGGCATCTGTCTTTTTTTTTCTGCCACAGAAAACCTACTGTATAACAGTGTGCCTGATTTCTTCCTAATTCTCCCATAAAAAAAAAAAAAGTGGGAGATTAAGATTGGCAAATCTGCATTAGTGCCAGTCCTGTGTGTGGCATCTGTCTTTTTTTTCTGCCACAGAAAACCTACTGTATAACAGTGTGCCTGATTTCTTCCTAATTCTCCCATAAAACAAAAAAAAAAGTGGGAGATTAAGACTGGCAAATCTGCATTAGTGCCAGTCCTGTGTGTGGCACCTGTCTTTTTTTTTCTGCCACAGAAAACCTACTGTGTAGCAGCAGGCCTGATTTCTTCACAATTCTCCCATAAAACAAAAAAAAAGTGGAAGATTAAAACTGGCAAATCTGCATTAGTGCCAGTCCTGTGTGTGGCTTCTGTCTTTTTTTTTCTGCCACAGAAAACCTACTGTATAACAGTGTGCCTGATTTCTTCCTAATTCTCCCATAAAACAAAAAAAAAGTGGGAGATTAAGACTGGCAAATCTGCATTAGTGCCAGTCCTGTGTGTGGCTTCTGTCTTTTTTTTCTGCCACAGAAAACCTACTGTATAACAGTGTGCCTGATTTCTTCCTAATTCTCCCATAAAACAACAAAAAAAGTGGGAGATTAAGACTGGCAAATCTGCATTAGTGCCAGTCCTGTGTGTGGCATCTGTCTTTTTTTTCTGCCACAGAAAACCTACTGTGTAACAGTAGGCCTGATTTCTTCACAATTCTCCCATAAAACAAAAAAAAGTGGGAGATTAAAACTGGCAAATCTGCATTAGTGACAGTCCTGTGTGTGGCTTCTGTCTTTTTTTTCTGCCACAGAAAACCTACTGTATAACAGTGTGCCTGATTTCTTCCTAATTCTCCCATAAAACAAAAAAAAAAGTGGGAGATTAAGACTGGCAAATCTGCATTAGTGCCAATCCTGTGTGTGGCTTCTGTCTTTTTTTTCTGCCACAGAAAACCTACTGTATAACAGTGTGCCTGATTTCTTCCTAATTCTCCCATAAAAAAAAAAAAAAAAATTGGGAGATTAAAACTGACAAATCTGCATTAGTGCCAGTCCTGTGTGTGGCATCTGTTTTTTTTTTCTGCCACAGAAAACCTACTGTATAACAGTGTGCCTGATTTCTTCCTAATTCTCCCATAAAACAAAAAAAAAGTGGGAGATTAAGACTGGCAAATCTGCATTAGTGCCAGTCCTGTGTGTGGCTTCTGTCTTTTTTTTTCTGCCACAGAAAACCTACTGAATAACAGTGTGCCTGATTTCTTCCTAATTCTCCCATAAAACAAAAAAAAAGTGGGAGATTAAGACTGGCAAATCTGCATTAGTGCCAGTCCTGTGTGTGGCTTCTGTCTTTTTTTTCTGCCACAGAAAACCTACTGTATAACAGTGTGCCTGATTTCTTCCTAATTCTCCCATAAAACAAAAAAAAAAATTGGGAGATTAAGACTGGCAAATCTGCATTAGTGCCAGTCCTGTGTGTGGCTTCTGTCTTTTTTTTCTGCCACAGAAAACCTACTGTATAACATTGTGCCTGATTTCTTCCTAATTCTCCCAGAAAAAAAAAATTGGGAGATTAAGACTGGCAAATCTGCATTAGTGCCAGTCCTGTGTGTGGCATCTGTCTTTTTTTTCTGCCACAGAAAACCTACTGTGTAGCAGTGGGCCTGATTTCTTCACAATTCTCCCAGAAAAAAAAATAAAAGTGGGAGATTAAGACTGGCAAATCTGCATTAGTGCCAGTCCTGTGTGTGGCATTTATTTATTTTTTTTCTGCCACAGAAAACCTACTGTGTAACAGTGGGCCAGATTAAATCACTTGTCTCACATATCCCCCCAAAAAATTAAAATAAAGGGAGAATAATCTTGCCAAACCTGTGCATGTGTGCGAGTGCTGTCTGTGGTATCTGTCAGTCATTTTGTGCCACAGGAACTATACCGTGATATAGTGGGCCTGATTCAATCCCTTGTCTCCCATATAAAAAAAAAAGAGGGACATTTCTATTGCCAGTGTGTGCATCTGTGTCAGTCCAGCTAGTGCCATATCTGCCAGCCTCTTTCTGCTAATCAAAGTGTGTTGTTGTGTAATACAGTGGGCCTGATTTTTCCCTGCATTCTCCCACACATAAAGAGGGACATTTCTATTGCCAGTGTGTGCATCTGCGTCAGTCCGGCTAGTGCCATATCTGCCAGCCTCTTTCTGCTAATCAAACTGTGTTGTGTAATACAGTGGGCCCGATTTTTCCCTGCATTCTCCCACACATAAAGAGGGACATTTCTATTGGCAGAGTTATGATCTGCGTCACTCCTGTTAGTGCCATATCTGCCAGCCTCTTTCTGCTAATCAAACTGTGTTGTTGTGTAATACAGTGGGCCTGATTTTTCCCTGCATTCTCCCACTCACAAAGAGGGACATTTCTATTGCCAGTGTTTTTATCTGCGTCACTCCTGTTAGTGCCATATCTGCCAGCCTCTTTCTGCCAATCAAACTGTGCTGTTGTGTAATACAGTGGCCCTGATTTTTCACTGCATTCTCCCACACATAAAGAGGGACATTTCTATTGCCAGTGTTTTTATCTGCGTCACTCCTGTTAGTGCCATATCTGCCAGCCTCTTTCTGCTAATCAAACTGTGTTGTTGTGTAATACAGTGGGCCTGATTTTTCCCTGGATTCTCCCACACATAAAGAGGGACATTTCTATTGCCAGTGTGTGCATCTGCGTCACTCCTGTTGCTGCCATATCTGGCAGCCTCTTTCTGCCAATCAAACTGTGTTGTTGTGTAATACAGTGGCCCTGATTTTTCACTGCATTCTCCCACACATAAAGAGGGACATTTCTATTGCCAGTGTGTGCATCTGCGTCACTCCTGTTAGTGCCATATCTGCCAGCCTCTTTCTGCCAATCAAACGGTCTACTGTAATATAGTGGGCCTGATTTTTCACTGCATTCTCCCACACACAAAGAGGGACATTTCTATTGCCAGTGTTTTTATCTGCGTCACTCCTGTTAGTGCCATATCTGCCAGCCTCTTTCTGCCAATCAAACTGTGCTGTTGTGTAATACAGTGGCCCTGATTTTTCACTGCATTCTCCCACACATAAAGAGGGACATTTCTATTGCCAGTGTTTTTATCTGCGTCACTCCTGTTAGTGCCATATCTGCCAGCCTCTTTCTGCTAATCAAACTGTGTTGTTGTGTAATACAGTGGGCCTGATTTTTCCCTGGATTCTCCTACACATAAAGAGGGACATTTCTATTGCCAGTGTGTGCATCTGCGTCACTCCTGTTAGTGCCATATCTGCCAGCCTCTTTCTGCTAATCAAACGGTCTACTGTAATATAGTGGGCCTGATTTTTCACTGCATTCTCCCACACACAAAGAGGGACATTTCTATTGCCAGTGTTTTTATCTGCGTCACTCCTGTTAGTGCCATATCTGCCAGCCTCTTTCTGCCAATCAAACTGTCTAGTGTAATACAGTGGGCCTCATTTTTCACTGCATTCTCCCACACATAAAAAAGGGAGATTTACATTCCCAACAAGTTCACGCACACCTTGTACCTGGTTTTACAGGACCACATAACGGTTGTTAGTTTGGTAACATTTTTCCAAGAATGAGGAAGTCTGGTGGAAGAGGTCGTGGCCGTGGGCGGTCATTGGCAGCTGGTAATGATGGTAGTGGTGGTGGTCGTGGAGCATCAGGTGGTCATGGGAAAAGCAGTATAGCCCCTAAGTCTCGAGTTGTTGAGCCAGCGTCATAGTCTGGCTGCACAAGGCCTCGAAGGCTCCCTTTTCTGGGAGTAGGAAAACCGCTTTTGAAGCCGGAGCAGCAGGAACAAGTATTGGCTTTCATTGCTGACTCTGCCTCTAGCTCTTTCGCCTCCTCCTCGGAAAGTGCCAAATGTCAGAGCAGTGCGTCGTCAGTGGATGCTCCCGGTCAGGAACAAGTCGCTTCCTTGTGTCCTTCACCCAGAACAACAGTGAAGGATGCGTCAGGCAACACAACTGGTTACTCCATGGAGCTCTTTACACATACCGTGCCTGGGTTAGAAAGGGAAATTGTTAACAGGCCATGCCCATTACAAGATGAATCGGACATGGAGTGCACAGATGCACAGCCACAGCCAGATTATTATGCTGTTCCTTTGACTCAGTGTCTCGCAGTGTACTGATCTAAAATCTGACCCCGATGAGACTATGGAGCCCCGTCACGAACGCTATAGCACCAGCTTACACGGTGACCCAGAGGAAGGTGCACAGAACATAGAAGAGGAGGTCATAGATGACCCAGTTGTTGACCCCGATTGGCAGCCATTGGGGGAACAGGGTGCAGGCGGCAGTAGCTCTGAAGCGGAGGAAGAGGAGCCACAGCAGGCATCAACATCGCAACAGGTTCCATCTGGCAGGCCCATATCTGGCCAAAAACGTGTGGCAAAACCAAAACCAGTTGTAGGACAGCGTGGCCATCAGGTTAAAGTAGCTAAGTGTGCAATGCCTGAAAAGGTATCCGATAGGAAGAGTGCAGTCTGGAATTTTTTTAACCAAGATCCCAATGATCAGCGCAAAGTCATCTGTAAGAAATGCTCAAGGACCTTCAGCAGAGGTCAGAATGTTAAAAATTTAAATACAAGTTGCATGCATAGACATTTAACCACCATGCACTTGCAAGCCTGGACAAACTACCAAACGTCCCTTAACGTTGTAGCACCCTCTCACAATGAAGCTAATCAGCAAGGCGACATCCCTTCCCTCACTGTAAGACCACCGTTTACCACACCACCTGCAGGTCATGTTGCGGTTTTGTCGCAAGGCCAAAGCAGTCAGGGAATCACCAGGTTCGTGGTTGGAAAAACTGTATGTAGGGCACCATCAAGAATACCATCACCAACCCTCTCTCAGTCACCCATGTCCACCGGCACCCCCGCTAGTATCACCGTATGCAGCTCTCCAGTCCAGCTCACCCTACATGAGACTCTCGTTAGGAAAAGGAAGTACTCATCCTTGCATCCGCGTACACAGGGTTTGAACGCCCACATTGCTAGACTAATCTCGTTAGAGATGATGCCCTACCGGTTAGTTGAAACCGAAGCTTTCAAAGCCCTGATGGACTATGCTGTACCACGATACAAGCTACCCAGTCGACACTTCTTTTCGAGAAAAGCCATCCCAGCCCTCCACCAGCATGTAAAAGACCGCATTGTTCATGCGCTCAGGCAATCTGTGAGTAGAAAGGTGCACCTGACAACAGATGCATGGACCAGTAGGCATGGCCAGGGGCATTACGTCTCCATCATGGCACACTGGGTTAATGTGGTGGATGCAGGGTCTACAGGGGACTGTAATATTGGGACAGTTCTGCCTAGCCCACGGTCTAGGAAACAGTTGGCTGTAGGCGTTCGTCCCCCCTCCTCCTCCTCCTCCTCCAGCAGAAGCGAGAGCTCGTCCACAGACCGCAGTCGCATGACCACTCCATCCACAGCTGCCTCTGTTGCACACGAGGTGTCCAATTATGGAACAGCTAGTGGCAAGCGTATTGGCAATGAAGTGTTTGGGTGACAACAGACACACCGCGGAAGTTCTGTCCGAGTTCTTGCAGCAAGAAACTCGGTCATGGCTGGGCACTGTACATCTTGAGGCAGGCAAGGTGGTGAGTGATAACGGAAGGAATTTTATGGCTGCCATAGCCCTTTCACAACTGAAACACATTCCTTGCCTGGCTCACACCTTAAACCTGGTGGTGCAGTGCTTCCTGAAAAGTTATCCGGGGTTACCCGACCTGCTGCTGAAAGTGCGCAGACTTTGCTCTCACATCCGCCGTTCGCCCGTACAATCCAGCCATATGCAGAACCATCAGCGGTCTTTGAACCTTCCCCAGCATCGCCTAATCATCGACGTTGCAACAAGGTGGAACTCCACACTGCACATGCTTCATAGACTGTGCGAACAGAGGCGTGCTGTTATGTATTTGTGGGAGGATACACATACACGGGCAGGCAGTTGGATGGCAGACATGGAATTGTCAGCTGTGCAGTGGTTGAAGCTCCAAGACCTGTGTCAAGTCCTTCAGTGTTTTGAGGAATGCACACGGCTGGTTAGTGCAGACAATGCCGTAATAAGCATGAGCATCCCACTAATGCGTCTGCTGATGCAAAGTTTGATGCACATAAAGGAACAGGCGTCTGCAGCCGAGGAGGAGGGAAGCCTTGATGACAGTCAGCCTTTGTCTGCTCAGGGAAGTCTACAGGACGAGGTGGCGGGCGAAGAGGAGGAGGACGAGGAGGATGATGGGGATGACTATTTTTTGGATGAGGAAGCTTCTCAGGGGGCAATAGAAACTGCTGGCGGTGCAAGGCCGGGTTCAGGGTTTTTGAGGGAGACAAGTGACGTTGATTTGCCAGAAAGTGCTCCTCAACCCAGCATATGCACTGACTTGACAACTGGAACATTGGCCCACATGGCGGATTATAGGGACCCACGCATTATAAAAATGATGACAGATGACGATTACTGGTTGGCCTGCCTCCTTGATCCTCGCTATAAAGGCAAATTGCAAAATATCATGCCACATGAGAACCTCGAACAGATATTGGCAACCAAACAAGCTACTCTTGTAGACCGCTTGATTCAGGCATTCCCAGCACACAGCGCCGGTGATGGTTCTCACACGAGCTGCAGGGGGCAACAGGGCAGAGGTGTTAGAGGTGCACAGATCAGAAGTGGCGTAGGACAGAGGAGTTTTCTGACCAGGTTGTGGAGTGATTTCGCAATGACCGCAGACACGACAGGTACAGCAGCATCCATTCAAAGTGATAGGAGACAACATTTGTCCAGTATGGTTACTAACTATTTTTCCTCCATGTTCTCCCTCAACCGTCATTCCCCTTTGATTACTGGGCATCCAAAATAGACACCTGGCCTGAATTGGCTGAATATGCATTGCAGGAGCTTGCTTGCCCAGCAGCTTGTGTGCTGTCAGAAAGAGTATTCAGTGCTGCTGGTTCAATACTGACCGAAAAAAGGACTCGTCTGGCTACCCAAAATGTTGATGATCTAACCTTCATTAAAATGAACCACTCATGGATTTCAAATTATTTTGCCCCACCTTTCCCGGCTGACACCTAGCTTTCCTGTAAAAAGGTCTTGCTTTGGGACTGGTGTTGCTGACTGTTCCAATCTCGTAATTTGCAGCTGCTGTTTGTCCAGCATACGACATCTTTACACCTCCCTAAATGCCCTAACTCCCCCCACGGGGCCGTGGTCTCGCCACTTGGCGTAAGCACCCGTCAGAGTGCCGTTTGTCTGAAGAGGTGGGTGTGCCTACTTTTGGTCGACGGCACTGGCACTGGGTCCCTCATAGTACAATGAAGTGTCTCTGGCGGTGGTAGCGCGCACCCAACGTCAGACACACCGCTGTAACATGAGGGGCCCTGGGCTTGTACCGCCGGCCAGGAGAGAGTATTCCCCCAAGGTAAAACAGTGCTCTACCACTTGCAAAATTATCTGTCGCTGCTCCTCCACTGTTTAATCTATGTGCTGATGGCACAGACAATAACAATTTGTTGACATGTATGATGCTAGTTAAAATAGTCAGGGGCCCTGTCCTACATTTACACCAGTAAATACTTTGTGCAAAATTACAATGTCTGAAAGTCAGCATAGGAGCACACCCCTGTACCTAAGTATGCCACCCTTTTTTTTTTTTTTTGGGGGGGGGGTTGTTTTTTTGGGGGGAAACATTAACATCTAGTTTGTTTTTGGGAGTACTTACTGTGTCAGACACTCCTTCCAATTGTCCTCCACTGACCACATCAATGCTGCCTGTGTACCCCTGTAACCAATTTAAAACTGCATAGAGCCTATTTTATTATTTTAGGCCTAAGAAGTCTGTCTGCGGTCCCTCCTTCCAATTGTCCACCACTGACCACACCAATGCTGCCTGTGTACCCCTGTTACCAATTTAAAACTGCATAGAGCCTATTTTATTATTTTAGGCCTAGGAAGTCTGTCTGCGGTCCTTCCTTCCAATTGTCCTCCACTGACCACACCAATGCTGCCTGTGTACCTCTGTTGCCAAATTTAAGCTGCATAGAGCCTATTATATTATTTTAGGCCTAGGAAGTCTGTCTGCAGTCCCTCATTCCAATTGTCCTCCACTGACCACACCAATGCTGCCTGTGTACCCCTATAACCAATTTAAAACTGCATAGAGCCTATTTTATTATTTTAGGCCTAGGAAGTCTGTCTGCGGTCCCTCCTTCCAATTGTCCTCCACTGACCACACCAATGCTGCCTGTGTACCCCTGTTGCCAAATTTAAGCTGCATAGAGCATATTTTATTATTTTAGGTCTAGGAAGTCTGTCTGCGGTCCCTCCTTCCAATTGTCCTCCACTGACCACACCAATGCTGCCTGTGTACCCCTGTTGCCAAATTTAAGCTGCATAGAGCCTATTTTATTATTTTAGGCCTAGGAAGTCTGTCTGCGGTCCCTCCTTCCAATTGTCCTCCACTGACCACACCAATGCTTCCTGTATACCCCTGTTGCCAAATTTAAGCTGCATAGAGCCTATTTTATTATTTTAGGCCTAGGAAGTCTGTCTGCGATCCCTCCTTCCAATTGTCCTCCACTGACCACACCAATGCTGCCTGTGTACCCCTGTTACCAATTTAAAACTGCATAGAGCCTATTTTATTATTTTAGGCCTAGGAAGTCTGTCTGCGGTCTCTCCTTCCAATTGTCCTCCACTGACCACACCAATGCTGCCTGTGTACGCCTGTAACCAATTTAAAACTGCATAGAGCCTATTTTATTATTTTAGGCATAGGAAGTCTGTCTGCGGTCCCTCCTTCCAATTGTCCTCCACTGACCACACCAATGCTGCCTGTGTACCCCTGTTACCAATTTAAAACTGCATAGAGCCTATTTTATTATTTTAGACCTAGGAAGTCTGTCTGCGGTCCCTCCTTCCAATTCTCCTCCACTGACCACACCAATGCTGCCTGTGTACCCCTGTTGCCAAATTTAAGCTGCAGAGAGCCTATTTTATTATTTTAGGCCTAGGAAGTCTGTCTGCGGTCCCTCCTTCCAATTGTCCTCCACTGACCACAACAATGCTGCCTGTGTACCCCTGTAACCAATTTAAAACTGCATAGAGCCTATTTTATTATTTTAGGCCTAGGAAGTCTGTCTGCGGTCCCTCCTTCCAATTGTCCTCCACTGACCACACCAATGCTGCCTGTGTACCCCTGTTGCCAAATTTAAGCTGCATAGAGCCTATTTTATTATTTTAGGCCTAGGAAGTCTGTCTGCGGTCCCTCCTTCCAATTGTCCTCCACTGACCACACCAATGCTTCCTGTGTACCCCTGTTGCCAAATTTAAGCTGCATAGAGCCTATTTTATTATTTTAGGCCTAGGAAGTCTGTCTGCGGTCCCTCCTTCCAATTGTCCTCCACTGACCACACCAATTCTGCCTGTGTACCCCTGTTGCCAAATTTAAGCTGCATAGAGCCTATTTTATTATTTTAGGCCTAGGAAGTCTGTCTGCGGTCCCTCCTTCCAATTGTCCTCCACTGACCACACCAATGCTGCCTGTGTACCCCTGTTACCAATTTAAAACTGCATAGAGCCTATTTTATTATTTTTGGCCTAGGAAGTCTGTCTGCGGTCTCTCCTTCCAATTGTCCTCCACTGACCACACCAATGCTGCCTGTGTACCCCTGTAACCAATTTAAAACTGCATAGAGCCTATTTTATTATTTTAGGCATAGGAAGTCTGTCTGTGGTCCCTCCTTCCAATTGTCCTCCACTGACCACACCAATGCTGCCTGTGTACCCCTGTTACCAATTTAAAACTGCATAGAGCCTATTTTATTATTTTAGGCCTAGGAAGTCTGTCTGCGGTCCCTCCTTCCAATTGTCCTCCACTGACCACACCAATGCTGCCTGTGTACCCCTGTTGCCAATTTTAAGCTACAGAGAGCCTATTTTATTATTTTAGGCCTAGGAAGTCTGTCTGCGGTCCCTCCTTCCAATTGTCCTCCACTGACCACACCAATGCTGCCTGTGTACCCCTGTTGCCAAATTTAAGCTGCAGAGAGCCTATTTTATTATTTTAGGCCTAGGAAGTCTGTCTGCGGTCCCTCCTTCCAATTGTCCTCCACTGACCACACCAATGCTTCCTGTGTACCCCTGTTGCCAAATTTAAGCTGCATAGAGCCTATTTTATTATTTTAGGCCTAGGAAGTCTGTCTGCGGTCCCTCCTTCCAATTGTCCTCCACTGACCACACCAATGCTGCCTGTGTACCCCTGTTGCCAAATTTAAGCTGCATAGAGCTTATTTTATTATTTTAGGCCTAGGAAGTCTGTCTGCGGTCCCTCCTTCCAATTGTCCTCCACTGACCACACCAATGCTGCCTGTGTACCCCTGTAACCAATTTAAAACTGCATGGAGCCTATTTTATTATTTTAGGCCTAGGAAGTCTGTCTGCGGTCCCTCCTTCCAATTGTCCTCCACTGACCACACCAATGCTGCCTGTGTACCCCTGTAACCAATTTAAAACTGCATAGAGCCTATTTTATTATTTTAGGCCTAGGAAGTCTGTCTGCGGTCCCTCCTTCCAATTGTCCTCCACTGACCACACCAATGCTGCCTGTGTACCCCTGTAACCAATTTAAAATGGCATAGAGCCTATTTTATTATTTTAGGCCTAGGAAGTCTGTCTGCGGTCCCTCCTTCCAATTGTCCTCCACTGACCACACCAATGCTGCCTGTGTACCCCTGTTGCCAAATTTAAGCTGCATAGAGCCTATTTTATTATTTTAGGCCTAGGAAGTCTGTATGCGGTCCCTCCTTCCAATTGTCCTCCACTGACCACACCAATGCTGCCTGTGTACCCCTGTAACCAATTTAAAACTGCATAGAGCCTATTTTATTATTTTAGGCCTAGGAAGTCTGTCTGTGGTCCCTCCTTCCAATTGTCCTCCACTGACCACACCAATGCTGCCTGTGTACCCCTGTAACCAATTTAAAACTGCATAGAGCCTATTTTATTATTTTAGGTATAGGAAGTCTGTCTGCAGTCCCTCCTTCCAATTGTCCTCCACTGACCACACCAATGCTGCCTGTGTACCCCTGTTGCCAAATTTAAGCTACATATAGCCTTTTTTATTATTTTAGGCCTAGGAAGTCTGTCTGCGGTCCCTCCTTCCAATTGTCCTCCACTGACCACACCAATGCTTCCTGTGTACCCCTGTTGCCAAATTTAAGCTGCATAGAGCCTATTTTATTATTTTAGGCCTAGGAAGTCTGTCTGCGGTACCTCCTTCCAATTGTCCTCCACTGACCACAACAATGCTGCCTGTGTACTCCTGTAACCAATGTAAAACTGCATAGAGCCTATTTTATTATTTTAGGCCTAGGAAGTCTGTCTGCGGTCCCTCCTTCCAATTGTCCTCCACTGACCACACCAATGCTGCCTGTGTACCCCTGTTGCCAAATTTAAGCTGCATAGAGCCTATTTTATTATTTTAGGCCTAGGAAGTCTGTCTGCGGTCCCTCCTTCCAATTGTCCTCCACTGACCACACAAATTCTGCCTGTGTACCCCTGTTGCCAAATTTAAGCTGCATAGAGCCTATTTTATTATTTTAGGCCTAGGAAGTCTGTCTGCGGTCCCTCCTTCCAATTGTCCTCCACTGACCACACCAATGCTGCCTGTGTACCCCTCTAACCAATTTAAAACTGCATAGAGCCGATTTTATTATTTTAGGCCTAGGAAGTCTGTCTGCGGTCCCTCCTTCCAATTGTCCTCCACTGACCACACCAATGCTGCCTGTGTACCCCTGTAACCAATTTAAAACGGCATAGAGCCTATTTTATTATTTTAGGCCTAGGAAGTCTGTCTGCGGTCCCTCCTTCCAATTGTCCTCCACTGACCACACCAATGCTGCCTGTGTACCCCTGTTGCCAAATTTAAGCTGCATAGAGCCTATTTTATTATTTTAGGCCTAGGAAGTCTGTCTGCGGTCCCTCCTTCCAATTGTCCTCCACTGACCACACCAATGCTGCCTGTGTACCCCTGTAACCAATTTAAAACTGCATAGAGCCTATTTTATTATTTTAGGCCTAGGAAGTCTGTCTGTGGTCCCTCCTTCCAATTGTCCTCCACTGACCACACCAATGCTGCCTGTGTACCCCTGTAACCAATTTAAAACTGCATACAGCCTATTTTATTATTTTAGGCCTAGGAAGTCTGTCTGCGGTCCCTCCTTCCAATTGTCCTCCACTGACCACACCAATGCTGCCTGTGTACCCCTGTTGCCAAATTTAAGCTACATAGAGCCTATTTTATTATTTTAGGCCTAGGAAGTCTGTCTGCGGTCCCTCCTTCCAATTGTCCTCCACTGACCACACCAATGCTGCCTGTGTACCCCTGTTGCCAAATTTAAGCTGCATAGAGCCTATTTTATTATTTTAGGCCTAGGAAATCTGTCTGCGGTCCCTCCTTCCATTTGTCCTCCACTGACCACACCAATGCTGCCTGTGTACCCCTGTAACCAATTTACAACTGCATAGAGCCAACTTTTTTAGTTAACACATACTACCTTTGTCTGTCTGCGCCACTAAATCACTCTGTCCTGCACTGAAAAAGCTGAGCTTCAACCTTCAGGCTCTCATTAAGTATTTTTAACTGTAACACTGCAGTTGCCCTACTACTTGGGTTGGGGCCTAGTAACGGTGTCTGCCGCTCCTTGGTTTTCTCCTCCTCCTTGGTGTTCTCCTCCAGGTTTCCTTGTCTGAGCTTCAACCTTCTGGCTCTCATTAAGTATTTTTAACTGTAACACTTTTGTTGCCCTACTACTTGGGTTGGGGCCTAGTAACGGTGTCTGCCGCTCCTTGGTTTTCTCCTCCTCCTTGGTGTTCTCCTCCAGGTTTCCTTGTCTGAGCTTCAACCTTCTGGCTCTCATTAAGTATTTTTAACTGTAACACTTTTGTTGCCCTACTACTTGGG